>NC_136063.1:392399966-392946830 GCF_964261635.1 Lissotriton helveticus
CATGAGCGCAAAATCCGCTCCGATCGCGGATTTTGCGGATTTTCGGTAAATTCGCGGTCCGCGAACTCTCGCGAATTTACCGAAAATCCGCAATCCGCGAGCGGCGGATTCCGCGGTCAAAAGTTCAAGCCTAATTTACGATGGCGCCGGCAAGCTGCCAGCGCCATCCTCAAATAGTTACTTAATTAGCTTCAACAGGAAGCTCTAATAGATAAGATAAAGCAGGGGCTCGAGCGCCTGCTTTATTTTACCAATTGGAGCTTCCTGTTGAAGCTAATTAAGTAACTTTTTCAGGATGGCGCTTGCAGCTTGCCGGCGCCATCGTAAATTATTTACAGCAGGCACAAAACGGTGGTGTCTTCTTGAATAAATATGAAGGGCAGGGTTCATTCTGGCACGACGGTCCTGGCACAAAAATTAAACCTCAACCGCAAGCTGCTCTGATCGGTCTCTGACCTTTTATACACACAAGAGGCATGTGCGCTCGCATGGAAGCCCCGTCCGTTTGGCCCCGCCCACACACTCGTCTGATCGGTCTCTGACCTTTTATACAACCTGATGTGATGGGATAGCCACTTTTCTGCAGAGTAACTATGTGTGTTACTTTATCTGATCAGAAGTCTCCAATCTGCAGGTAACAGGTCCTTCCCCTGCTGGGTTGTCTCAACCCCTATTCATCACTTTAATAACAAACATTGGCAAAATCTGTAGGTCTGGGTTTAATTTGCTATTAAATTTGGAGCCATATGTAACAAATTATTGGTGGGGCCGAGGTCATATGAGCAATTCCATGGAAGTGGAATGCAGAGCGTGCCCGCAGCATGCCATTACTGAAATGCACAATGCTCCATGGAAAGGATAGGAAATGAGCAAACAACCACATTTAAAAACAATAAAGAAGCAATTTATGTGTCAGTTTTGTGTAGTGCCAACCAACCAGTGCTCCACATCCAAGCTTGCTATCCCTTGAAACCTGAAATCAGGGTGCAGGTCCTAGAAAAAAATACATGGGGAAAGATTAGAGCAGGCCATGTGAATCTATGTCATTTCATCATTGGAAGGGCTCTCACGACCATATCACCCCCCTCTCCTTTGCAGTCTGATCGGTCTCTGACCTTTTATACACACAAGAGGCATGTGCGCTCGCATGGAAGCCCCGTCCGTTTGGCCCCGCCCACACACTCGAGGAAGCCCCGCCCCCAAATCCGCCGATCCGTGAATTCGCAAATTCGTGAATCGTGGATCCGCAAAATCCGCCCATGCTTAGTGACGCAGTGAAATCTATGAGATTGCACTGCGTCACTTCTAGGACGCAAATGCGTCAATATCTGACACCTACCTCATGGCAGGCTTGCCCCATGTGAAAGGACACATTGCTGGAGTTGCGTCACTTTTGTGACACACTCCAGCAATGCGTCACTTTTGCGCTTACAGATACGTCAGAAATACTGACGTATCTGTAACTCCTTGCGACATGATGCGTCATATTATAATATAACACATCAATCATTTCGCAAGGAGTGCGCACTGAGAAGTGACGCATCGCTGCTTTCACGCAGCAATGCGTCATTTCTCATAAATGAGGCCCACAGCCTTTATTTTATTCGTACAGAAGAGCCCTACCACTTCTCAAGGACTACAGTGCCAGCGGTTTAATTTTCGGGGTTGTGTCATTTTCATCAGCATTGTTCATAGACATTTTATTAACTTCCAGACGGTTATATGCCCCAATCAACACGTACAGGACCAGATGCACTAAAATTGGATTCACAAAAAGTGGTTGTAAATTGCAAACCAACTCTTTGAGCTTTAGCGAATCCAATGAGATTTTGCAGGCCTATCTATGTACTAATAGCTTAGTTTGCAAAATCAACAGTCCTAATTCGAATCACCTCATCGATATTCACGAGGTGGTCGCAAATTACGACTCACACCAGTGGGTAGCATCACAGTGACTGCTGGTGGGATCAGCAGACCTCCATGTATGTGAGCCCATTTAAATAAATCATTTTTTAATGCAGCTTTTTCCCTTAAAGGAACGGGGTTTGCATTTTTAAAAAATGTCACTTTTTAAAAACAGTTTAAAGTGTTGACAGTAGTCCCTTAGACCACTGCCCTAGTCCGAAACATTTTTTTACATTTACAAAGGGGAAGAGGTCCAGAGTGGACCCAATTCCCTTTGCAGATGAGTTATGTACTCAATTTACTGCCTCTAAAGGGTTTTTTACATTTGGTCCATAGTGCACTGTTCACAAAATCACAGGCAAACATCCCTCTCACAAGTGTGAACCTGCTGTTTCTGAGTCAGCAGGTCTATTGCTTGTCCTAGCTTCCAACTAGGACCTTTCTGGCGGAACACCAGAGAGTGAGTTTAGAAGCTGCAGCCTTGCCATTCATGCATGCATAAAAAAGTGCCCTCTGTTGTGTTATATATTTATACTCAAATTAGTAAATAAAAAAGGCGTTCGCACCTATGGGACATTAGGCCTATAGAACCGAATAGAGTAGAATTTCCTAATTGCGATTGCTACTCTGAGGAATCGCTATTTTCTTACCTACCATTTTGCATTCCCTAAATAGAGATTACCTAAAATTCGCTATTTAGGCAATGCAATATGGAACTTTGATACTTGTGGCCCTTAGTGCACATGTAAAATGGGCTTTCCCCAATTTTGGATCTGGAGCAGATGGTGAAAAACCTTTAAGATTCAGGTCGATGTTGTGTCAGTGAACTCAATGCAGTAAGATTGTGTCATGAATTGCAAACAAAAAGTATGCTATACTTTAACCAATGTTTAAAAGACATTGCCAGCCTATAGAAACAATGGCCCACATGCATCATTGTGTCTTTTTGCATTTCTTAATTTGCGAAAAATAAGGAATCGCAAATTAAGAAATGCAAAATGATATGCATCAATATTTTCGGTATTCTTGTGGGATTCGGTAAAAATCGAATTTTTTACCGAATCCCAAAGAAATACCGATTTCTTAACTACATTTTCGCAATTTCCATTGATTCCTATGGGCCAAAAGGCCCATAGGAGTCAATGGAAATTGCGAGTGGCACTTAGAAAATTTCATGGGTGCAGGGGGGGGTCCAAAGGACCCCCCCATGCACCCCTGAAATGTACTTTTCAGCATAAGTTACATACACACATGTCCTAAGGACATGTGTGTGTGTAACTTTACAGTTTAAAAAATGCATTTTTGTGCATATTTAATCAATTTCGCAATTTACCACGAAGTTGAACTTCGTGGTAATTTGCACTTCCAATTTTCAAAAAAAGCATATTTTTCTATAATGATGCATAGCATTTAAGAAATCGCACAATTGCGATTTCTTAAATGCTAATGCAATTTTAGAAATCGTAAAAAAGATGCGACTTCTAAAATGGCATGATGCATCCCAACAAGCACTTTTGCATTCGCAAACGGCCGATTTTAAGGAATCGCACCGTCTGCGACTGCAAAAATGCTTGATGCATGTGGGCCAATGAAGCGTCAATTCACATAGGGCTGGCTAAAAGTACAAAAGTGGTTGTCGTAGTTTCTACTGTTGGAGAGGAGTTTCACCAGATCTTAAAAGGAGGATGCGTAGATGGTGCACAAATAAACAGAGATGAACTTGTAAAAATGTATTTAATCGGAAGCAGAATATTTCTTCCGCGGAGAAGCCTATGTCATAATATTATTAACCAAATTATAGTCTGACAGAAATGTTGTGTACAAAATATTGTTTACGAAAATGTCGTCCTGTTGGGTGTACATTTTCCATTGTGAACTCCTATTGTCTTTATTAACTCCTATGCAGTATAAAAATACTTAGGACACATGATTTCTATCAGACAGAGATTTGGTTTTGATATTCTGTTACATACTGTTTCCGCTCTACACCAATTAAAAAACAAATGATAGTCTATGTGTGTGAATAACCGGTACCTTTGGCACTATTTCAGGCAGAATGCAATGGAGCACCTTTCTACTACACCAAGTAGGTATCTCTTTTCGGACATTTTACTGTGGGGCAAGGTTATTGGAAGAATCCTAAAAATGGGTTCTACGAGGATGGATAGCTTTTCACTGAGGCCCACAAAAATGGATTTGCTGCAGCAGAGAATCGCCAAGCGGAAGAACTCTGTTTCTCCAGTTCAGCAAAGTCGCACATTTGGTCCATAGTGCACTGTTCACAAAATCACAGGCAAACATCCCTCTCACAAGTGTGAACCTGCTGTTTCTGAGTCAGCAGGTCTATTGCTTGTCCTAGCTTCCAACTAGGACCTTTCTGGCGGAACACCAGAGAGTGAGTTTAGAAGCTGCAGCCTTGCCATTCATGCATGCATAAAAAAGTGCCCTCTGTTGTGTTATATATTGACTTCCATGTGCCAGATAGGCAAGGTGACCAGTGGGTGCTTGTAAAAGGAATGTATATCCAAAGTTCTCACCCCAAAATCACCTCATGTCACACCCTGAACACAAACTTTGTGTGGGGAAGATGCGTGTGCTTAAGTCAATTTGCACACAAGCATCACATTTTGCACATGTGCAAATTCTTTTAGGGCCACATGTTTCTCCAGTTCAGCAAAGTCGCACATTGGCCCAATTAGCTCAGAAGGCTGTACTGGTCATCAGGCAGCTGAAAGTAAGAATTTTTCTAAATCCTCATCTTTTACAACATTGTAGGAGAAGTCAGTTAGACACAGTCAGGTGTCCCAGGAACTCAGACACTGCCTTTACGGGGTCAAGACTCTCTTCAGCAGAGGCCACCAGCTGGATCAGGTTCAGATTCAGATGCAACTTGTCAGATAGACACTTACTGGAAAATGGCTCTTGCAGCATCGTGTGTCTCTGTAGTCAAGCAGGAAGTTAGCCAATTGTCTCATGGAGTCCACTTCTTTGTCCCGGGTACTACTAGGGGCATGTACAGCACTTCAGATCAACTCACAGGTGTCAAACAGTGGGCACCATTATTGTTCTGTTTTTCTAAGGTCCAGAAAATGCTCTGCGGAAGGCTGGATGAGTTTCAGCTTTTAGGCTTCATCAACCTGAGGGTAGGAGATCCCCTCAGACACTCCTAGACCAATGGAGTAAATATCCCCAGGCCCTAGCCAACCTACTTTTTCAGTCGTTCCTGATTGCTTTACTGCAGGTGCATTACTTCTTCTGTTCTTCCATAGGTCCAGAAAGTTTTCTTAGAGTGTCACATTTATGGTTGGCACTATCTAGTCGGTGGTTGTATTTCTAGTGCCTACCTAACCAATGGTGTAAATGTTTCCAGGGCAACCCTATCCATTTGTGCAACTGTTCCTATGTGTACTGCTGTAAACAATCCCACAGTGTACCTTGACACAAATATACAAAATGGGGGAACCCTTTTTTCTCTTGAGCAGAGCTTGTGGGTCCACCCAGAAGTGTGGCCAGGAAAATGAGCAGTACCTTTCTCTTTGATTACTCAAAACCCACACTGTGGGCAGCTCCCTTTGCACTGGATTTAGGGCCAGTCTCACATTACATTTACTTGTAAAACGGCAGGGCCTTTACAATTTAACCAATTTAACCAAATTCCTGGATCCCCCTTACTGGTCTTATTTATTTATTTATTTATTTTTGACATTTAATAAAGCGCGTACAATTGCCCGTGGGCGTCTCGGCGCTAGTACTACTGCAAAAGTCTCCGAGGCTGAGAGTCTGGTGATTACTGATTAAACAGCCAGGTTTTCAGTTTTTTTTCGAAATGACATGAGAGAGGGGCTAGTCCTGATAGACTGGGGGAGAGTATTCCATAATCTTGGTGCTGCCACCAGAAAACGGCGATCACCCCAAGTAACCAACTTAGTGCGAGGCACCACCAATTCGTTAAGATTGGCTGAGCGGAGAGGTCTCGAGGGGCGGTATGGAATTAAGTGGTCTATCAGAAATTGAGGTGCCTGTTGATGCAGTGATTTGTAGACTATACACAGGGTCTTAAATTTGATGCGGTTTCCAATGGTGAGCCAGTGTTAGCTTCTGATGGTATCAGCTATAGGCCTATACCTAGGAGTTCCCGATAGAAGTCTGGCTGCCGCATTCTGTACCGTCTGCATTTTTTTGATGACCCTAATCTGAGCATTGGCAAACAAGCCATTGCAGTAGTCTAATGCAGATAAAACTAGGGAACTTATCAAGGTCTTGCCTGCACTCTTCGGAAGGAAAGGTAGGATTTTCTTCACCAATCGCAATTTGTAGAGAGCTGTGGCGGCAGTTTGGTTAGCATGGGCTACAAAATTGAGGTCGTTATCAAAGGTAAGGAGAAGAAAGGAGAAGGAGAAGAAAATACTCCCCCTAATACAGGCTATTGACCCTGTTCTGGGGGTAGGTTTCACACCTCATTAAGGACCAGGACTAGCTGGGCAGCTGTTGGAGAGCTCCTGCAAATTAGCCTTCAGTAACTTCAGGCATTGAAAAGGTAACTTTGTAAGAGTTAATTTTCCTAAATATTAATTATAAATCCAATGTCACCATTCAATTGGACGTTTAATAACTATTAAGGGGCTCATTATGATGGCGGAAGGACCGCCACCGCCGGGCTGGCGGTGGTGGTCTTTCCGCCATCAGACAGGAATATCCTACCGCCAAATTAGGATGGCGGTGGGAATCCCAATGTGTCCGCGAAGGATGGAAAGTCCATCCGCCATGGTTCCGCAAGGCGGTCCTTTTCCGCCCGCCTTAGGGAACCAAAACACAGGCCAGCATAGGGATTAGGAAATCCCTTTCCGCCTGTCTTTTCGCTTCGGTCTTCCCACAGTGAAAACACAGGCGGAGGCTGGATTGGGGTGCCCGTTGAGGGCCCCCTCTGTGTTGGGGTTGCACATTTCCCTGCACTGCGTGGCAGGCACCGCGTGGTGCCTGCCACATATTGCAGGGAAATGCCCACCATGACCTTTTAACATTGCGGACGGTGCTCCAGCCAGCAGCACCGTCCACAATGTTCAAAGGCCAGGATGCGCCCTCCAATAAGGCGGGTGCATCCTAATTGCACTGGTGGGACCGCCGCATGTCTGGCGGGCGGTCCCATCACCGCTATGGTAGCAGCGCCATCATAATGAGCCCCTAAGTATTGTGGTTGATCTATTTCTTTAGCTCATCCCAGAATTGAGATAGCGGAGTTCCAATTTAATATCGCTTCCTAGTGTTTCGCTATGGGTCAGCCAGTGAAAGTGCTTTTGGGTGCTTGTCACTAAAGGGACATGCTGATTTTATAATTCTACATGCCCACTTTTAAATACCAGACACTCTACCTTGTAGGCTACAGGGCCAATATAGGGAGGACTTTTTAATATTTAAAATTAAGTTTTTCCCCTGTCAAAAGGGTTATTGGGACAGGGCGGACTGCATGTTTACTCTGCAGCAGTCAAACAAAAGTTGTAAGCCTGAAGTCATGTTTGCCTAGTCACACTAGTGGATAGCACTAAACATGCTGCAGTCCACAGGTGACATTTGGCTTTCCATGCAATTAGTGTATTTCTGTAACATACACTATGGCATTATAGGAAAGTTAAATAAGCCAGTTTGGAGTTAGTCAATTTACCCATGTTTAGGGGACAGAGCACATGCACTTGTACCTGCTTAGCACTGTCCCAGTGCAAAGAGTTAAAAAAAACACAGCACTAAACGTAAATAAAACATTGGGTGACCATGCAAAAAAGGGCATTTTCTCACAATGTGTAAGTTACACATGTGTAAGTAAACATGTTGTCTGGCTTTGGGAATTCAACTTTAACTACATATGGGCAGTTCAAGCCAACCGCACTAAAAGAGGCTGCATACAGATAAAACAACTGCTGAAGAGATAACAATATTTCCACACGAATGAGACCTCTTCTAGGGATGCCCTAATAGAGTGTGAGGCCTTCAAGGAATATGTGCAATATGAATACTGTAGGACTATGGGTGGTCCTCAATAGGATGACCCTGAATATTATATTGCATTGGGTAGAAACAGAGTCATGATCATCAAAAGGTAAAGCTCTGTGATTTGAAGCAAAAAGACGGGAACTGAGGCATAAAAGATGAAACCAGGCTGACTTGCTCTACAGGCTAGGATCACATTATTACAGAGTTGTCTAGACTAAAGACACGTAGGAGGCAACAAGGCAAGGAGGCTGCCTGCAAGACTCAGCCATATAGACATGCTGCACATCACCATTACAGTTGTAAGACATGCTCCTGCACACCCAGACTGACATACATGAGACAGTGGCCTCATACTAATACGTCAGCCCGCAAAGGCTGGCACCTCATCCCTAAGCATATATGAATAGCGCAAACTTAGAAAAGCTAACCCCAAAACAAATAGCTGATATATGTTGGAAATTAACACCTTTCTTGCGGTATTCCCTTAGATTTTTTGGCTTCACTACCCAAATTATTGTGGATCCCATTTTTGTTGAACACTCTACTCCTGCTAACCAGATGTAAAGTTCTTGTGCTCTCCCTTCCAAACATTGTAAGATTGGTAGGCACTCAATTGGCACATTAAATTTACTTACAAGTCCTTAGGTTATGGTACGTGTTGGACTTGGCTCCTTTGGCAGTTTCACCTCTGAACTTTTTGCCTTAAAGCTCTGACATATTGGTAGTGATTTTTGGCCTCTGTGCACTTTAGCACTGTGGCCCAGTGGAAAGTGTGTGCGCTCTCTGAGTGGGTGTGGTGAGACTGGCCTGCCCTCCCATAGGAATGCATGGGTATATGTGCAAGGGCGAGTTTAGTATGTATGAACTCGTGAGAATAAATGCTGCGCAATGGTGTGCGCAGATTAATGGTGACGTGGAGAAATGCCACTTTTAGAAGTTGTCATTTCTGTGCACTGTGTGTCTGCCTGCCTGATGTGAATTGCATGTCTGGCTTGTGATTGACAGGAGCTGAGAGGTGTGGGTGGCTCCAGGAGACAGGGGGAGTCTGCCCAGTGGTGGCTAGAAAGATCTGCATGTAGATGGGAGGGAGGAGTTGCACCTGGGACCTGAATAGGGCTGTGCCTTCCCTCCTCATTGCTGGCTCTGCCCCCTGTGGTGCGTCTGATCCCTGAGCCCCCACCTGACAAAGGATAGAGGAGCTGAGTAAAACAAAGTGCTGTTCCTGACGGAGGGGGGGGGGGGTTTGCTGTTGCGGGGGCCCGGGAGGGACCGCCATGGGGGATGCCTCCCTGCTGGAGGGCCCTGTGTGCGGGCCCCTGGGCCAAGCTCTGCCCCTGGAGCCTCTCCTGGATCTTTGCCTGCTGCTGGAGCTGTGGCTCCTTGATGTCCTGTGAGCGCTTTGCTGTTACTTGGAAGAGCGCTTGGCTCTCTGTTGCTAAGAAGCGCTCCGTCTTTGGGCCTGCAGCGCTAGGCTGCGATCGATTGAGGGGATCCCAACGTAGGGATTCCCCCGCTTTTGGGTGTATTTCCGGGAGTGGGTGCCCACCCAGCGTTTGGATTGTTAATTGCAAATTATGGAGAGCAGGTGCCCACCCCGCTCTCCTGCTATTCTGAATAGTGGGTGCCCACCCCTCATGGCTGCTTTTCATTTATATTTATCGGGTGCCTACCCCGCGATATTGCCACATTCTTAGTTCATTCTAATGGTGCGTGCCCACCCCGCCTTATGCTGCCTTAGCGGGAGCCCACCCCGCGTTCTACTTTAAGAAAATCACGGCTGCTGCCCGGGCGAAAACCGTAAGCCAGGCATGTCTGCCTAGGACAGGGGCGGGGCCTGGCGGACGTAATTTCCGCCTTCCTCCGACCGGGAGAAGGCGGCGCGGATGACTGTGCATGCCTCACGGGGCTCCCGTGAATTGAGGGAGCTCCCCGTATGTCCAGAGAGTCCTGGGTCCCAGGAGGGGCCCAGGTAAAGAGGAGAGGCCGCCGAAGCCAGACGGGACTCCCCTGGTGTAGAGGGAGCCCCGCGGTGTCACAAGAAGTGCTGCCAGTCCCAGTAAAGCTCAGTGGAGACCGGAGAAGCACGGCGGGAAGAGTCCGAAGTCATGGGTCCCAGAAGGGGGCCCAGGTGAAGTTCAAAGAGACCCGGAGCAGGGCCAGTGAGCCGGTGAGTGGGGCTCTAGTATGTAGTGCCTGGGAGAGACACACAGTCAGAGCGGCCCCGTCCGGCAGTGAGTCGCTCCAACGCTTGGGAGGCAATTCTTTGGGGGGCATATTTGTGTACAGAGCCTAGGTCACTCCAACCTGGGGCAAGTTATTTGAAAGGTCCCGTTGGGGCCAGAGGGCATTGTAGGGCCAGGGCCCTTTTCATGACTCACAGCTGCGCCGCACCAGCGCGGGCAGCTGCAACATTGGCAAATTGTTCCAGATAGCACTGTGGTGCCAGGCCCCATTTTAATATTACCAGCAAGTAGTTGGCAGCTGCACCATTTAGGCTACTATTTCTTCAGGGGCATGTTGAGTGAGGAGTGGGATGCACTCCTTTTCCCCTGACATTCACAGCTGCGCAGCACTTAGTGCCACCTGCAACGTTTAGGCCTTCGTAGAGTGCGCACCCTTGACTTTTGCTGCTTTGGCAGCACGCCCTGACTTTTGAACATAGGGCATTTGAGACCCTTTTGAGATGGCCAGTTGGCCAGGGAGACTATTAGGTTAATAGGGCCCTATGCCCTATGGTGATTATGTTGTGGTAGGAAAGGTAATGTATGTACTATGCTTTTTGCACCCTGTGTTATAACTCTAAATGTGATCTTTCATGACCATAAGGTTGTGCTTACTGTGGTTAGGTTTGAGATATTCTCTACTGTGTTTTATTTCCTACAGCGAGTTATACTTAGGAGGTTGGGGTTGAATGCGGTTAGACTGGGGAGATGATTGCATAATGTGTTTATGCTGGTGAGGTTGGTGCAGAATTTAATTCACGCCTGATGTGATACTCTGCATAATGTAGTTTATGTTACAGGCTGATGCTAAGTACAGTGATTACCAGTGGTTATTGGTTGTACGTTTATGAACTGTTTTACTTTTACTAAGTTAACTTTGGGATGGTTCTGACAGTGGTCCAGTGGGGCCTGGCAGGTGTAAATAATACCTTGTAGATATGACCCAGTGCCAGGTGGCACAATGTATATGATGTGTTTACTATTCTAATGTGTTATGAAAATACAAAGGCTATTTTTGATATAACCTTGTGCGGAGTTCCTTTTGTGGTGTGCCTAGGACGTTGTTGCTGTGTGTGTGTGCAAATGCTTTACACATGGCCTCCGGGATAAGCCTGACTGCTGGTGCCAAGCTACCAAGGGGGAGAGCAGGGGTTATCTTTGGCGTGTAACTCCCTTGCCCTGACAAGGGTGGTTGTCTCTACCTGGCTTTGGCGCAAGCCTTAGACAACCAGAGATCCCATTTCTAACAGTAATACATGTACCCTGAGTATGAACATAAAATGCTGATAGTGGGGTGCAGCACTCATTATAACACTAACTAAAATAGCCCTGAAAAGAATATATCAGGCCTGCCATTACAATCTTGAGTACAATTTTAAAGCTGTAATTTTGACCTAGAAAAATAAACCTTTTGCCAGGCCTAATCCTTCCTTTTTAATATTTATAAGTCACTCCTAAAGTAGGTCCTAAAGGCTCATAAGGCAGGGTGCGAGCTATTTAAAAAGTAGAACATGTGTCCTTAAGTTCTTATATGTTCTGGCAGTAAAAACGGCCAAAGAAATGTTTCACTGCATTAAGGCTAGTTCCCCCATAGGCTAACACTGGGATACCTTATTACAATCAACTTCATTTTGTGAACAGCTACAAAAATACTTCTTCCACTCATTTGAATTGTAATTAAAAATCTTCTTTAATTGTAAAGTCAGATTTTAAATTGGCTGTGTCCAGGACCAAACAATTATTAATGGTGCTCCTGTGGTGTGATGTGCATTACTTCCAGACAGAGGACACAAGGGCCCTGGGTGTAGTGTGGTAAATATTACCGGATCTATTTTTGAATGAATGAATGAATAACAGATAGCTCAATAAAATAAGAGTCAAGATTCGAGGTAGTAGGAGTTTCTGCAGGTTTATTACAGCATAAGGACAGGATCAGGACAACCTGCATAGGAACAGAGGTGACAGGGCCCAGCAGGACAACTGGGGCCCAGCAGCTGCCGGGGCTTGATCTGGGATGAGCGCGCTAACTTTTAATAACAATACATTGACTTATATACATAGCACAAACACATAGCATTACATTGCAGTAGGCGTAACAGTGGGTGGAGCAGAAGGCGTGACGTGTAGCAGTCGCGAGAGATAACAGTAAAAGTAGGTGTAACTGGGAGTATACATAGACATGTGGTGCAAACGTAACAGAATATGTCATGAATGGGCGGAAACATAGGAGGGGGCTACCTAAGGAGCCGGGACCTCTAACCTAATGGTGCGCGAAAACTGGCAATGACGTATTACTAGGAGAAGCTGGGGGCTACGAACTCTGTGCTAGGAGCAGAGACTAAAGTCTGGAGGGTCGGAGCGACATGTACCTAAACCCTAGCTGGTATCTGATGTATAGGGAACATGTTGATATAAACTAGAAGTCATGAGGGGAGAAGCTAACTTGACTCTAAGACTGGACCATGCATTATTCTACATGTAGTGCGTGATGAAGAATATTAAATGACCATTAATACAGTATTTCTCTACGTGGAGCCGAATAGGCTAGACAATGACGGAAACTATTGATGCAGTTCAGTAGCTTAGGAATGCAGAGAAGGAGGACTGAACTGATAACTGGAACTATAACATACTTTTGGCAGACTCAGAGGCAGAGCCAAGCTGCACCGGGCACTGCGAGGCAGGAAGTAAGTGAAGGGTCGAGGATACAGGTGGGGGCTGTATCGCTCCTCAGCGAGGCTTTCAGGAGACAGGAGCTGAATCTGATGTCCGGGCCCTTTTGAGGCCTGGAAACGGGGACTTTACAATGGAATAACGTGCACACTGAGAAACGTGGCAACATAACTTTACCTAGGCCTAATATTCGTAGTATTCACGAGGACTGGAAACTAGCATACTAGAGGTGGACACAACTGGAATTGCGTCATTAATCAGACATGGGGAATAACATATGCATATTGGTCATGCACACATAACATATGATGGATGAGGCGTAGGGACACAGAACATGGCAAAATTTACTTTTCCACAGTAGGGAAGGGTGTTACTCTTCCGAGCATCTAAGGGTAGCCTGTGGGCTGTACCCAGGTCCTTGCTGATTTTTGAAGATCCCTACTCTGTCACCGGCAAATGCAGCTCACACCTGGGCCTGCTTGCCTTCTGTTCCTCTAGACAGATTGGAGCCCAACACACTGAAAAGGGAAGAACTGACTAGAAGCAGTTTAAGGTTAGACAAAGGGGGTGATGCACATGCACAGGCTGACACTGGGTATAACTGTGGCACTCGCAGACTTCTCATCAGAACATTCCTGGAAATTTAGAGACACAGATAAAGGACTGCCTGGCTGTCTGAAGTCACCTGAAGGAAGACTAGGCCTGCTTGCCGCGAATCCAGGGCCCCAGAATTGACTCCAAGGGTTAGTTGGCTGAACTGATGAAGCTACCGGGAAACAGCCAGGTTCCAAAGGCCATTCCCTGCAAATGGCCAGCCGACCAGTACCAACTGGATCTACCTGAACACTGCTGCTGGCCTCTGCTGAAGTGAGTCCTAACCCCCAACAGGTGCCCCTCCAGGTTTTGGACCCTTGGCTCTTTCTCCATTGTACTCCTCCAATGCCAAAATTGCAAGAAAACAGAGGTTCTAGGCTCTTCACATTGAAGTGGACCATTCCCGGTCTCCTCACGAATGGACTTCACTGAGGACAACAGAGAAGCGGCATCCAACTGTTGATGCGACCAAGAGACTTTGACTTCAACGCACTTAGCGCTTTGCACCAACACCAATCTCTTTGTGTTTCCTGACACTGCTAAGTACCGATTGTCAACCAGCTCTTCACACCGCCAATGACCGCATTACCAACTTGAAGGTTCTAACTGAGGCCTGAGACTTCAGCAACTCGGCATCAATGAGCCCCTCTACAGACCAAGCTTGCAGCCCGACCGCCAACAACTTCATCAATGAGTGCTTCTTACGTGAAAACTGGACTGAGTTAAAAGGTAAAACATTCTACCAGGATTAACATATTCCCTGTATCTGACCTGCCCTCCATCGCAGTTGCCCTGAACTTTTGGCTTTGACCCAGTCCAGTGCAGCCAGATACAACAACGAGCGAATTGTGCTTCTTGGTGCCATTTTAACTTAAACTTAAAATATTCATAACTCTGGTTCTACTTATTGGATTTTTGTCAAATTGGTTTCAATTTATTTGTTAAAATATATTCTATGTGTTTAAATTGATTTGAGCTTTTGTGTTGTGTTTTTTTCATTACTGCTTGAATACTACATAAATACTTTACACATTGTCTGACTGCTTTTGTTCCAAGCTACCAGTGGTTTAATCACAGGTTTATTTAGTGACTTTTGTGGTACACCATGACAAGGAATGTGTTTATTATTTAAGTGGAGCTGTCATTCCTCTCAATTAATAATCCAATTTTGTAGCAGGGATTCTTCCCAAAAACAAAACTGTGTTCAGGATTATAGGACCTTGGTATACAGGGACTGAGTCATCCTACCACCTTAGTACCCATGAGCCCAGGACCGACTAGAGCTTGCTCCCCTACTCACTCATAGAGAAGCAAATGATTAGGCACCCCAGAACACAACACTCACAGATCTTGCAGGAATCGCAGTAGAAAGATACACCCGATCACTTACTCTCTTGTTCTTGTCCACAATAAGATCTGACAGAGACACGAAACAGTTAAAAATATTTATTTTAACTAACGTCCCCTAACAGGAAGTATAAGTGTCACAACAAGTAGGGAAATGCATAGTACAAATACAGTCAGCATAGCAGCCAGTCCATATACCATAAAGGGAGATGTCATCATGAAAAGGCAATAGAGAAAAGATAATAGAGCCTAACCTCCCTCCCCTTGCTAAGAAGCGGTATTATTTTATATTAGAAGATTTATGGACTATGTCAGTAGACCCCATACCTTAGCCTATAGATGGTAGATCTACATTATAGGTGCTGTCTCGCTCTTCTCCCTGGAAAGGTCACTCTCCAAGTGTGTGCTACCTCTTCGTGTATGCTAATAAGACCAAAGGACTTTGTCCAAACAACAGCTGCATCAGTATGTTTTATCTAAGGACTAAGGCCTGGCCAGAACAAAATAAAAAGGGGCATTGTTGTTCGACCTTGCTCATAATGTTCAGTCAAAATACAGCCATAGAAATTATTGCAAAAATAAAGTTGTAGTAACATGTGCAAATCAGTAGACTAGTTGCAGCGTGCTCATGCTAACTTAGAGAAAACGACAATGTCCCCATGGGCCATGTGACAATTTCTTACAATGTGGATACCCTGATCTCACTGGGAAGGGATAAAAGCATCCGTAAAATAGACAACTAAGAAAACACCTGACAGTGATGGCTTACTGTTAGACCTGTCTGGCCTTTTGCGTAGACCCTCCTCCTAATTATTTATTTTGTCCCCTTTTCTGCCCCTCATACCTTGTTTCTTTTATCTTTTTGTGCCCACTAGATTTTTATGGTGTTGACCTGGGGGATAGATGCTCTTTTGCCCTCATAGATTTTTACCTCAGGCCTAGGTGCCTTTTCCTGACTAGAATTCACCCAGATATACAAAATGGTGGTTTACAACTGTCACACCTGAGATCTGACCCATAGGATAGAATAGGGCATTCCAGAACCTTCTGGTCCCTTCTGGACCTTGGAAGGTCAGCCTATATAAGGCGGAATGCTGGGCAGCCATTTTAGTTGGTGCTTGGTAGTAAAGGAACCCTGAGGTCTGGTTGGAGCATAGACTACTGTGGATAGGAGAAGGGAGATCCTGTCAGGGTCGATAGCCCTTTTTGGTCTGCTGCCCGAGCTGAGAATCTGCCTCCCTTTCAGTTGATCTGGCCCAGCTGAGGGAATTTTCCCTGTGGTAATTTGCCAGGTTAGAGCACCAGGGAACACGACAGCAGTGAGCGCATTCTGTAGACTTGGCCTGGTGGTGTAGGAGGAGGAAAGGAGGCTGAGGTATTCCCCTCCCTTGCTCACCCACGACGTCCGTTTTGCTAGGAGCGCTGTGCAGGGGCAACCCTCCTTCACTGACCAACGACTTGGGATTTCTGTGGAGATAGGGAGCTTACCCCGTTGCTGAGCCCAGAAGCGGTTGCCCTCGCTGAAGGAATTGTGGCCCCAGCCGATTCGGAGAGTCCGGATATTCCATTGTGACCTGCTGGTGAGGAGAGTGTGCCGGAGAAGCGTCCCGCCGAGTGCGCAGGCCAGGAAGCTAGGGAGGAGTTCCTTCCTGGCGGTGGGCGGTGCAGCGCTGAAGCGGATCTACTTTCGCGCATGCTCCGTGGAGAGAGGCCGAGAGGTAGTGTTTCCTCAGCGGCGCGGAGCGAGTGAGTGTGGCGTCGGTCATCACTCTTTGTGCACCACGCTGAAGTCAAGGTTTCCTGCCGGGCGAAGAGAGGCCCTGTTCCACCCCCTGATTTAGCGGAGCCATAGCGGAGGTGAAGCTGCGGCGGAGGGCGGGAAAACGTCCTGCCTGATTCCTAACCCCCGGGAGGCTGTAAAGTGATCGGAGGCCCCCGGCGGCAGGAAGAGGGTGTTAACGCTCGCGCCTTTCACAAGTAAGCTGGGAAAGCAGGGGGGTCTGGAAAGGAGTCCATCAGGGTGACCTCCGACGATCCAACTGTCAATCCTGAGGGAAGAGGTGAAGGGGGTCGGGGGAAAATCACCGGAACCCCACCCAGCATCAGGGGACAGACTAAGTAAGAAACGAACCGGGTAATCAGAGGTCTGAGGACTGGACAAAACCTGCTTAAAAGACCTTGCCTTGTCCAGTTTCTCAGTGGGTCCCGTTAGGAGTACTTGGAGCCCACACTGACTAGATCTCCTCTTGTATTCAAGATACAGATTAGGGCCTGTGCGGGGACTGATCCATTCAGTTAAGGCATCAACTCTGGTCTACAGAAGCAGGGTAGAGGAGGATTGAGAGTATACAGGTTATATTGTATTATATTATACACTAAGTATACTGCTTAGCAGCCCCAGCGCTGTATGAGAGTCTGGAGGGCTAGTCATTGGAGGGAGATCTTCCAATTTAAACCACAAGACAATAAAATGTTAAAACCTTTTTGAATGTATGTACCACAGACCAATGGAAAGTGCTTGTTAATTACAGTAACTCGAGCTAGCGCTTGTGTGTGTAGAGAAAGCTATCAAAACCTTAGAAGCTTAACCCAAAGTGATTGTTAACGTTTTGACTAAAGAAAGAAAAGTAATAATGACATGTGAAGATATGTGATGTATTGAAGCCTCGCAAAAAGTCATCAAACTCACAAAGTATTATTTTTATAAAGCAGCACGTATTTTCATACAATTTTGTGGTGTAGTGTCCTTTTTGTGTGGAAGTGCGTTGAGTTACTGCTGGGTGGCATGCAACCTTTACATGTGTGCCTCTATTTAGTGACTGTCTTACCCTAGGCCAGGCTACCCTAGGTGACCTGACAACTCTAGGTCCAACACTTGCCATATGAAAAAATTGTGTGCTATTCAGCAGTTCTACCAAAAGGTCAAACTTGACATTTGGTTCAATAATGTTCACAGATCTAGGGGAATCCATTAAAGGATTAAAGGATGCAATAGCCTTCACCCACCTACGTGGCATACTTCATCTTCAGCCAAGCTCCTGGCTGGGTAGGCGCTGTAATAACCAGTAGGCTCCCAGGAACTAGGTCTCTTGTCAGATAACTTTTTTTCTCCACCTGGCCTAGTATTAACATGAGCTCAAGTCACTGGCCTCATTGGGTGATTGTGGGAATAGGCGGTAGACTGGGTGAAAAAGAGGCACTCCCTTTGGCATTATTTATTCCTGGCTAGTGTCTGTGACAAGATTTAAAAACATGACTGAACCAAATAGGCATAATAATGAGCCCTTGGTTATGTTCAGAAGGATCCACAGGTTTTATGCCCATGATGTCTGGGCATTTCATCAGGACTATAACTAGACCCTAATCTACTCAATAGGTAAACTTTCATTAGGAAAATGAATGTGTCCGTTTCCAAAGTATTGTTTAATGAATAATGATACCCCTTGACTTTGATAGATATATGTATTTCTTTGTGCACGGCATGGGTTATCCACAGGGCCTGTCTTGCAGCCAGGCCCTGCTTCCAACTTCCCGCAGACACCAAAACCTACACTGCACACAGCCTTTGGCTGTGCATATTGAGTGGCTGACCACAGGGGTAGACTTGCCACCAAGTCCTGTGGCCAAACCCCCAGAAGGCTGCCAACCCCACACTGCGCATAGCCTTTGGTGTGCACAGCGTAGGGTTAGCCTTTGGGCCAAGAGGACCCCATCCCCTGTGACAAAAACATTTATCTTAAGGAGAGGTGGGTATGCTGTGGCCCTCCGTGAAACTTTTTTGGTCCCGGTGACCCTATCCCTACGGGGCCTCAATTTTAAATAGGTGGGTGTCCCGGTGCTGATCCAGGCCACCCACCAAACACACCTTGGGGGCCACGGGCGGAGCCCTAGGTGCCTTCGCACCCCAGCGCCGGCCCGCATGGTGCGGGAACTGGCAATATGTTGCTCCCTCGGGGCGGGAGCAATATCTAGTTCTGTTTCCCTGCCTGCATCAGTGCACAGAGGTAAACAGATCACAAGTCTGCAACCAGCCAGCAGGAGCATTTTTAAAGCTCCTGCCCACTGGAAGCACACTTTGAGTTTGCTCCCATGCAGGCAGGAAAAATACTTTGTTCTGGGGTAGGGCTCCACGGGACACAGCAAGTGGCTAAGGGAGGGGGGCCATGCTGCCCCCCTGTCTTTTGTATGAAATGGCAGCCCTGTGGGTTGCGGTCCCCAGGGCCTTTGAAGCCTTGCAGAGGGGGCCACAGGGCCACGTGGATTCCCTTTTATTAAAATATACTTTGGGCTTCGGGGGATGGGTTCTGAGGGCTGATCAGTTTCTCAGAAAGCAGGTGAGCACCACCCCACTTTGAAGATACTTTAGGCCCTGGGGATGGGTTCCCTGGGGTTGAAGCCCAGCAGTGGGAATGGGATCCCTGGGCCTCTAAATGGGCTGGGGAAGGAGGCCCTTCTCCCATGTATGTATATATATATATATATATATTACCTACTGGCGGTCGCCAGTAGGTAGTTATAGTTAGGATTGATTTCCATAGGGAAATCGCAACATTCTATTGGGAATAACTTTGGCGCCGGTTGAGGAATCTGCCTGAAATTTTCCTCAACTTTGCCTCGCGGCGCTCTGGTCCTTCCCTGAAAGTTTGGGGGGGATTTGTCAAGCGGGGGCAGAGATAAAAGGGGGGTCCCAAAACGTGTTTTCCCCATGTTAATTTCCATAGGGCGGTCGGTCACACTTTTAGCTCGAACGGCTGAATGGATTTTCACCAAACTTGGCAAAATTGTAGGGACTGGTAGCCCGATGTGCCTTTGCTATGTCTCAAGATATGTGCTCCAGAGGACTTTGAGTAATTTAGGTTAAAAAAAAATTATATATCTATAGCCGCGCCCCGGTACGCTCACCAGGGAGCGCTCCAGGCGCTGATTGGCTCTCGGGTCTCTGTAAACATTCGAAACAGTCCGGAGCGGCCGCCATCTTGTGTCTCGGTAGGATCGAGACACAAGAAGTGGTAGGAACAAAGGGGGAAATGACCAAAAGGGGGCAGGGTAGACCCCCCCTGACCCCCTAGGTTTGATGTGGGGGCCATAAAAGGGTCCCTCGGGTAAAAAAAAAATTACTTTTTTTTCCCGTTTTCGCGGGGGGAGCGCCCGGTACGCGCACCGGGGAGCGCACCGGGGAGCGTAATTTGGTGAAAAATAGTTAAAATAATAGTGTAAAATAATCATTTTGAGTGATTACAGGTAGGGTAGCTCTGAAAAGAGCTTTTGGGTTCAAAAGAGCTTTTGGGTTCTGTGGCTGTTCTAGGCACCTACAAGTATGTCCCACACACACCCACACGCACACAACCCCACACCCCCACACCCACACACTCCCCACACACACCTCACACACGCACACCTGCACCCACACCTAAACACCCCACACCCCCACACCAACAACTTACACATCCACACCCACACCCACACATCCCACACACCCACACTCATACACACACCTCACCACCCCCCAACATACACACACGCACAGATACCTCACAGACACACCCCACACATCCCACAGACACACCTCCCCACCCCCCCACACACACACACCTCACAGACACACCCACACATCCCACACATACACACATATCCTACACACATACCCCCCACACCCACACACCCCCCACACACACCTCACACACCCACACCTCCACCTACACTCAAACACCCCACACACCCACACCCACACACACACCTTACACACCCACACCCCCACCCACACCCACATACCCCATACACCTACATACACCTATACACCTCACCCCCAGACACATACACACACACACCTCACAGACACACCCCACCATCCTCCACACACACCTCCCCCCCACACATGGGGAAAACTCAGTGAAACAGTAAAATGATAATTTAAAATGCTTAGAGGTAGGGTAGCTCTGTATAGAGTTGTTGTGTTGTGTGGGTGATTTAAGTACCAACATGTAGGTACCAATGCAGAGTCTTAAATTCAATGTACACCTTTTTTTCTGTAGATATCTTGCATGTTGTTACAGAAGTTATTGTGGTATATGGAATCCATACCATAGTCTGTCAGGAAAGCAGAAACAGATCCTTTAAGTAATCCCTGAGAAGACCTAGGGGATCATGGGTAGTCTACCCTGCTCCCTTATGATGTTTTAAAATTGCACAGTATACTGTAAGTTTCACTTTATACTATAATATAAACATAATCATTTTGGTACTACTTCATGAATTAGATATAAAAATGAATAATGTCTCAAACAATTTTTAATTATTAAATAAAAATGTATTGGTTAGAATTGTCATAGTTCAATAAAACTTCCAGCATTACATCATCTGGAATCTCCTCAAAAATGCATGTTTCTATGTCTTGTAAACATTCAATAAATTGTTGATCCAAAGACTGATCCATAAAATCTTCTTCAACAAAATCTTCATTTAGAATCTCCTCATATGTAATCTCGAAGGAAACATTGATATTTTCTTGCTCCCCTTCAATTTTTTTTGCTGTAAATTGCATAAAAAATAACTATATTAGTAGAGTTAGGGCACTGTTGGGTTTAAGTTCAGACAGGTAGTTCTGATTTTTTAAGAGTGAAGTTAACTTTGGGCAGAGTATGGTAACAGGCAGGAAGTAGAAATATAAAAAAGTGCCTGTGAAGAAGCGTAAGTAAATTCATAATTATAGCAGAGTAGCCTAAGTTAATCCATAAATATAACAGAGGAGCCTATCTCTATCTATAACTATAGCAGAGGGACTGTAAATAATTATCAGAAAACATTTTTACAAATTAACTTAAAGTGCCCCTTACAAATTATCAACTTACTTTACTGAGAGGTGAAGAAGAAAAAATGCGAAAATCCTTTCAAGATGTACCTCAGGTAGTTGTAGTCAAAATGGCCGTGTTTCCCCCTCATTTTTCATTTATATTCATGTACATAACCAATCAAATGTCAGGAAAAAAAGTACAAAATGAAAGTAACATTTTAATTGGTTGTAAATTCTAACACTTCAGATGTGTTTTTGTCATGTAATTTACCTCAGGATATTTAGACAGTGCTACAGCTGAAATGGCTCAATAGAATTCCACCAAATTTGGGGAAATGGTAGGGACTGGTATGTAGTATGGCCTATTCTATATATGGTGAAAGTCTCTCCAGTGGTTTTTAAGTAAATTGACTTCCAAAAAATTTTAAGGGCGCTTCCCGGTGCGCGCCCCGGTACGCGTACCGGCAGCGCTACGGGAGTCCTCCATTTTGTGTTTCGGTTGATTTGAGACAGAAAATGGAGGAGAAACAACGTTGGGAATGGGTGTAAGGGGGCATGGTAGGCACTCCCTGACCCTCTAGGTTTTCTGAGGGGGTCTTAGGAGGCCCATATAGGCCAAGAAAACAAAAATTAAAAATTTTCGCGGGGAGAGCGCCCGGTACGCGCACCGGGAAGCGTACCGGGGAGCGCACTTTGGTGAAAAATAGTGAAAAAAGTTAGAAAAAGATAATCATTTGGAGTGATCAGAGATAGGGTAGCTCTGAAAAGAGCTTTTGGGTTCTGTGGCTGATTTAGGTACAGATTTATTCATATGTTTCTGTGCTTTCTCAAATTGTGGACAAAATTGGTTGGACCAGTTCCATTTCTGTCTTTGGCATATATTGGAAAATACCAAGGCAGTTTGAGGAAAAAGTGCCATCAATTGTTCAAAGGTGTCCTTTAAAAGCATTTCCAGACCTACCCCAGTCAAAGTGCCTAAGTCATTCCCACCACAGTGCAGAATTATGAGGTTAGGGTGTGGCAAATGCAAAAAGGTTTTCACCAATGGTATCAATTGGTGACATCTCAATCCTCTCTGGCCAATCCATTTAATGTTCACATTTGGTAAATCAAGGTTGTGAAAATTTCTGGTAGCTGCATACCTTTGAGCCCAGTGGATATAGCTATGTCCAATAATCCAGACAGAATACATGGTGAGAGGAGGTTCTGGTGCAGTCAGATGAAGTGTAGGAATAAAATGGCAGTTGGAACAGTAGGAGTTTGCACAAAAAAAACCTGTGGAGTTTCAGTGCTCTTGAATCACAAGCAATGATTGGTAGATTGAGATAGTTGAAAACTGTAAGTTAGGGTGCATGGTTGTGTTCTGTGTAAGAAGTAATTTGAATGGTTAAAAAAAAGTCATTTAAAGAAACATTGCACCAGATAAGCTGGTGTATTCGCAGGTCAAACATCCTTGCTGAGGTGATTTGCGACATTGTAGAATAAACTTTTAAACCTGAGAGCTCAGTGAGGAGGGAGTTGCTATGGTAACAGGTAGAAAGGGCTGAGGGGGGGAAGGGTGTTGCTTTGAAAATACAGAGGGAAGAGTTTTGATTGGTTACCATGAGCAATATGTGTGTAGAATTAGAGGTTTTCTGTGGCATTAATGGTTGCAGTGCCTGGAGAACAAACCTTTTGCTCTGCTAAAGAAATATTGGTGTGTGTATCTGACACTGTTCTGAATCTCCTAAAGCATTTGTAAAGGTGAGTTATGATTCATTTAGATAGAGAGTTCAGATTAAGAAGCACATAGGACCTGTGTTGTGTTCCTAAAATGGTAATTGAAAAACGATTTTAGTGCAAATCAATGGGTTTCAGTAGTGAAAATGAATGCTTGTATATAGGATCTGTGCAGTGTTTCTAAAATGTTAATTGAAAAACGTTTTTAGTGCAAAACAATGGGTTTTAGTAGTGAAAATGAATGCTCGTAAATAGGATCTGTGCTCTGTTCATAAAATATTAAATAAAAAACGATTTTAGGGAAAATTAATGGCTTTCAGTAGTGAAAATGAATGCTTGTACATAGGACTTGTGTTCTGTTCATAAAATGGTAATTGGAAAACGATTTTAGTGCAAATCAATGGCTTTAACATTTTTAAGAAGGAATACATAGTGTGTGCATAATTATATAAAAATATTTGAGTCTTTTACAAACATGTTACGTGTTTTACCTCAGATTGGGAAGCAGACTGAGTTTCTTTGCTGTTGGTTTGTTTTATTTTTTGGAAAATGCTTGGTAGGAATGTTTGCAAAAGATAGGAAATGTATTTTGTAAAATAGTGACTTTTCAAGACTGAAATGGAATGATTGTACATAGGACCTGCACTGTGTTTCTAAAATGTTATTGAAAAATCGATTTTGGTGCAAATTAATAGCTTTTACATTTTTGAGAAAGAATAAAAAGTGTGTGCATGAGTAAATAAAATAATTTGAAGCTTTCACAATCATGTTACCTGTGTTATCTCAGATTAGGAAGCACACTGAGCTTCTTTGCTGTTGGTTTGTGTTATTTTTTTGGTAATGCTTGGTAGCATTGTTTGCAAGAGAGAGGACATGTATTTTGTAAAATAGTGAGTTTTCAGTAATGAAATGGAATGCTTGTACTCCAGCAATGCATCCTTTCACATGGGGAAAGCTGCATGTGAAAGCGTTTGCCTCAGTCTTATGCTTGCTGTAAGGCAGGCGCAAGATTTTGACGTAACAGTGTCCTAAAAGTGATGCAGTGCAATCTCATAGATTGTACTGCGTCACTATTATGAGGCTTTCAGCGGGGGAATGCCCCCTCTGTGTACATTACACCTGACAGAAGTATAATGTGGCGCAGAGGTTTAAAAAGTGACGAATCTACCTACATGCGTCACTTTTTAAATATGGCGCTAAAAGGTACATGTTTTATGCCGCCGATGCGTCACAAAAAGTGACGCATTAGCAGTGCAAAACTGACGCAGGGCCTCATAAATGAGGTTCATCTTTTTTTGCACACTACTCCAGTTTAGTCCTGTCCACTGCACTTTTGGACACAAGCCTCACCTTTTGTGCTCCCCTGGACAGGCTTCATCTCATCTGCACTCCTGCTTAGGTGTCAGAATCCTATCACATGGGGAAAGCCCTATGTGAAAGCGTTTGCCTCAGTCTTATGCCTGCTGTGAGGCAGGTGCAAGATTTTGATGTAACAGTGTCCTAAAAGTGACGCAGTGAAATCTCATAGACTATTACGAGGCTTTTTGCGGAGAAATGACCTCTCTGTGTACATTACACCTGACAGACCTGTCACTCCCCATGTCTTATCCTAATTCAATTTTTCACCCTCTTTCACCCCTCTTTACTTACACTAACTGGTCTTTTCTTACCCTCACTCACCGTTCTTCATTTATCCCGGTTACGCCACTACCCTTCATTCTCAATTTTTTTACTGTCCTTTCTTTTTCTTTCAACACCCACTCACATTCTCCCACTATCTCTACTTTAGTCTTCTTCCTCTCTCTTTTCCCTTCTTTCGCTCCTTTAGTCATTTTACTTTTCTCACTTTCACCCTATTACACCTTCTCTGTTTTTTACTATGTAATAAACAATCCCTCTGTGTTCATCTTGTAGCTCTCCTTCTCTTAACATTACTCTCTTTGTGTTCTTCCCTCATGCTAACTCCTTCATTCAATTATTTTTTTCTATTTTTTTGGGGTGCGCGCCCCGGTACGCGTACCCTAATAAAAAAAAATTGACAGAGATTCATTAAAAATATAGGTTTATTTTTATAAATGAAAGGTAGTTCTAAAAAGAACTGGTTTTTTCTTCTTGTTGTTGTGTTATATTTTTTTAGGTTTTTTTGAACATTTTGTACTTTTTTTGGCTTTTCAAAACAATTTTATATTTTTTTGTATTTTTTATGGGGAAAAACAAAAAACAGGGAATTGTAAATGGCTCAACAGGAGCAAAAAACAAAAAACGGAAAAAATTACTTTTTTTTGGGGCAATTGTGATTGTCACCAGCAAGGACGACGAGCTTTACGCTCTTTTCACCATAGGCGATGAGCTTGCTACATTCAATGCATGTGATTCTAAAATCAGCAAATCGTGGCTGAATACAAGGCATCGTCTCCGTTGTTTCTGGTCCCGATTGAGTGGGTTGCTTTCTTTTGAAGCTGGTCCTTGAACACTGGGGGAGGTGACTGGCCAGTTCCCTGATCTCTGCACGAGAATAGTTGTTAGGATGCTTCCGGGTCATATGTCGAATCATGGTATTATTACCAAATGAATATTTTTTCGTCTGGATTGCCCCTTGAGAGTTGTTCACCACAGATTAGGCAAGTTACCTTGGCCGCATTCACTTTTTTCTTGCCCTCTGGGAGTGAAAAAAACTCCCATACAATGTGTTATTTTGGCTTGTATGGGGTATTTTGTTCAGGCAGCCATCTTCTCCCCTCCTCCTCCTCCTCTTCCTCCTCCTCCTCTTCTTCACCACCAATGTATTGTTGTGGTGGTCCTCTTGGTGATGGTGGTGGTGGGATGGTGGTGCAGATGCTCCAGCTGTTGCTGCTACAGTAGCCATTTCAAAGTACAAAAGAATTGTCTCTATAGGTGAAACAAGTCTTCCTCAGTCAAAGGACAAAGTCAGAATAAGGAAGAAAGGTGGGGTTTTTCATCATTTGGGAAAAAAACTGTCCTGAACCAATCAGAAGTGTTATTTTCAGGTCACAAGACCCAGGCTTTACTCATTTGGGAAAAAAACTGTCCTGAACCAATCAGAAGTGTTATTTTCAGATCACAAGACCCAGGCTTTACTCATTTGGAAACCAAAACTGTTCTGCACCAATAGAAAGTGTTATTTTCTGGTCACATGACCCGACGCGCTTACGCTACGTGCCCCGGGGCGCGCCCGTAGTCGCGCTCCGGGGCACGCCCGCGGGTGTGTAGCGTAAGCGCGTCAGGACATTCCGCGATCGTATGCGATCGCGTACTTTCGGTTGTGATTACGCTGTGCGTCATATGACGCATCACGCGTCTACGCGATACGTCACGATGTTGTTTTCGTTCGTGAGAATAGCGCTAACGGGACGCTCCCATTGAAATGCACTGAAAAAACCATAGGTTTTACACCAGTTATAGTTAGGAAATAGCATTTAAAAAAACTTTTAAATTCACTGAAAAAAACATAGGTTTCACACCAGTTATAGTTAGCTGGAAGTTTTACTCGCATAAAACCATTGAAATTCCCACGTTATAGTTAGTTGTACTCACTATAACTTGCGCGTGCAATGCACTGCTGATAACGTCACATATTACATCACTCATGACATGGTCAGTGACATCACTCATGACATCACTGATGACACCATCCTTGTGACAGAGTGACAGACCTCCTTTCACTGTAATGTAACCCTTGAAACACATATTCAAAAATAGAAACTAATATTTTCAAAAAAATGGAGATACCCATATCAGTTACAACAACCAATTCAGTAATTCCACCATCTATATAAACATCCACTTATTCACAAACAGTTCTACATAGTCACTCATACATATACTCACTCATCATATGTAGTGATACACCTATACATCCTGTTACACACCGACAGTCATCCAAAAGTTACTCACACACATACTCACACATGCAAATAAACTATTGAACATCCATTTATGTGCATATAGAGCTATACACACACAACCACCTTACTTCTAAGGAAACTTACACATACTTACTCTCTTAAACAATCACTTATAGAAACACATACTTATTTAAACAGGAACTCTTACAATCTCATACTCTCACATATACTCACTTACATACATCAATATTCACATATACTAGATTAAAACATATGTAGTTACTGATAAAGACACTAGTGAGACAGTCATTCACTCACTAACACACACATATACACACTCATCCACCCATACAGTCCTGCACATATGCTGTCTTCAAAACACATACAGAGAGTCAGTCATTCATGCATGTGTGTGCTAAGTAATACCCCCACCAAACCATACAGACACTCATACTGATACTAAGAAAAACATCTAATAACCCAAATACACACACATGTACCTACTCACCAACCCATGCAGCCACTTATACACAAAGTGAAACACTAATACATATATTTAAATATTTAAACATTACTCTCTAATATATGTATTCACTAAGATACACTTAATAAACCAGTTAACCAATCAATTTTTTTTTTAAAAACATCCATGTAAACACTTATTTAAACATGTATTCTTCCATCAACTTTTACATATAGAAATATAACACATTCACTGGATGGTGTCATCAGTGATGTCATCAGTGATGTCACTGACCATGTCATGAGTGATGTAATATGTGACGTCATCAGCAGTGCATTGCACGCGCAAGTTATAGTGAGTCCAACTAACTATAACGTGGGAATTTCAATGGTTTTATGCGAGTAAAACTTTAAAACTTCCAGATAACTATAACTGGTGTGAAACCTATGTTTTTTTCAGTGAATATATATATATATATATATATATATATATATATATATATATGTGTGTGTGTGTGTGTGTGTGTATATATGTGTGTGCGTATATATATATATTCACTGAAAAAACCATAGGTTATAGACCATATATAGTTAGGAATTAGCATTTAAAAAACCCTATTTTACTCACACAAAACCATTGAAATTCCATATATAGTTAGTTGCACTAACTATATATCGCGCACCCGCAATCCACTGCTGATGATGCCACATATTACATCATTCATGACATGGTCAGTGACATCACTGATGACATCACTGATGACATCTCAAATGACATCACTGATGACATCACTGATGACATCTCATTTGACATCATTCTTGTGCTAATACGATAAACCTCTTCAGACTCTAATATAACCTTAGATACACTCAGTGTATACAGACACTCACACACTGTCACTCATCCATGGAGTTACTCACACACCTAGTCAGTCATGCAAAGAAACAATCTCACCTCCATTTCCTCAACTATACAGTTATACACACCTTACTTATTCAAACATATACTAACACATATTTACTCTCTTATACAATCCCTGATACAAGTTCACAATGATCCATACAGCCACTCACACATTCAGTGGCTCTCATGCACAGTTATTTATATATGCCAACTCTCACATGTACTGTGTTTTACATATGTACTTACTATGACATGTAGCATTGAGATATCCATTCACTCATCAATACACTCATGCACACAGTCAACCGCCCATGTAGCTGTTTCCACATGCACTCTTGAACTCATACACCTAGTGAATCAACTGCTCACACATCTATGCACAGAGTCACACACCTTCCAGCCACCCCCACACAAACTCAATCTCCCATACAAATACTTGGGCAACCAATCAATAACACATATAACCTCTCGTATAGCTAATGATCAACACATGCAGCAGTTTACATCACAACAGACATACTGATGCACACATTCAGACAATTTAGTCACTAACCCATGCATTTAGTACGACACATTTATTCACTCACTCATACAGTCAGTCACGCACCTACTAAATCCTTCATCCAGACACTTATACATCCACTCATTCTTCAATATATCAAACATATTTAAACTTTACAGAAACACACAGTCACTGGATGATGTCATCAGTGATGTCATCAGTGATGTCATTTGAGATGTCATCAGTGATGTCATCAGTGATGTCATTTGAGATGTTATCAGTGATGTCATTTGAGATGTCATCAGTGATGTCATCAGTGATGTCATTTGAGATGTCATCAGTGATGTCATCAGTGATGTCACTGACCATGTCATGAATGATGTAATATGTGACATCATCAGCAGTGGATTGTGGGTGCGCGATATATAGTTAGTGCAACTAACTATATATGGAATTTCAATGGTTTTGTGTGAGTAAAATAGGGTTTTTTAAATGCTAATTCCTAACTATATATGGTCTATAACCTATGGTTTTTTCAGTGAATTTTCGAGGTTTTTTAAATGCTAATTCCTAACTATATATGGTCTCTAACCTATGGTTTTTTCAGTGAATATATATATATATATATATAACATCTCTATGGCAAAATGAAACCCCTCATTTTGTTCCTTTGCAAATTAAATGTTTTAAGTGTTAACACTTTATTCCAATCAAGATGACTTCAGGTGTGCCATACTTTTGTCATAAGTAAGACTGTTAGCGCTCTAGTTGTTCTTTAGAACACTCTGGGACATTCTGTCACTGGGCTATAGTTGGGCTACATCTGGCTGATATTTGGGCTACATTTGGGCTCTTTTGTCTCTGGTGGCCATCTTTGGGCTACATTGGGCTACATTGGGCTACATTGGGCTCCAACATATATATAGCCCAATGTAGCCCAATATATATTTTTCAAAGTTAATTTTCGTAAAAACCACTGGAGCATATATCTTGAGACATAGCAAAGGCACATCGGGCTACCAGTCCCTACAATTTTGCCAAGTTTTGTGGAAATCCATTCAGCCGTTCGAGCTAAAAGTGAGTCCAACCGCCCTATGGAAAACTCAATGTTAAAAACACGTTTTGGGACCCCCCTTTTTTCTTGGCCCCCGCTTGACGAAACCCCCCCAAATTTTCAGGGGCTGCTCAGAAACAAAATGTGCCATTTTCCTGAAAATTTCAGCCAATTCCGTCGACAAACGCCAACGTTATTAGACATAGAGTTTTCAGAAATCCCATAGAGAAAAAATCCTAACTATATATACCTAGTGGCTATCGCCAGTAGGTAATATATATAACATTTCTATGGCAAAATGAAACCCCTCATTTTGTTCCTTTGCAAATTAAATGTTTTAAGTGTTAACACTTTATTCCAATCAAGATGACTTCAGGTGTGCCATACTTTTGTCATAAGTAAGACTGTTAGCGCTCTAGTTGTTCTTTAGAACACTCTGGGACATTCTGTCACTGGGCTATAGTTGGGCTACATCTGGCTGATATTTGGGCTACATTTGGGCTCTTTTGTCTCTGGTGGCCATCTTTGGGCTACATTGGGCTACATTGGGCTCCAACATATATATAGCCCAATGTAGCCCAATATATATTTTTCAAAGTTAATTTTCGTAAAAACCACTGGAGCATATATCTTGAGACATAGCAAAGGCACATCGGGCTACCAGTCCCTACAATTTTGCCAAGTTTTGTGGAAATCCATTCAGCCGTTCGAGCTAAAAGTGAGTCCAACCGCCCTATGGAAAACTCAATGTTAAAAACACGTTTTGGGACCCCCCTTTTTTCTCGGCCCCCGCTTGACGAAACCCCCCCAAATTTTCAGGGGCTGCTCAGTAACAAAATGTGCCATTTTCCTGAAAATTTCAGCCAATTCCATCAACAAACGCCAAAGTTATTAGACATAGAATTTTCAGAAATCCCATAGAGAAAAAATCCTAACTATATATACCTACTGGCTATCGCCAGTAGGTAATATATATATATATATATATATATATATACATATACATATATATATATATATATATCCAACCAATTGCGACCCACTTTGACGCCGGCACTCTCAGTTTAGCGTGCTGCATTTTCTCGACAGGGTCAAACCGATTATTCATCAACAAAGTCCAATCATAGATTGGTCAATGAAAACGCACTCACTCGAGTATTCTTTTAAAAGATTACAGCGGCTTTATTTTCAAGCTTGTGGCCAATGTCCAACGCGTTTCACCTCAACCTGAGGCTTGTTCACGTGAACAAGCCTCAGGTTGAGGTGAAACGCGTTGGGCATTGGCCACAACCTTGAAAATAAAGCCGCTGTAATCTATTAAAAGAATACTCGAGTGAGTGCGTTTTCATTTACCAATCTATGATTGGACTTTGTTGATGTGTATATATATATATATAAACCCAAGAATGATGAATTAATTTTGCGCCATTTGCATTACACTCTCACCCCTTAACAGCCAGTGAGACAGTGAAATAATATGAGCAGAGACACACATACTGCTTGCAGTAAGTGAGTTAGGTTTTAGACATAACATTCATTTCCCATTTCAACGGCTCACCCTGGATCTTCATTGCACAGCTTAGAGCCTACTTGTAAAGTAAGAGGCCTAACAGACATGCTGCCTAAGATTTCTTACTAGTACATATGCTAAAGTCTAACTGACTTTAAGAAAACATGTATTTCCATATTTTTAAACACATCAACTAAGCAAATTATTCAACCAGATCCATTTAAAATCGAGCCTGACTCACAGTGTGATCTTAGGCACATGACAAGGATGTTACATGTAATGAGAAATGAATGTTATGTCTTGCTTATATATAGGTGGGCTGTTTTTTGCCAGTCAAGACGGTGAAATAATATGAGCAGAGACACACATACTGCATGCAGAGACAGGCATGGTGAATTACATGTAACATCTTGGTCATGTACCTAAGATCACACTGTGAGTCAAGCTTGATTTTAAATGGATCTGGGTGAATAATTTGCTTAGTTGATGTGTTTAAAAATATGGAAATACATGTTTCCTTAAAGTGAGTTAGGCTTTAGACATAACATTAATTTCTCATTTCAACTGCACACCCTGGATCTTCATTGCACAGCTTAGAGCCTACTTGTAAAGTAAGAGGCCTAACAGACATGCTGCCTAAGATTTCCTACTAGTACATATGCTAAAGTCTAACTGACTTTAAGAAACATGTATTTCCCTATTTTTAAACACATCAACTAAGCAAATTATTCAACCAGATCCATTTAAAATCGAGCCTGACTCACAGTGTGATCTTAGGCACATGACCAGGATGTTACATGTAATGAGAAATGAATGTTATGTCTTGCTTATATATAGGTGGGCTGTTTTTTGCCAGTAGAGACAGTGAAATAATATGAGCAGAGACACACATACTGCATGCAGAGACAGACATGGTAGATTACATGTAACATCCTGGTCATGTGCCTAAGGTCACACTGTGAGTCAAGCTTGATTTTAAATGGATCTGGTAAATAATTTGCTTAGTTGATGTGTTTAAAAATATGAAAATACATGTTTCCTTAAAGTGAGTTAGGCTTTAGACATAACATTCATTTTTTATTTCAACGGCATACCCTGGATCTTCATTGCACAGCTTAGAGCCTACTTCTAAAGTAAGAGGCCTAACAGACATGCTGCCTAATATTTCCTACTAGTACATATGCTAAAGTCTAACTGACTTTAAGAAAACATGTATTTCCATATTTTTAAACACATCAACTAAGCAAATTATTCAACCAGATCCATTTAAAATCGAGCCTGACTCACAGTGTAATCTTAGGCACATGACCAGGATGTTACATGTAATGAGATGAGAAATGAATGTTATGTCTTGCTTATATATAGGTAGGCTGTTTTTTGCCAGTAGAGACAGTGAAATAATAAGAGCAGAGACACACATACTGCATACAGAGACAGACATGGTAGATTACATGTAACATCCTGGTCATGTGCCTAAGATCACACTGTGAGTCAAGCTTCATTTTAAATGGATCTGGGTGAATAATTTGCTTAGTTGATGTGTTTAAAAATATGGAAATATATGTTTCCTTAAAGTGAGTTAGGCTTTAGACATAACATTCATTTCTCATTTCAACGGTACACCCTGGATCTTCATTGCACAGCTTAGAGCCTACTTGTAAAGTAAGAGGCCTAACAGACATGCTGCCTAAGATTTCCTACTAGTACATATACTAAAGTCTAACTGACTTTAAGAAAACACGTATTTGCATATTTTTAAACACATCAACTAAGCAACTTTTTCAACCCGATCCATTTCAAATCGAGCCTGACTCACAGTGTGATCTTAGGCACATGACCAGGATGTTACATGTAATGGGAAATTAATGTTATGTCTTGCTTATATATATAGGTGGGCTGTTTTTGCCAGTAGAGACAGTGAAATAATATGAGCAGAGACAGACATACTGCATGCAGGGACAGACATGGTAGATTACATGTAACATCCTGGTCATATGCCTAAAGTCACACTGTGAGTCAAGCTTGATTTTAAATGGATCTGGGTGAATAATTTGCTTAGTTGATGTGTTAAAAATATGGAAATACATGTTTCCTTAAAGTGAGTTAGGCTTTAGACATAACATTCATTTTTTATTTCAACGGCACACCCTGGATCTTCATTGCACAGCTTAGGGCCTACTTGCACAGTAAGAGGCCTAACAGACATGCTGCCTAAGATTTCCTACTAGTACATATGCTAAAGTCTAACTGACTTTAGGAAAACATGTATTTCCATATTTTTAAACACATCAACTAAGCAAATTATTCAACCAGATCCATTTAAAACCGAGCCTGACTCACAGTGTGATCTTAGGCACATGACCAGGATGTTACATGTAATGAGAAATGAATGTTATGTCTTGCTTATATATAGGTGGGCTGTTTTTTGCCAGTAGGGAGAGTGAAATAATGTGAGCAGAGACACACATACTGTATGCAGAGACAGACATGGTAGATTACATGTAACATCCTGGTCATGTGCCTAAGATCACACTGTGAGTCAAGCTTGATTTTAAACGGATCTGGGTGAATAATTTGCTTAGTTGATGTGTTTAAAAATATGAAAATACATGTTTCCTTAAAGTGAGTTAGGCTTTAGACATAACATTCATTTCCCTTTTCAACGGTACACCCTGGATCTTCATTGCACAGCTTAGAGCCTACTTGTAAAGTAAGAGGCCTAACAGACATGCTGCCTAAGATTTCCTACTAGTACATATGCTAAAGTCTAACTGACTTTAAGAAAACATGTATTTCCATATTTTTAAACACATCAACTGAGCAAAATATTCAACCAGATCCATTTAAAATCGATTCTGACTCACAGTGTGAGCTTAGGCACATGACCAGGATGTTACATTTAATGAGAAATGAATGTTATGTCTTGCTTATATATAGGTGGGCTGTTTTTATTCATTTCTCATTACATGTAACATTCTGGTCATGTGCCTAAGATCACACTGAGTGTCTCTATGAAATAGGGAATTATATTTTCACATTTTTCAATAATGTGACCTATGTCTGCTCACAGTTTCCATCTCTCTAACTCTCATCAAATTATTCACCCAGATCCATTTAAAATCAAGCTTGACTCACAGTGTGATCTTAGGCACTTGACCAGGATGTTACATGTAATCTACCATGTCTGTCTCTGCATGCAGTATGTGTGTCTCTGCTCATACTAATTCACTGTCTCTACTGGCAAAAAACAGACCACATATATATAAGCAAGACATAACATTCATTTCTCATTTCAACAGCACACCCTGGATCTTCATTGCAGAGCTTAGAGCCTACTTGTGAAATAAAAGGCCTAACACACATGCTACCTAACATTTGTCAAAAATGTTAAAGCCATACTTTTTACCATGAAACATTTACCAGAGTGAGATGAGACACACGCAAAGAGAGAAATGACACACACAAAGAGAGAGAGATGGGGCAGGCACAGAGTGAGATGACACACAGGCACAGAGTGACATCAGACACAGGTACAGAGTGACATAAGACACAGGTACAGAGTGAGATGGTGCAGGCAGAGAGTAAGATTAATAATCAAACTGTACTGCACTGTCACTGTGACACAGTTGCTGTGGTATAAAGTAACTTATGTGGTAAACTAGTGTTTATATCGTTTACTTATTGTAATTGCTATGTAGTATATTTGTAGTGGTCTATAATATGTTATTTTTACTTTACCACAGATTGAAATCATCTATAGAAAGATAAAAGAATATGCCATCAAAGGAAAGATGTCAAAAGAAATATAAGCAGCATTTAAGGTCCAACAAAACAGAAATACAAGACTCATCCAAAACAAAATCTTCAGTCAAAAAAAATAATGCTCCTGGTAAGCAAACTAAGGATTTCTTCAGAAAGTTATTGAAATGTCAAAGAAAAAAAGACGTTGTTTCAAAGAAGAATAAGCCATCACTAAGTAGAAATAAAAAACTGTGCCCCTCAAAAAATGATCGACCTGTAGAAGGAGATGATATTGTCTATTGCAATAGAAGGAGAAATCAATTTATTGAAATTCGTAGACGAATGTTTTATAACAGAGTTATATCTAATTTATTAAAAAATGTAAAGAGGTATCAAAAAAAGAGTGCTTTTTACAAGAAAAAAAAAGCATAGTGAAGATTGTGGATGAAGCATTTAAAGTGAAAAATAAATTATACAGTTTAGTAATCAATAGAATTCGTACACTAGATAAGGTAATCAATGTGTTCAAATCAAAATGTAAGTGGAAAAGAGTAATTAATCGGACTAATTTTTGTGATGTTTTTTCTGGAGAATGGAAGCATAGTTCAAGTTGTGAGCCATTTTTTAATGAAGAAAGTTACTTTCAGGGTAATGATTTGGTGCATGAAGTTGACACCAGTGTTCAAGCATATGAGGTGAAGGACGGTTGTCCGGTTGAAAAAGAAAAGATTGTACTTAGAAATACAGAAGAGGTGTTAGCTGATGAAGTTTTAGGGAGATGTCCTAAGGCTCCAGTGTATACTTGGAAATGTAGTAGTATGTGTAGTGTGCGACAGGAATCAATTGATTTGTTTCGCAGTTTCTTACGGACTTATACTAAGAAAAGTCTAAAGCAAAAAATGAAAATTTTGCAAGAGTTAGATCCTTGTAAAGTGAGAGAAAAAACAGGTTTGCATGGGCATTCACTGGCTTGTCTTTCTAGAAAAGTATGTCAGAGTGTTTTTCACCATTTTAGGATGTTAGCAGTGCATCATAATAAAGTGAGGAAATTAGTGAGAAGGTTGTATTATGCAAAATGTCCAGCACTTAAGCTAAAACAGTTAAACAGTGCGCTTTTGCATGGAACTGAATTAGATGTGAAGAAGATTTGTGAAGAAATTGAGTTTTGTTACTTTGGTGAAAAAGAGGACAGTGCAGAAAATGATACAGTAATAGAAGGTAATGTGGAAGAGAATGTAGAGATTTCAAGTACAGAAAAATTTGACCATGAAATTACAAAGTTTAAGGTCAATGCAAGTGAAAGGCCTAATTTTACTTGTGTGTGTTGTCGACAAACTCATTATAAGAATCAGACTAGATTAGTTGATTTATATGTAAAAAGTGAAATGGAAAATAATAATGAGTGGAAGGATTTTGCAACTTATTTGTTGGTAGAAAATTATTTTGATTTGGGTTCTGATCAACGTATTTGTAAATATTGTTATAATAAATTAAATGAAAACTGAATGCCTGCTAGAGATGTTCATAATAATCTGGAGTTGGTAGACATTCCTTCTGAATTGATGGATTTAAATACCTATGAGTCTATTCTAATTCAATGTGTTCATCCTTTCCAGGCTATTGTTCGCATGGAGCCTAAGACAGGGAAATTGCCTCCTTCAGATTTACAGAGAGGATTAAAGGGAAGAGTTGTTTATTTGCCTCTAGATTTTAAGAAAAATCTTGATATAATTGGTGTAGAAAAAGTAGAAGAGGAACCTCTGGTTATTTTAGTTAATGTTGTTCCGACAAAGAGTAAAAAAATCTGGCAAGAATTAGTGGATGTTAGGAAAGTCAAAAAGGCAACGTTGTATTTGGTTAAAAATAATCACTACTACAGAAATGTATATGTAGGAGAAGAAGAAACAACTGTAGCAGAGGACAGTGATTTCTCAGCTGGGCAAATTGCAAATGTTGATGTCTCTAGAAGTGAAGGAATTTATGAACATTATAGTGTTCATCCATTGCATTCCAAAGAAGTAATGGGGAATGCTATTGACTTGTTTCAAATGAAAGAAGCAAAAGGAAGTCCCATTAGTGTATGGGAAGAAAGTTTGGAAGCTCGTTGTTTCCACAGTTATTTCCAACAGGTCAAGGTGGACGATATGATTACCGACCTGTGCAGATACCAGCATCTGAATACCAGACATCCAGATTATATGCAGAAGATCCAAGGTTTCATCACTGCATTCCATATTTGTTCCATCTACTGTTTGAGAGTGACTTGTCTGGACTTTCTTATGCAGTCAACCATATGCTGAAAAGTGGAGTACATCTACAAAATGTTTCGGCAAGGGACTTTATGGATAAAGTGAAACTGCAAGACAGTGTTTTGGAATCTCACCTAATTAATCTCGCGGCATGTAAGCGTGGTACTAATGAGTATTGGTACCGTCGTCATGGGGAATTAAAATGTATGCTAAGAAACTTAGGAACTCCTACATGGTTCCCACTCTTAGCTGTGCTGAGTATGCTTGGGAAGACTTACTCAAATTTCTACGAGAGGCAAATAAAAACATTGAAAATATTGAATACAAGACACCTGGAGAACTGTGTTCTTTGGATCCAGTTAATGTATGCAGGTATTTCAATCATAGGTTTGAAGCTATGATGTCTTTTATTACAAACAAAAAAAATCCCCGGCTTGGAGAGGTTTTGGATTTCTTTTGGAGAAAGGAGTATCAAGCAAGAGGTGCTCCTCACATACATATGCTGCTATGAATTAAAGATGCACCAAAATTTGGAACGGATTCAGATGAGAAAGTGATGAGTTTCATTGAGCAGTATTCTACATGTGCTGTTCCGAAAAGTACAGAAGAAAACAATTTAAGACATCAAGTTTTACGCTTTCAAACCCATCATTGTGGAAAATACTGTCGTCGAAAATACAAATCCAAGGACAAGTTCTACACAAAATGTCGTTTTGCATTTCTACGTCCAGTAACATCGAAAGGAAGAGTGAATAATTTTATGTCTTCTCTGCGACATACTGTGACAAGAAAATAACCTAAAAATACATACAACCTAAGAAGAAATGAGGAATCCAAATATATAAATGACTACAACTCAGTCATTTTGTCCATGTGGAATGCTAACATGGATATTCAATATGTTGCTGACAACTCTACTGCTGTGGCTCGATATGTGACGTCTTACATCACAAAATCAGAAAAGACGGAACTGAAGGAAATGTGGGAGGAGATTTCACATGAAAAGAGTCTAAGCAAGAACTTATACAGGTACAGTCTGAAGATGTTGTCGCATCGAGAAATTGGAGCATATGAATGTTCTGATCGGTTATCATCTGCAAGTCTATATGCCAAATCTAGAACCATCATTTGGGTGAGTCTAGGTCTTGCTGCAACACGAAAACGAGTTTTGAAATCTGTACAAGAAATAGAGTATTTGGCGGAGAAAGAACCAGACAGTACAGATATTTTGAAGACAAACATGTTGGATACATACTATCCAAATAGAAATAGTCATCTTGAGAACGTTTGTCTCTACGAAGTTCTGCAAACCTATACTTTTAAGAGGAACGTCACAGAAGATATCAATAAAGGTATATATGCTGTAATTGAATGTGAAGGCTGTGAAACAAAGAAAAGGCCATTTGATTAATCATCGAAAATTGAGTTGTGAATCTCCAGACAAAAGGGAATTTTATTACTTAGCTCTTTTGCAACTCTTTAAGCCTTGGCGTACAGAAGAGGAACTACTTGGAGATTTTTTTACTTATGATGATTCGTTCAATGCAACCAAGGATACCATAGAATGTCCTGTTTTTTAAAATTATCTGCAAATGTTGAACGAGGAAATACAGCAAGAAGCTACAATTGCAGCAGAGATTGCTAGAGACAGTTCTCAAGACAGTCAAAGTTCTGCTTCATTGAGTCAGGATCCACTAGGAGGACCAATTATACAAAATGAAGCTGCCACTGCCATGGATGAAGTTGAAAGAGCCATGGAACAAGCTCAGGAGGATGTAGTTAACTTAGAAGATTTGGAAAAAGAACTAAACGTTGAGCAGAGACAAATATATGACGAAGTCACAGAACAGATTGAACATGGTTTATCTCATGAGAAAAAAGAGTGCTCATGTACATCATTTATACCTGTCCGACTCTACGTGAGTGAAGAAGCAGGAACTGGAAAAAGTTTTCTGATTAAAGCAATTGCAACTTATCTGCAGAAAAGAACGGAGTCATCGCTGTCTTGTGTTGTTACCGCTCCAACTGGGTTGGCAGCACATAACATTAAAGGGATTACTTTACATCGGTTATTGATGCTACCAGTAAAGCATGATATTACAATACCACAAGCTATCTGGAGAAGCTGGTTCTAAAGTTTCCTGAGTCTTGAAGAAAATGAAACTTCTTATCATAGATGAAGTAAGCATGGTATCAAATGTAATGCTTGCTTTTGTGCATTTAAGAATGCAAGAAATTCTTAAAACAGAGTATGATGTGTTATTTGGAGGCAAACACATCATTGTTTTGAAGATCTACTGCAACTAACTCCAGTGAAAGGACAACCAGTGTTTAAAATACTTACACATGAAGATACAAGGAAGTGCCTAGGAAGCATTGGAAATGTTAACATATGGTTAAATTTCAAATATGCAGAACTGCTACAAAATATGCAACAGGCAAAGGTTGAAGATTATAAAAATATTCTACAAGATGTAAGAATTGGAAAAGTAAGTGAGCATGGGAAAGCAGCTTTACATGCACGATTAATTTCAAATTTGTTTCCAAAAGAAAACATTCTCCCAGAGAATATTTTTAAGAAAATTCCGGAAAACAAATCTGTCATATGCTTGATGCCAACTCTGCAAGAATGTTCAATCTTCAACAACAAAATGTTAAAGTTGGAAAATCAAGAGATTGTGAAACTGGAAGCTATTGATAAAATAGAACATGGAGGAGCAACTATTATTTTGTCAGAAAAGTTGAAATCAAAATTGGATTCTTTAGAGAAGACAATATCTAAAACTGCTGGTTTGGAAAAGACTCTGTATGCATCTTTAAATTGTCGTATAATTTTACGACGTAATTTACATGTGGAAAGAGGTTTAGTAAATGGAGCAATGGGTCATGTTGTTGATTTTGTGAATTACCGAAATAGAGATGGAATTGAATTTATAAAAATTAAATTTGATGGTATTGAAGAAGTACAACAAATCAGTCGTTGTTCTGCCTGATTTTTGCTTGTGAAAGATTTATATGTCCGCCGAAAACAGTTTCCTGTTTCTTTGGCATATGTGGTGACTATTCATAAATCTCAAAGTTTAAGTGTAGATAGTGCTTTGGTGAATATTGGAAGTTCTGTGTTCAAGGAGGGTATGGCATATGTTGCTTTATCTCGAGTCAGAACTTCATCAGGATTGTACTTGATTGATTTTGATGAGACAAAGATTAATGCAGATCTAAATTGTGTAAAAGAATATAATAGGTTAAGAAGAGAGTATGCTCCAAATTTACCTCAATATCCTCTATTTGAAAAGCGTGTGGTAGGCCGAAAAAGAAGAAATGAGAAAAATTGTAGTGAAGTTGGAGCAAAAAGAAAAAAAGTAGATGAACCAGTAATTGTAAGCAGAAACTAAAAGGATTCAGTTAAAGATGTTGTTGGATTTCAGTTTGAAAACAGTTCTGGTGTCAACTGCTATGCAAATGTAGTGGTTAACGTTGTTTTTTTTTTCTCCAAACTGTCCAAGAACAGATTGCTGAAAATCGTGATCAAACATTTTGTTGTTTATTGAATTCTGTGTTTGAGAAATGTAGCAGGGATAGAACAAAAATACAAAGTGTTTCTGAAATTCGAAATGTTTTAGACATATGTTCTGGTGTAAATCAATTTTCACAGAATATTCAGCAAGATTGTCAGGAATTTCTAATGTATATGCTTGTTGTATTGCAAGATGAAGGTGTAGATGTAGAAAATCTTTTTGGCCTTTCTTATAAATGGCAGCATGACTGTGACAATTGCTCCTTTTCAAGTAGTACTACAATACACACTGAAAGATTTATATATTTGACTTTACCAGACTGCAAATCAGTGTCATTTATTAATCTAGTTAGACAAGCATATCAAAACATGGTCTGTACTAAATGTAAATCTGCAATGCTATCAACATTATTTATACAAACATATGGACAGTATGTAATTTTAATGTTCCAACGATGTAGACCTGATGGAACTAAATTGACAACTTTAATTAAAAATGTTGTGGCTTCTCAATTATAAATTTCAGGAAGAACCTTTGCAACTGCAGCAATTATTTACCATGATGGTCCTTCAACAACATCAGGACATTACACAGCTTATTTAAAATGTCAAAAAGGCTGGAAACACTGTAATGATACTCAATTGACTTTCAAACAAAGTTTGCCTTCTGACTTACAAAATTCTTACCTAGTGTTCTTACAACCGAAATTTTAGGGAAGGTAATTGGCCTATGAAGATTGCAGCCGTTAATAAAACTTAGTTTGCTGTTCAAAATTACTTTCCGAGTGAGAGTGATCAAGATAATAAAAAACATGTAGTTCTCATAGAGGTAGTATAAGTATATTACGTAGTGTGTGCTGTGAGTATTATAGAAAATATTAATAAAAAGTAAGCTAGAGGTGGAAATAAAACTATTGTTTCATAATGTAAAAGATGTTGGAGGTTTTCTTTCAGAAACTCGGGTAAATGAGAGATTAAGAATACTCTTGAGTAATTTCCAAAGAAAAGGACTTTCCATATACTATTTGGCCTCATGGAAAAGTACGTGGATCAAAAGTGAGTTAAGATATGTTTTTTCTAAATTTTACATTATTTATTGTAACGTTGTATGGGTTTTTTAAACACAATCATTTTGATTGTGGGTTTTTTTGCCCGCTGTTATATGATGAGTAGTATTGAAGTCACTGTTTTAAGTGAAATTCAATATATTCTGAGAACAGCAAAAATAAACCATATAACATATTGTACAAATTATTTTGTATTTTGTATTATCAAATATATATTATTCTCCCCTTGTCTTATTCTCACTCACCTTTTTCCACCCTCTATTACTCCTCTTAACTCACTCTCACTGGCCTTCTCTCACTCTCCCTCACCTCCCTTCCCTTATTCCACTTTCCTCACTTATCCTCATTCTCTATTCCTTCACTGCCCTTTCCCTCCCTTCCATCCACCACTTTCCAGCTGTCAGTCACTCTACTTCACTCCCCTTCCCCTTCTTTCCTTTCTTTGGTCCCTCAATACTTCCCCTTCTCTCACTCACCTTACTCCACTTCACTCCCGCCTTCTCTCACTCCCTCTGTCCTCTCACATCCTCACTCCCCTTCCCTCACTCCCTCTCTCTTAGCCTCATTCTCTCGGTCCTATCACTCTCTCACTCCTCTTCCATCACGCTCACTCCCTATAACTCATCCACACTCCCCCTTACTTACCTTTCATTGTTCTCTCACTCAGTCCCTTTCTGCCACTCTTTCCTTCACTACCTCTATGTTCTCACTCCTTCACTTCCCTTGTCTCATGCTCACTTGCTTTTATCCTCTCTCTATCTTCCCTTTTTCCTCAACCTCACTGCCCTTCACTCACCCTCCCTCACCCTTGTTCCCTTACTCCGGTTCCCTCAGTTATCCTCATTCGTCATCCTTAACTCCCCTTCCTCTTTCTTTCCTCACACATTCACCTTTTCCCAATCCCTTTGCTTCACTTCTCTTCCCTTTCTTTCCTTCCTTTGCTCCCTCAGTCATTCTCCTTCCCTCACTCACCTTACTGCCCTTTACTCACTCTTTCTCTCACTCCCTCTGTTCTCTCATATTATCACTTGTCTTCCCTCACTCCCTCTCTGTTACCTTCACTCCCATTGTCTCCTCACTGTCTTATGATCCTACATTCACCCTCACTCACCTTCCATCCCTCATTGTCATTAATCTACCATCATTCACTCCTGCTTCCCTGTCACTCACTCCCCTTTCTTTACTCCCCTTTCTTCCTTTAGTTTTCCTAATGCACATTCCTTTAGTATCTTACTCACCTTCACTTCATTTCTCTCTCCTGCTCTTCTTCTCTGTCACTGAATGTATCCATGTCATTATCCTTTTAGTAATTTGCTCTCCCTCTATTTCTTTTTAACTCTCTCTGACCTTCACCATTCCTTTGTTTTCCTTTCTGAGTCCTTCACTCCTACTTTATCTCTTACTAACCTTTTATGACTTTTAATCTCCTACTTTGTCTCTTGTATTGTAAAATATATATTATAAATATTCTAACTTACTTTTTTTGTCTCTTTCACAGATATTACATTTACTGAAATTAACTTTACATTACTTATTAGGTAAGTTTGACGTACAAAATGTACTTTCTCAACACTCTTTTCCTTAACCTCACTACTCTTCTCTCATGCTCCCACACCCCTGTTCCCTTACTGCGCTTCCCTCACTTATTCTGAATCCCCACGTTTACTCCCCTTTTCCTCACTCCTCTCTCACACTCACCTTCTTTCAGACCTTCTCCTTTACTTTCCTTCCTCTCTCTTCCCTTTCTTCACTTCTTCACTCTTTTCCCTTCCCTTACTCTCCTTACTCCACTTCACTAACTCCTTCTCTTACTCTCTTTGTCCTCTTACTTCTACACTTCCCTTCCCTCATTCTCTCTCTGTTAGCCTCATTCTCTCCGTCCTCTTTCTCTCTCACTCCTCTTCTGTCACGATCACTTCCTATAACTCAGCCATACTCCCACACTCACCTTCTTTCAGACCTTCTCCTTTACTTTCCTTCCTCTCTCTTCCCTTCCTTCGTTCCTTCACTCTTTTCCCTTCCCTTACTCTCCTTACTCCACTTCACTAACTCCTTCTCTTACTCCCTCTGTCCTCTTACTTCGACACTCCCCTTCCCTCATTCTCTCTCTGTTAGCCTCATTCTCTCCATCCCCTTAGTCTCTCACTCCTCTTCTATCACGCTCACTCCCTATAACTCAGCCATACTCCCACACTCACCTTCTTTCAGACCTTCTCCTTTACTTTCCTTCCTCTCTCTTCCCTTCCTTCACTCCTTCACTCTTTTCCCTTCCCTTACTCGCCTTACTCCACTTCACTAACTCCTTCTCTTATTCCCTTTGTCCTCTTACTTCTACACTTCCCTTCCCTCATTCTCTCTCTGTTAGCCTCATTCTCTCCGTCCTCTTAGTCTCTCACTCCTCTTCTGTCACGCTCACTCCCTATAACTCAGCCACACTCCCACACTCACTTTCTTTCAGACCTTCTCCTTTACTTTCCTTCCTCTCTCTTCCCTTCCTTTACTATTTTCCCTTCCCTTACTCTCCTTACTCCACTTCACTAACTCCTTCTCTTACTCCCTCTGTCCTCTTACTTCTACAATCCCCTTCCCTCATTCTCTCTCTGTTAGCCTCATTTTCTCCAACCTCTTAGTCTCTCACTCCTCTTCTGTCACACTCACTCCCTATAACTCAGCCATACTCCCACACTCACCTTCTTTAGACATTCTCCTTTACTTTCCTTCCTGTCTCTTCCCTTCCTTCATTCCTTCACTCTTTTCCCTTCTGTTACTCTCCTTACTCCACTTCAGTAACTCCTTCTCTCAATCCCTCTGTCCTCTAACTTACTCACTCCCCTTCCTTCCCTCACTCTCTCTCTGTTACCCCCATTCTCTCCGTCCTCTTAGTCTCTCACTCCTCTTCTGTTACGCTTACTCCCTATAACTCAGCCACACTCCCTCACTTATCTTTCTTTTCTCCCTCACTCAGTCCTCTTCTCTCACTCTTTCCTTCACTTCCTCTGTCTCCTCACTCCCTCACTCCCCTTGTCTCACGCTCACTTGCCTTCATCCACTCTATCACCACTCTTTCCTCAACCCCACTGCTCTTCTCTTACCCTTCCTCACCCCCGTTCCCCTACTCCGTTTTCTTCACTTATCCTCATTCCCCTTGTTCACTCCCCTTCCCCTCACTCACCTCCCACACTCACCTTCTTTCAATCCCCCTACTTCACTTCCCTTCCCCTCTCGTCCCTTTCTTTGCTCCCTCATTCATTTTCCTTTCCTCTCTCACTGCACTCCACTTCACTCACTCCTTTTGAATTTGTAAAGAATACAGTTCTTTTTGGAGAATCGGAGGTAGTTCTAAAAAGAACTGGTTTTTTCTTCTTTTTTAGGTTTTTTTTTTTTTTACTTTTTCCGAACGTTTTTAAATTTTGGGGGGGGTTTTCTGAACAAAAACAAAAATATGGAATGCCAAACTGCTCAACAGGAGAAAAAAAAAGGGGAAAAATTAGGGCTGGGGAGGGCAGCGATGGTCTTCTCTTTTGCGTACAATTAGCATGATACTCTGCTCTCCGTAGCAAAGCAGTTCGTCACACTGCTTACATTTAATGGTGATGTCAGTAAATACAGGTTGAATGTTGGGTATCAGCTCCACTGCTCTTCCTCTCCCCGATGATGTTGCTCCTCCGGTGGAAGTTGAGGTGCCATCTCTCGGGGGATTACGTGCCAGGTCCCTGACACTCTCCCGGGCATAGTTCTGGGGGTGCCTCCTTTGAACATGCCTGATCATTGTTTTTTTTTTTATTGTTTTTTTTAAAAACCTTTATTGTATCGTTCAGCAAAGTTACAGACGTGGACCTACAACCACAGGGGCCGGTCGCTACATTAGGCCAGTATCTCTCAAAGATTCAATGACACAGCTCTTCAGCCGACAACCCTGAGGTCCAGCAGCGGTAAAGGATAAACGTAGCGATGCAAACAATACAGGTTACCAAATACGCATAAGGTTTCATTTTATGTTTTAACCCCCCCCCCCCAAACCAAAGTTGAAGAAGAGGAGACAGAATATCCGGTGCCACACATTTGAATAGTATGTTGAAGCGGGCATGTAGAAAAATATAGTCGCAAATCAATTTAAGGGGAACAATCAGGACGCATGCGCAAGGAAGCTTAAGCAAGGGTGAAAAACAAAGCAATCTATCCCCCGTCTTAGCCGCCCACCCTCTGACCCCGCCCACTCGTAGACTTAGAATGAAATAGAAATAGTGTTACCGGACATTAAGAGAAGAAAAGGGGCCATAAAACAAAACAAAGGCAAAATAACAAACCCCCCCGCAACCCCTACCCTGCACCCCTGCAATGGCTACGGCCTACCCCACTAGCAGCGTGCCTGTCGCCCAGAGACATCCCCTAGAAGAGAAAAGTGAAAGAAGAAAAAGGGGCCATAGAACAAAACAAAGGCAAAATAACAAACCCCCCCCCGCACCCCTCACCCTGCACCCCTGCAATGGCTACGGCCTAACCCACTAGCAGCGTGCCTGTCGCCCAGAAACATTCCCTAAACTGAGAAAAGAAAGCGGAGGAGGAGAGATAAAAACACACTCCCGGTCTCCCTTACCCCCCACCAGAAGCGACCACCCCGAAACAAAGTCAAGGCAATATGCAGCAAAGTATGCAGTCAATCAGGGGAAGTAGAGTAAATACCACCCGACTCCCATATGTAATAGGTCACAATCCCGGCAACATAGTAAAGTATCATATCGAACCCTGAACAATCTGATTAGCCCTGTCCAGTGCGGTTCTTTACGAGAGCTCCTGCAACCCAGATCAAAACAACAGCGGAAGAAGCAGAGTGTTCATAAAAGTTCAGGTCAATACAAACATATCGAAGAAGGGAGAAAAGTTCACGGTATCCAAAACCCAGGAGAAGAAAGGCACGGAAGGATAACGAGTCTCTTCGATATTCACAGAAGAACTTGTGAAGGCACTCAAGACTGTTCTCGTCGATGTTTGGCGGGATAGCGTTCAGGCAAAGGAAGCTGACAATGATCTCGGGCGTGCAATCTGTTGTATGGGGATCAGTGACGCACATGAAATCCAGCTTCCGCACGGGGTCCTCGAATTCGAGCATGCAATGTTCCACGGGTACAACCACTGGCTGATAGCATTTCGAAAAATCGTCGTCCGGTCTCTGGCAAATGTTGTCCACTGTCTCAGACAGTTTCTGGTACGTGGCGATGATCTGCAAGTGGAGCGCCCCAACAGCGGCCATTACGGCTTGCAGCGACGGTGCGCCTGCCATCCCCTCCATCCCCTCTCGCGAAGCGACAGAGCAGGACATGACCCCCGGAGGTCGACTACTCCGTGGTAACAGGCACACTCGGAGCAGATGACAACTAATGGGCGCCCTCACCTCACGACATCTACACCTCCGCCGCTAGTGAAGGCCCCAGTCCGTCACCCCCAGGAGGCTTACTGCGTCTCCGGACGTCGGACCCAGGACCACAACAACCGGCGAGTCGCGCTGCAGCGTCTGCGGTGTAGACAGGTGAGAAACGGTGAGAAACAATGAAAATATGCCACAGTTCGAGAGACCGGACGAAGCCCAGGTTCCGCTGCCGGTGTTATTCAACTCCAACCCGGATGGGTGAGAAATCGAGGCCCCGGCTTCCACGCTGAGGTAGGCCAAGAACATAACACGGCGTATCTTCGTCACCCGATAAGTTTAAAGGTTCGGGATTGCACCTTTGAAGTCAGGAAAACCTCATGGAGACGGGAGTCCGGTGTGGGGACAGGATAAGTTGCAGGATATACGAGCTGCTGGCGGAGGTCGGCGGAGCCGGGGGCTTAGGCGGCCATCTTGTTTGCTAGCGTAGCTCCTCGATGCCTGATCATTGTTGAGTTGCCAAAACTATATTTATTGGTGCGGTCACCACGAGAAAGAACAGTGTGGCAAATCTTACACTCCACCTTAGGAGCATTTACCTTCCTTTCCCCTGGTGGAATTGTAAAAAATGTCCATATGAAGTGCTCCTTCACCTTTGGCTGAGGAGGGTCCTCCTGGATAAACTCATCAGAGTCATCACTGCTGCTTGGTGATCTTTCAGCCATTCTTTCCAATTAATTGAAGAGCAGAAGGGAATAGGTCTTGCTGTCTCCAAAGTGAAAGAGGTAGTGAAGGAAATGGGTGGGGTTTTCATTAGTTGTAAAAAAAACTGTTAACAACCAATGAAAAGTGTTATTTTAAGGTCACATGACTTGACGCGCTTAAGCTGCGCGCACCGGAGCGCTTCCGGGGGCGCTTGCGCGGCACGAACGTAGGCGCTTCCGGGGGCGCTATGCAAAGAACAGAAGAGGGGCCCTGATAACTACACAGGCTAAGAGAGGAACAACCCGACAGGGCGAGATAAATGGCAAAAGGACATGGAAGGGGAGTTCCCAATGGTGAGAAAGAGGTATTCAAAACTCTCTAAATAAAGAAAAAGCCAGGAACGCACAAAAAGACCTAAAAAATATATCAAAATGTATCTTTTTATTAGCATAGAAAAATAATTCAGTTATTGAAATGTAATATACAGTACATTTCTTTGTCTTAATTTTGCATGAGGTCATCATAAGAAGTACAAACAAGATGTATAGACACAGCCTTAGGACAACAAGGAGAAATAAAAATTGGAACACAGCTCACTCACTCTTGCAGTCAACCCAAAAACATACCCATACCAGAACTCACACTCACAATCAAACAGAAATCTTCCAAGAAAAGCGCCGACGCGCGTTTCGGAACAGTGCCAATACAGGCTTCCTTCATCAGGGCGCAAGGTGCTGATGGGATGGATAAGCGTGGTCTTATAAGATCCAACAACCCAATCCTGGGAAGGAGTCCTAATAACAATCAGGCTGGCTAAACTTATCTGTGGGCAAAGAGGAGTAATATAAAATTAGAGATAAATGCAATTCAATAAAAACATGGGGGTAACTTACGAATTAGAGCAGAGACCAGATGCACACACAAGCAGAAAAAAATAGCCAGTTAATGTGTAGATTGCGATTATAAAAAGTCCTTTTATATCCCATGCATAGTGCAAATACCCAGGTGCAAGAAGGACGGACACAGACCAAACAGGGAAAGAAGAGGATAGTACAGGAGGTAACCGTGGTATTTAGACAAAGGACAATGTGTATAGCGAAAAGGAAGACCACATGTCAGTCCCCGTCACCAAGATGGAATTAATTCAAAATGCATACCATGAAGAATGTCTACACGAAGGGCCCTCAGTAAGTCATGGATATTCCAGATGAGTGAAGTTCGCCCTCAGTATTAACACAAATGGCCGGAAAAAACACGATTTCAGATCCAGAAGAGCCACAAAAAATTGATGAAGACGGTCAAGACTAAAGAACATGAATAAAAAACATGCAGAATATTAAGATGAAACTGGTGTCCAATGTGGGAAAACAACAGTCTCTAGTCTATAATGTAGAAAGTGCAGGGCACCTTTAAAGACTCCCAGGTATCTAAATAGCAGAGAATCGAGGATGGCATGAGGAAGTTTACCGTAAGTATTAATCGTGCGTCCTGAATAAGCAATCACCCAAAGGTGCAGACAGATTGCAGGAAACGATAAAATGGCAGCTATACACAATGAGGCTAAGGATTCGGGACCTGAAGGGCACCAGGGGTCAATGCGAAATCCGGACCTAGGGGAAGAAAAATATGGGCAGGTATAAGGACGATAAACGAAGCAATATGAAACAAGGTACTCGAGCCGGTAAAGGGTCAATGACACACATGAGAAAACTGTTGAAGAAGGGCAATAAGGCTCAAAAGCAAAGGAGTCAGAGAAAAGCATCCCAAAAAGCATGGTGAGTCTATGGGTACACACACAAAATATATTTACCATGGTAATTCAGTGTACCGGAAAAATATAAACAGAGTAACTATCGGGAGTCGGAAGCTTATGATTCAGGACATCATGATACAATGGATAGCCTAAAATAAAGCAAAAAACGTATTGCTAGTAGGCGAATAAGGCCAAAGATAATAAAGTAATAGACTCGAATCACCACAGTGGGTGCTTACCTCACACAAAGCGGATGTACAGCCGAATCAGAGAACCAGCCGCTACGCCCCTCGAATGAGCAGACCGGAAACGGTAGAGGCGAGGTCTGGAGCAGAGTATGAATACAAAACGCCTTGCGTAAAAGTGTGTACACCTGGTAATAACGATTCGCCGGAACGCTAGAACGTAAACCAGCACATTCTAGAGAAGAAAGATGGCGGCCGTAAATGATAAATCACAGGTTAAGCTGTTAACTATATGGGAGTGATGTCATTTGAGATGTCATCAGTGATGTCATCAGTGATGTCACTGACCATGTCATGAATGATGTAATATGTGACATCATCAGCAGTGGATTGCGGGCGCGTGAATTATAGTGAGTCCAACTAACTATAACGTGGGAATTTCAATGGTTTTGTATAAGTAAAATGTCCAGCTAACTATAACTGGTGTGAAACCTATGGTTTTTTCTGTGAATTTCAAAGGTTTTTTAAATGCTAATTCCTAACTATAACGATTGTGAAACCTATGGTTTTTTTAGTGAACATATATATATATATGTCGCCAGTAGGTAGTTGTAGTTAGGACCTCACTTCTATTCAAAAAGCGTTTTTCTTTAGCCGCTATCTTTGGCGCCGTTTGTCAAATTTTAAAAATTAATGGCCCGATCCCGTCAGCTCCTGTCTTGTAAGTTTTGGGGTGATTCGTCAAGCCGGGTCTGAGAAAAAAGGGGGGTCCTAAAACGAGTTTTCCAGATGTAATTTTCCATAGGAAACTTTAGACAAAGCTACAGCGCGAACTGCTGAACAGAATTACACCAAATTTGGCAGAAAGGCAGGTATCGGTTCAGAAAGAGCCCTTTTTGTTAAATGGTGTAAATCCGCTAAGTAGAAATTTAAAAAAGAAAAAGATTCGATATCTGAGCACCGAGGAGGGTCAAGGAACCCTCCCGAGCACATGCTCGATTCTGATTGGCTGCCAACACTCCAAACCAGGAAGTGTTGGCAGCCATCTTGTGACTCGGTAACTGAGTCACAAGAAATCAGAAATAGAAAACTTTAAAAAGAAGAAAAGGTGGCAGGGTGGAAACACCCTGACCCCCTAGGCCTGGGCAGGGGGTCCCAGAAGGACCCCCAGGGCCCAGTAAAGCATATATTTTTTTAAATGGCAGAATTTGCTTTGTGTCGCGATTCCTGCTGTGAAAAAAAAAAACGTCGGCTTCCGCGCTTTGTTTTTAAAAAGCCCCTGGGTGGGCCAGGTCCTGGGGCAATCGGTGGTTTCTTTGTGGGGGCCACCGCAGCCCCAGGGACAGCCACCTCCCGGGGCTTACTAATTTGAATGCGGGGGGCATGTGGCCCCTGCAGCCCCGGGGACTTCCATCTCCCTGGGGCTTCTTTTATAAATGCATGGGCATTGATGTAAATGTGCGTGGGGGCCTTGGGGCCCCCAGAGCCCCAGGCATCGCCAACTCACCGGGGCAAATTTTTAAAAAAAAGTGTGTGTGGGGGGCTGATGTCCCTCCCTACACTGCCCCGGGGACCGCCACCTCCCCATGGCATTAAATATTAAAATGTGCAGGTCCTTTGCGGCCCACCGGTCCCGGGGACCACCACCTCCCCGGGGCTTTGAAGATGGAGGGAGGGGGGCCGCGTGGTCCTCCTCCTGGAGCCCTCCTTGACCTTGGGGACTGACACCCCCCTGGACCGGTTCCTGCAGTGTCCCGGGGTGCCTACCCCAGGACACTGCTGTTTGCTATGGCAGAGCGGTACAAAAGGGGGTGGTGATGGACAGAGCATCTGAACCAATTAAACACTCACACCCAGTCAAAAGATCTGGGTTTAATCCAGAACCTTTCTTTAGCCCACTTTGCTACCCCAGTTCAGACATGACCATATGCAAATCAGTCTGACCCTGTGCCTCGTGGGAACAGTCCAGCACCCACTGGCGCATTGTAAATTGGGGGATTGAGTCCCCCTCAATCCTGAGGGTCCCCAGAGGCCAACAAGCCCACCAGGTACCTCCAGTAAGCACCACCGAGCTGCATTGCAGAGTGGTGGTCCGAGGCCACACCCCTTTTTATACCTCTCTGCAACACAGCTCTGTGGCGGTTACTGGAGGTACCTGGTGGGCTAGTTGGCCCCCAGGGACCCTCAGGATTGAAGGGGACTTAATCCCCCAACTTACAACGCGCCAAGAGGCGCATTTGCACAGTGGTGCAGCGAGGTGGCGGGCCTGAAACAACAAGTGTGCAAACGTGTACCCTGGTGCGTTGTAAATTTGACATCTCAAATGACATCACTGATGACATCACTGATGTCATCATCCATGCGAAAATCTGGTGCACCTCCTGACACCCTAATAAAACCTTTTATACACCCACTCTAAAATAAAGACTAATAATATCAAAACCATAGACAGACCAATAGCAGTTAGTACATACCCACTCAGTAATTCCTAGGTCTACACACACACTTCCACTCATTCACCCATACAGTAACTCATACATGTAGTCACTCATCAATACAGCACTATCATATGCACTCATACACCTATACACACACTCACACACATCCACTCATCCATAGACTTACTCACACACCTCCTCAGACATGCAAAGAATCAATCACACCCATTTACTCACCTATACAGTTTTACACAGATCAATTCACTTTTTTATACAAATACTAACACATACTTAGTGTCTTGTACAATCACTGATACAAACACACACTCATCCATACAGCCACTCTCACAATCACTCACTCTCACAGATAGTCATTTAAATACTCCAACACTAACATATACTGCCTTTCACATATGTAGTTACTCACACATATACCACTGAGACATCCATTCACTCACCAACACACCCATACACACCCTCACCCACTCATACACCCTTTCACAGATACACTCTTCAACCCATACATCCAGGGAATTACCCACTCGCACATCTATGCATAGTCACCCACCCCCATCCACTCACACAGATACTCAGGCACCCATACAGATACTAAGACAACCAATCAATAACTAAGTATGGGTGGAAAATTCGTTCCGCTCGTGGAATTTGCTAATTTTTGGCAATTTTCCGATCCGCGAATCACATGAAATTGCCCAAAAATCCGCAATTCGCGAGTTGGCAGATTTTTTTTCTTGTTCACACTTCAAAAATACAATCTCGCGCGCGCGGCATTGACTTACCATTATTCTGCGTTCGCTGATGAGTTTTCCTCCCTGTTCGCGTGCTCTGCGAGATTTTGGTAGCTGGTCGAGCGACGCCACGATCGCGAACACGTCATTGCGACTCGAAACAGAAAATTGTGAACACATCATTGCGACCCAAAACAGGAAATTGCGAACACGTCATTACGACACGAAACAGGAAAAAGGCATCGCTAGCAGGCTGGTTAAGTGGAAACAACATGTTTGCGACCGTTGCAAACGCATGCGCAATTTCTCGTTCCCAAACTGGTAAAAAACATCTTGCGAACTCGCAAAAAAAAACAGTTCGCAAGCTCGCGGAATTTGGTGGATTTTTGCGAATCACGATTACGAATTTGCGCGAATTTGCGTATCGCATATTCGTAAATTCCACCCATGCCTATCAATAACCCATATAGACAGTCATGTAGCTACTCACCAACCCATGCAGCCGCTTATACACCAACTGACAGACTGACACAGACATTTACACACTTTACTCACTAACCCATGCATTCAGTAAGGTACACTTAATCAGTCACTTATACAATCAGTTACGCACCTACTAAATCATCCATTTAGACACTTATACCTTATACACACACTTAATTCTTCAATACACCTTTGCATATATATATATATATATATATATATATATATATATATATATATATATATATATATATATATTCCAAACTAGCACTCGGGCAAAAGAACCACAGGTCACAGAGTTAGTCCGTAATAGAGTAAGGTTTATTTACACCATAAACCCAACGTGACGCGTTTCACGCTCCATAGAGCGCTTGATCACACTATGGAGCTTTATGGAGCGCGACTACTCACCCATAAGGGTCTTGAGGCGCTGGGGGTATGGGGGGGTTCGAAGGTTCCAGTCCATCAAGAAGGGAGTCTGTCGAAGAGCCAGATTTTGAGGTTTCTTGCGTAGATGGGGAGCGATGTTATCTGTCTGAGGTGGAGCGGAAGGTCAATCCTGGCACTGGCCGCGCGAAAGGATAAGGAGCCGCCTCCCGATGTGGTCTTTCTGGTGCAGGGGACCACAGGATAGGAGAGCTGGGCTGATCGAACGGTCCTTTGGGGTGCGTGGAATTTGAGTCGGCTGTTCAGGTATGCTGGTCTGGTGTCGTGGAGGGCCTTGTGAGCGTGGGTTAGCATCTTGAAGGTGACTCTAGATTCAATCGGGAGCCAGTGGAGTGTGCGCAGGTGCTGGGAGATGTGGCAGTGGTTTGGCATGTTGAGGACCAGTTTTGCGGTGGCGTTTTGGATGTTCTGTAGCTTGCGGTGAGGTGGTTGTTTATTCCGGCATAGAGTGCGTTGCCGTAGTCGTGCCTGCAGGTGACCAGGGCATGAGTGACGGTCTTTATGTGTTCGAGAGGGATCCATTTGAAGTTCTTAAGCAGGAGGTGGAAGGTGTGGAAGCAGGAGGACGAGACGGAGTTGATCTGGCAGTCCATTTTGAGCTCTGAGTCCAGGATGATTCCCAGGTTGCGTGCGTGGTCCGTGGGGGTGGGCTGGCTTCCATGAGCGGGGGGCTTGTAAAAGCTATATTCACAATAATTTATAATCTTACTGGATAACACCAGTTGCCAATTGCTAGTGAGTCATTATTAGAGATTAATCTAGCCTTCATCATTTCAATTCAGCAGAGATGAGCTATGGGAATTCAATCCAGGCAATATCCGTATTAGTCATGAGTGCGCCGCCACACTCAATCAGCTAGATTTGTTGAAAGTACCTAGGACACAGTCCCATGTGCATAGGGAACACGGTCTGCATTATGGTCTCCTTAACACTCGTTCCCTTCAGAAACACAACTTGGAGGTTTTTAGTATACTGGAGGATGGGGAATTGGATGTTTTGGGAGTGACGGAGACGTGGTTAGGGGACTCTTCTATGCCAGATCTCGTAGCGTCTCTGCCAGTGCACTTCTCGGCGTATTACCAAAACAGAGTGGATACCAAGAGAGGGGGTGGGGTGGCCCTCCTCTATAACTCACGCTTACAGGGTGAAAGACTCCTAGCCGAAAGTATGGGAGGTGCTGAGGTGTTGGGTGTTAGGCTGAAGTTGGGAGCAGACTGTATATTTATCCTTCTAGTCTATCGCCCTCCGTGGGCTTTGCCGGATTTCCCCGACCTGTTCCTGAGATTGGTCCAGGACACACGCTCAAGATACGAAAAAGTGATCATTATGGGTGATTTTAATTATCACTGGGAGAAAGTATTGAAAGAAGGACAAGTTCTTCAGATTGATGAGGCACTGACATCTCTGGACTTTGTCCAACAAGTGAGGGGCCCAACACACGTCAAGGGCCACACCCTTGACCTGATTTGGACGACATCTCCTGCACAGGGTACGGTGATTATCCAGCCGTGCGTTTGGTCCGATCACCATTTGGTGAGGGGCGAGTTTCTGTTAGACGAACAAGAAAGGAAGCCCAGGGAAGGGTGGAAGGAGGTTAGAAAGTGGAGAAACATTAATGGAGATAAAATGTTAGACTATCTCCGAACCTATCCATCTCCCAACAATCCGACAGGAAACTCTGAGGTCCTCTGTGCGGAATTACTGGACAAACTTAGGAAAACTGTGGACTATGTGGCACCAATGCGTAGGATAAATATAGTGAACAGAGGATTTGGGGCCCCTTGGTACAACGAAATACTTAGGGAAATGAAACGAGGGCTTCGAAAACTAGAAAGAGCTTGGCGAAAGGATCATGACTTCAACTCCCGGAGGCAGTACACACAGGCACTTACCAGCTATAAACAGGCGATTATAGCCAGGAAAGCGGAGTTCTTTGAGGAAAGAATAACCACTGCTAGAAACCCTCAGAAAGAAATTTTTAAAGTCCTAAAGGAACTCAGGGAAAATAAAGAACAAACCACGGAGTTCGTGCAAGAAGACTGCCAAAAATTTCAGGACTTCTTTGTTAACAAGGTTTTGGACTTGGTAGCTGAAATTGATGCGACCCCTGAGATTGACTGTCCTCCACAGGATTTACTTGTCAGAACGTCAGGGGCTACCCCATTAATGACCCTACCTTTGATTACGAAGGGAAGGCTGCCAGCTCTTCTGGGCCGGGTTAAATCGGGTTCCTTGGCAGACCCGTGGCCACCAGAAGTGTTTAAACTAGCATTGCCCGGCATAGAGGAAGAGGTGTTGAACCTGTTGAATACATCCTTACAAACAGGTCAAGTACCATCCTCCTTTAAGGAGGCCCGGCTGATTCCCCTGCTGAAAAAAACAGGGGCGGACGTGAAATGCCTGAAAAATTTCAAGCCCATATCTCAGCTGCCGTTCCTGGCGAAGGTGGTGGAACAACACGTACTCACCACTCTGTCGGAACATCTGGAAAGCAACAACTTGTTTGAGCCAAATCAAGCCGGGTTCCGTGCGAATCACAGCACGGAACTCGTTATGCTGTCTATTTTGGACGAACTGAGGAACAGGGCAGATAAGAAAACATCCAGTGCCCTGGTGCTGTTAGACCTCTCCGCAGCATTTGATACCGTCTGTCACAAACAACTACTGTCGCGGATGATGGATTTCGGCATTCAGGGCACGGCACTTGCTTGGCTCTCCTCCTTCCTTCAAGGGAGGTCACAGAGAGTGCAGCTTGGTGACCTTCTTTCCACCACTACATCGATCACCTGTGGAGTGCCACAAGGGTCTGCCCTGTCGCCCCTCCTATTTAACATCTACCTTCAACCTCTGATTAGACTGCTTAACCAGATGGACTGCCAGGTGTACAACTATGCGGATGACACCCAGATAGTAATCCAACTAGATGATGGTCCGGGTGCTCTCGCAAGGTTGCAAAATATCTTAAAGTACACAGCCAATTGGATGTCCAGAAACTCATTAAAGATCAATCCGGAGAAGACCGAGGTACTGCCAATTACCATCGCAGGGAACCCATGGAATTAGTATTTCTGGCCAAGAGACTTGGGGTCACCTCTGGAACCAGCAGCCGTGGTCAAGAGCTTAGGCATACAGGTGGATGGCAAGTTGTCTATGCAGAAGCAAGTTACGTCGGTCGTGGGGACCTGTGTCGGCCTCCTTCGACAACTTAGGAAAGTTTCACCTTTGTTGTCCTTCTCCACTCTGAGGCGAGCAGTTTCCGCCACGATCCTGGCTAGGTTAGACTATGGCAATTCGCTATACATAGGGCTGCCGCAAAAACTTCTGAATAAGATGCAGGTCGTCATGAACGACGCTGCAAAGCTCATTTTTAAAAAGCCTAGGAATACCCATGCATCCCCCCTTATGCAAGAACTGCACTGGCTGCCGGTTAAGCAAAGGGTGATGTTTAAAGTGCTGTGCATTGTTCACAAAGCCCTTTACGGTAAGGCGCCAACCTACATGAAATCTCGCCTAATCCCCTATCGGCCAACTAGAGTACTTCGATCCGCTGATGCCACCCTCCTCACTCAACCACGCTGTAGACTGGCCACAGTGGGTGGTCGTGCTTTCTCCTACCTACTGCCAGCAGCCTGGAATAAACTGCCAATGGAATTGCGGAAGGAGACTAACTTGTTGTCCTTCCGAAAAAAATTCAAACAGTGCTGTTCCAGCAAGCATGGGGTGGCTTGTAAATTTTATGAACAGTTGCCCACCACGCCACTTGATGTCTTCGATTCTGACAAAGCGCTTAGAGACCCCTGGGTTATAATGCGCTATATAAATCAAATAAATAAATAAATAAATCGAAAACCAATCTTCAGTTTCATTGACAGTGAAAAGGGCTATAAAGGACATTTTGAAACAGTTCATCAGTGCTATCTTTGAATGTGCAAATTACGCATACTTTAAACAACTGTCTTCTTAATTGTTTAAAGAAACACACACATGCACACACGAGGGAATCATTACAATAGGATCAAGTCATATTTAAGAGTAGGCCTGGAGGAGAAATGCAAGAAATTTCTGAAATTTCATGGTATTCTAGGTATGTTAAATTCTCAAAATTAAACCATTATGCCATGTGACGTGCTTATGCGTCGATATGCCTTGTGGAATGGCCCATCGGTGTATTGTAATTAAGCTTTACAGCGTACCTGCTTTTGATCAGATCAACATATGTAACTTGACTTTAGACATTCACTATCTTGACTAGCAAAACCTGTCAAAACTACTGCGTTCATTAAGAAGAGGATGGCAATCCTATCCAATAAGTGTTAAAGTCCTGTTGTCCTCTCAGCCTTCCACCATCTTATGAGGGCGGTAGAATGTTATTGTATCATGTCGACCATCCTTTGATGAAGGTGCAGACAAAAAGAATGAGTTAGCTGATGACCAGCTGTTTCAGAAGTAGCAATACCAAGAAAGATCACCATGCAATGCATGTTACACTTTGCCTTAAAAGAGGATTTCAAGTTACAGAATGATCAGAGGGAACACTCCCAGCATGTCAGAGACACATGATATAAAGGAATTGGCTATCAAATTGAGGCAACTGTTCTGGCCCTGCATGGCATGGTGGGACTTAAACCACACTCGGTGGATCTACCAAAAAAAATGCAAATAAAATGTAGTGTGTGTGATATTTAGATTGTAATTTGTCTAGTGAATAATATATGCCAGCGGTCGCAAGCGGTCGGGACCGGCACTCGTTTTTGAGGATTAGGACATATTTTCATCATCAAATGTTGACCCGCAGCAAGCGGCAGAAAGCCAACAGGACGAGAATGATAAAAAAACAGTGATAACGGAAGAAAGCAAATATTGAAAATGATCCTGGCGAAATGAGGCAAAGTGACAGCAAGTGTAAGGTGGTGGATGAAAGAGGCATTGGAAGGAATCAAGACTGGATATTACAGAATGCCACCAGCAGCGCCAATACTAGGCTCCATGAAAATAGTTGGGCCTCACGCACATATGTTTTTTACGAATTAAGCGCTGAGCCTATTCAAGCACATTTCCGGCATCCTTTCCTGCAGCTGTAGAGTTTGAACATGTTTGACTAAAACTGAATATCAGTTTTTTAATTTCATGACAAATTGCAGATACAGGGATCACTGTGTGCATCTATGACAGTCAGTTGGTTAACATATTCAATACAAATGTATTCCTCTGGAGAGAAAGATTAGAGTCATGCATAAATTAGTGCATTGAAGATCTCTCTGCAGCTTCATATCCCGAGAATTATATCTCACAGCTCATTATATCTTGTTATCCTTTGTTGTAGTGGGTCAAGTATAAGCAAGGCTCAAAGTCATCTTCAAAGGGATTCTAATGAATTACAAATGTGACTGTTCGCGAATAATTTAGTGCTGGCCGATACTACATATAGATTAATTTCGGATAATGTTTTTCGTTTCTAAGCCAGGGATTTTATATCACGAAATATGAATTAGAAACCTTAAAGAAATAAGCTTGAAATTGTCCTAGATAATTTATTTGGGGCATTGTATGACTCATTTAACATTTACTGGTCACATAACCAACATTAATAAGGCACTTAATATCAAATTAGGTGTACTGTGCATAATTAAAAACTGCCTTTCAAAGGGACCGGAACCAGCAGGCCAAGGATTAATTGTTGTGCAGAAACGTGGTAATATTGAAGATAATGGCTTGAGTCACTCAGAGTGAAGAACGTAAATTAGTATCTTTAATTGTATTTAAAAAAAAATCGTTTGCTAGGAAGTGTATAGCTATTATAATGAACAGTGTCAATGTTCTACGTGTTCACACTATTTTTATGAAATGTAATAATTATTAACGCGTACCTCAAAAGGCTCAGGGCCTCAATATAAGTGGCAGGTGATTTTTGCAGCTGATAACATCCGAATAGAGGTATTCGGAATTTATCGGACGTGTTAATTACCGCCTATCCTGACTTTTTGGGATATAACATGTTGATTTTGGTGCATGTCCTTGTTAAAATGCAAGCAGGTTTGCCCTGATCAATATTAACAAAGCAAAAGACACACAAATAACAGACATTTTAACAAAAGGCATTTACAAGGTGTGATAAACATTTCACTAAATGTACCTGTGATCACTGAGCAAACAGGTGTTTGTGCAGAAATATTAATTTCAGGGGCCACTTGTAATCAGGCGCTTTGAAAGAGTCACTGACAATGCCTGTAGCAGTAATAATAGAAAAGTGCAATACAAAATACAAAATATTTTAAAATTAATTATAACATTGCTCCACATTTATGGGCATTGCTGTCTCACAGCCTAGCTCGAAATTCATTTGTCTACACCAGGGTTCTCCAAAATTGGTCCTCGAGGGCCGGATCCATGCTAGATTTTTAAGATAACTACATTGATCTAAATAGGGATATGCTAAAAATCTGGCATGGATCCGGGACTGACTTTGGAGAACCCTGATCTACATTAACTGCACACTCTTTGTAGCTCTGTCTTTCGATTTAGCTCTCTCTGTCTGCTTCAGTGTGTTTGTATATCTATCTCTCGCATCATATCTCACTTGCTGGCTCAGTTACTGCGTCTGTTTTTATATACCTCTTTGTAAAATGCATCTTCCCATGTCTTTCCATTGATATTTTGATTTGTGAAAACACGTAAATGATCCAGTGAGGACTCTTCACCCAGGTCAATAAGGAGCATAGGCACATTAAATATCATATTTTCGCTAAATTACTTTTTTTGGTTATGATTTATGTTGGGACAAGAATGTCACCTGTATGTTATTACAGGTCTGTGACGCCTACCCTTAGAGATCCAAATCATGCATGCATGCTGACGTGTAGGATTTTCATTATTTTTTTTTGTAAACAAATTTTATTGGGTTTTGTTTCACACAACATACATCATTAATTACATTTCCTGTGCCACCCAGGCTACTGAAAGTGGCCCTCCCATCTATAGTCTTAGGTGGTGGACCCAGATATGGACAGGATCGTATACAGGAAACCCAGTAAAGGGTACTCCTAGTTTGTCTTGCCCAATTACTTAACAAACGCTATTATAAACCCTTCCCCCTCCCCAGATCCCACCATCGGTGCGCGCAATAGGTTACAGTCCTGGTGGTCAGCATGCACATGAGTTGTCAGACAATGGTTTGTGCTATGTGCCTATCATGCTTCGGGGATGTACTCCAATCATGGTATTAGTTGGCTAGTTCGTTCCGTGTGCCGTAGTTGCGCAGTGCTTGCACTAGTGCGTCCCATGCCTGCGCCATTTCCAAAGCCTTGTCATTCCGCTGTCGCCGTGCAGTTTGAAACCTCAGCATGCTTTCCCCGCCAGCCCATTTAAGGAACCCGTTTCTCCACCTAGTGCCCGTGGGGCCCGCCACTGCCTTCCAATGTCGTGTCATTTCTCGTTTTGCTAGGATGAGCCCCATATCTATGAATTTACTTGTGATCTTATTTTTAGGGGTATGAGGGAACCAATGTAGAACCTCAACGGCCATCTCAAACACCAAACCCCTCTCCGTTATCTCATTGAGAGTGTGTCCCACTTCCTTCCAATAGGGTGTTAAGATTGGGCATGTTCATAGCATGTGTGCTAATTCGATACCGACCGTCATACATCTAGGGCATCCTGCGGAATCTGCAGCAAAGTACCTTTTGATCTTCCCCGGGTCAGGTATGCTCGGTGGAGAATATAAAAGTACACTAGCTGAAATCGCGCGTTGCGTGTGCTCTTCCAAGCCCTTCTCATTAACTGCGCCCACACTGTCTCAGGGATCTCCTTTCCTATATCAGCTTCCCATTTGCCCTTCAGCGCCACTAAAGGAGGTAATCCTTCATTGGTCATTCTGGAGTAAAGGCACGAGACCGCCTTAAATGTTCCCGCCGCCATCATAGTATATTGGCAAGCCATCGTTGTTCTTGGTTCTGTGAGCCCTTCTCTCCAATGCGCCTGTATTGCTCGCGTTAGCGCTGAATGCAGCAGGAAGTCCCCTCTAGGTAGGTCAAACCGGTCCAGGAGTGCCGGGAACGGCAATAGTGTCCCGTCTTCGTAAAGGTCCCCCAGGACTTGGATCCCCGCTTCCTCCCACCCTTGCAACTGCGACCAATCACCGCCGTGTGGTAATGCTGTTAACATTCCTAGCGGGATTTCGGGGGCGTATGGGTGCAACACGCCCGCTCTATGCTCTGCACGGTTCCAGCATGATCTAATTGTTTTTTCTTCTTGCGTGAGGCCTCGAAGGTCTAATTTCTGCTGCAGTGCTATAAAAGTAAGTACATGACGAGGTATGCGTAGGCCCTGTTTATTTTCTGGCCCTCTAAATTCACGTGCTATTTCCTGGGTGTAGGTCTGCAGTTGAGCTGCTAAATAATACACTTCGAAATCGGGGACCGCCAAACCCCCCTCCGACTTAGGTCTCATTAACGTTGTTAAGGCTACTCTATGTCGACCCGCCCCCCAGAGGAAGGACACTATCATGGACTTCAGGAGCCTGAAGGTAGCAGGAGGAATCCAGATGGGTAGCGTTCTGAAGTAATATAGGAGTCTTGGGAGCGCCACCATTTTGAGTAGCGCTAATTGGCCCGCCACTGACAGTGGGAGGGTGGCCCAAAAGGTCATGCTACCCTTTAGCGCTCGTATGCCGTGGGTAATATTGCCCTCCAATACGTCGGCAGGGGTGTGATAGACGTATACCCCTAGGTACTTCAGGCAGCAGGGTTCCCATCTGATCACTCTGGTCGTGGAGGGCTGGGTCTCACCCTTGTGCACTGGAAATAAGCATGTCTTGGACCAGTTTACTTTTAGGCCGGATATTTCGCCAAAGCTGGTAAAGAGATTGTCGGCCCCTACCATGGCTCCGTCGGCGTCTTCGAGAAAGAGCAGAAGATCATCTGCATATAGCGATATGTATTGCTGCCCAACTCTGCTCCGCAATCCCCTACTGTGGTCTCCCGTGCGGATTGACATTGCGAGGGGCTCCACTGCCAATACAAACAGCAGCGGAGACAGTGAACACCCCTGTCTCGTGCCTCTCTCCCCCGGGTATTGAGGTGATATTAGTGTGCCCGTTTTCACTCTGGCCACCGCTGAGGCGTATAGCACTGCGGTCCATTTCAGATAGTCCTCCCCCACACCAAAGCGCCTAAGCACTTTGTAAAGGAATTCCCGTTCGAGGCAGTCGACCGCCTTCTCTATGTCCACCGATAATATCATTGGATGGTGGGTCTCGAAGTGATCATCTTCCAGCAGCCGCATCAAGCGGCGTATGTTCGTGGTCGTGTTGCGCGTAGGTATAAAACCAGCTTGGTCTTCGTGGACCAGTGTGGTCCTGTGCTCTACGAGACGGGATGCTAGGATGCTGCTTAATATTTTGTAGTCGGTGGTCAGCATCGACAATGGTCTGTATGATGTTGTATCGCCGCACTCTCTTCCAGGTTTAAGTAGGGGAATTACCAACGCTTCTCGCATGGAGTGCAGTAGTTGTCCTAATTGTTTCGCCTCTCTATAGACCTCTAGCAGCCGTGGGGCCAGTAGATCTAAGTACTTTACGTAGAATTCGATGGGCAGCCCATCTAGACCCGGGGTTTTGTTATGTGCCATCTGTTTTATTGCACGCCAAATTTCTCCCAACTCAATGTCTTTGCCTAAGTCTTTTGTTTGCTCAAGATCTAATATTGGGAAGCAGAGCCCTTCAAGAAAAGCATCTATGGCTGGAGTGCCGGCCATCAATTTGCTTTGATATAGAGTTTCGTAATATCTTGTGAAGCAATGTAGGATCTCAGGTTGGGTGTATACCTCGTCCCCTTCCACCGTGCGCATGGATACTATGGGGGAGCCTCTCTTCGTGGGGTTGGTGAGCCACGCCAGTAAGGTCCCTGACTTGTCGCCATCTGCATGGGACCTAGCTTTATATGCTTTATAGTCGAACCTGCGCAAGCGCTGTCTCCACCGCGACTGCTTCTTTCGCCGCACTAATCTTCTCTTGTAACTCGGGGTGACCAGGCCGCAAGAGCTCCACTTCTCGGAGTTTCTTATCAGCTCTATCTAGGTCGTCTAGGAGTACTTTCCGTACTCCTACTTGCTTTCCTATACAAAACCCTCGAACGACCACCTTGAAGGCATCTCATTCTGTTGCTCTCGCCTCCGTTGTGCCAGCATTATCCTCAAAGTATTAAGTTATTCTCTCTTCCAGTGCACCATGGAAAAGTGGATCTTCCAGTGTTTCCGGGCGCAGCCTCCAGGTGGGAACACAAGAGGCGCTAGGGAACCACTGCATTGCGAGCAATAGAGGATTGTGGTCTGACACTGTTCTTGACAGGTATTCCGTTCTCACAATCATTGGTATTCGAGTTGGAGAACACAACATCGCATCCAGCCTCACATGGAGCTCATGCATACCCGAGAAATAGGAATAATCTCGAGTCTGCGGGTGCTGAGCGCGCCAGATATCAGTTAAGCCCCATCTCGACTGCCATTCCATTCTACCCTTAGCCGTGAGGTGTGTTGGGGAGTCTGCTAAGGGGGGGTGCGACCTATCAAAGGTTACATCCAGTATTGAATTAAAATCACCTCCCATTAATATTGGTCCTACCAGGAAGTGTGCTACGGACCCTGATAACTTCGTCAGAAAGGTCAGCTGATCTATGTTGGGTGCATACACACTACAGAAGGCAATGTCCTTACCCTTCAACTTTCCCGCTATTGCAACAAACCTCCCCTCTGGGTCTATGATCTGTCTGGTGACCTGAAATGGGACCGCGGCTCTAACCCAAATTAAAATGCCTCTAGCAAATGCTGAATATGTGGTATTTTATACTTGGCCCCGCCATCAGCGCTGCAATGCAATCCCCTCAGCCTTCATCAAATGTGTTTCTTGCAATAATGCGACCTAAACTCCCCTCCGCACTAGGTAAGCATGTATTTTGTGGCATCTCGTCATAGTGTGGAGCCCCCTCACATTCCAGGTTATACATCTCAAATTGATTAAATCACCCAGTGTCCCACTGTGTCCTGTGCACTCCTTCCCAGTCATTTTTTAGATTTCCCAAGTGTGATGGATCATCAGCAGCGATGGTAAGCCCTCTCCCCAACATTCCAGAACATCACCAACCCCCCTCACCCCCAGAACAGGACCTAAGGACCGCAATCTAGCTCCCATCCAAACACTCCCAAACATAAACCTTTAATTAACCCAACAGTAGCCACTGTGGGTATGCCTTAAGGGCAATAAGGGGGGGTTGGGTACCAACGGGTAGTCGCCCAACTCCCGGGCTCCGCGTTGAGTGATCGAGCCTCAAGTAAGTATGTGCATCTTAACATCCACCCGTCTTCCATCTGTAAACTAGTAACTCCCTCCCTCATTTCGCAGCAAACAGTTCGCCATAGTCTGTATTCGAACCCCTGCAGTCACCAGGCGCTCCTATCATTCGTCCAGTATTTCTTCCGCTGTCGCTGGGGTAACCACAGGTAGTGGTACACTGTCCGCCTCCGAGCGCTCAGTGTCCGAACGGTCATCTCCTTTGCCTGATTCCGCCTCTTCCTGCGATGGAGAACCCTGTGTTCCCGATATGGCAGATACCACCTCCAGGACTCCTCACCGCTCTGCTGTTGTCTCTGACAGTGAAGCCCGTCTTAGACCTCTGTGCCGATTACGGATCCGCCTGGATTTCCGTTGTGGTAATCCTTCTGAGATAGTTCCAGGTCGTGGGCCGAGACCGTCTTTGCAGGTTCTGTATAGTTCCAGCCAGGTGCAAGCGTCATCTGGCGTGTCAAAGAATTTGGTGGTGTCATCAACAATTATTCGGAGCCGAGCCGGGAATAGTAGGGAGTATTGGAGGCCCTCACCTCTCAGTTCTCTCTTAACTGCTAGAAAAGAGGTCCGTCTGCGCTGCGTCTCGTAAGTATAATCCGGGAAGATGTTGACTTTACTGTTCTCTACCTGAAAGGGGCAGTTCAGACGAGCATTCTGAAGCAGCAGGTCTCTGTCCCGGCAGTGTAGCAGCCGTGCCACCACCGGACGCTGGGAACGGCCCTGCTGCGGCGGCTTGGACGAGACTCTATGCGCTCGCTCCAGCGTGTAAAAGGTGGACAGACCCACTGGCGCCACTGTTGTCCTGAGCCAATCTTCAAGATATGGTGTCATGTCCTTCCCTTCCACTTTCTCTGGTAGGCCTACGATTCGGATGTTATTCCGGCGATTGCGCCCTTCAGCTTCCTTAGCTCGTCTCTCCAGCGCATCCATGTGATCCAGCACATTGGCCATAGCGATTGAGAGGGCCTTTTGCACCGGTGCCAGGGTGTGGACTGTATCTTCTACCTCCTTAATCCTGTCAATCAGTTTGCCGTGGTCGGCTCGCAGCCACTTGCACTATATCCTGTTGAAGCGCCGCACAGGTATCTGTTATCGCCACCAAAATCTTGTCCAGCTGGAGTTGTAAGTGAGGATCTCGTGGTTGATCGGGATCCGAATGATCCCCTTTGTCCGGCATCTCTGTGTCCGACGTGGGTTGCGCACCGCTTTTATTTCTTTTAAGCTTTCCCATGGTGGTAGTAGCTTTTCTGTTTCTTCGTTGGCAGGTGAGGAGAGGCAGCCCAGACCCAGGAGGATTCCACTAGATCTTACTTTGACGGGTGTTTACCCCAGTGTTTGTTGGGGACACCACCCAGGTGTGTCCAGCGCGGGGCGGTCAGCAGCGGTACAAAAGAGCAGTCCCAGAGATCGGGCGCGTAGTTCACAAGCACGTCGTCGTCAGCCGCAGTGGTCTAAGGTAGAGCCGGCCACGTTCAACAGTGCTCCAGATCGCATGGGGTAAATTAGCTTCAGTGGGAGGGGACAGGTGTTCGAGGTCCCCCATGGAGCGCAGCAGACAACTAGGCGCCAGCCCTATGGGCCCCCCAGTCTATCTTATCGTAGGTCGCTCTCCTTGTGTTCCCCTGCTTCAGCCCCACGGACCGCTAACTGCGCCACCGATGTATTTCCATTGAAAGTGTCGCGTCCGTTAAGTTCGTAGTCTTATCAGGGGTAGTTCTGGGTCCAGTGGTCTGACGGCAGGCAAAGGAGGGGGCGCTCTTGTGGGATGTCCAGTGGCAGCAGAGCACCACTAGTGGTCGTTCAGCTGCCTTTACTGAGTGTTGCAATCTTTCAGGTGCCCTCTGGTCGTTACTGTCTGGAGAGGCTGCCGCTCTAATCTAGTCGCCAGCTCCCCCCGCAGTTCACACCATGCAGTGTCACCAGTGTTAGCCCCAATTTTCTGCAATCGGTGTTCGGGTGCCCCCTCCAGTTCTCACAACATGCGTTATCAGTCTTACCGCCGCGGGGTTACCCCTTGCTGATTTGCCTCCTCTCCGCGGCAGGCTCCCCTCGGCCCTCGCCTCCACTTCTGCCCTTGTCCAGGCGGTCTCCGAGGCGGTGATGGATTGACCTACCGCCGTGTGGCCGGGGGGGGGGGGTACCAACGGGCGCGCCACCCAGCGTCCGGGCCTCGGCGGTCTGGGTGTTATCGTGGACACTGCCCACAAGAGCTGGGCTTCAAATCTCCGGGTCAATCTCTATCAAGCCCCTCTCAGCTCAGCGGAACGTCTCCGAGTCAGTCCCCTCAGGAGTCATCTGATAGTCAGCGGGTATCTTGCGGCTGTCCATGTGGTCTTCAAACTCCTGTCGCCCCTAGAGCTTGAAGCCAGCGCCCATGTCCCCCAGCGAGGCCCGAGGCATTCAGCCGGCCGCTGGGGGGAGGGTGGGGGTAGGGGGGAAGCGGTCCGCCACCTCCTCCGCTTGCGATCCGGGCAGGATGCAGAGACCACCGCAGATAAGACCAGGGTCTCGCCTAGGGCGGCCTGAGTTCCAACGGGTTCTATGTGCGAGGTTGATGCCTTCGTTGGGCCCCGGCAGGGAAAGGCCTAGCACTCCACCTCCAGCCCGAGGGCCCGTGACTCACCAGCGCTGCTCAGAATCCGTCCGGGCAGTCTCTGTTGGTAATTCCGCACTCATCTCTCACGTCCATCAGCCGTCCACCAGGCCACCCCCCCCCCCCCCCACCCGGCCCCGGCGTCAGGCCACAGATCCTCCAGGGACCACGGGGCCAGCCGTGATCTCCGGCGTACCAGGATTTAGAGATTCCTCGCGGCCGCCATTTTATCCGTTCTCTCTGGGCACCCCGGGCAGCTCATCGAACCTATTTATCGGGTCTTCAGGGCTGGCCGGGCGGTGTCCCGCAACTCCTCTGTAGGGGATCCCCTTCCTCTTATCGTGTGAGGTGAAACGGGGGTTGTAGAGGCTCTATGTCAGGATAATCAGAGGCTCGATCGCGGAGCCCAGCGCTCAGGCGACCTCCTCCATCGGCGTCCAAGCCACGCCCCCCGTGTAGGATTTGTTATTATGCTTCACAGACTCACAGTCTAGTCTGTGATTTAGAGGGAAGTAACAAGTGTGCTTTATAGTCGACATGGAACTACCATGTCCTCGGTCTTACAATGCGCTGATGTTCAAGTGTGTGCATTGTATGTGTGTTGAATGCCTGGTAACAGGAGCCCATTTTGTTTGTGTGTGTGGCTGTGGAGAAAAATGAGATCCATTTTAGATACTTCTAGAAAAATATCACACATGATGGAGGTTGAGGTTCAAGCAGCCAGCCAGTGGAAGTGTGTTGTTTGCATTCCTCAACTAAATGGAGTATCTTCCGACAGTGAAATGTGAGAGGATGAGATAGGACTGCCTTAGTTATTCAATTGTGATCTGTTAGGGTCTAATTATTATTTCTTCCTGAGAACTGTCATTAGGGACAATAGGGGGAATGGAGGGGATTTAACAGATTCTGTTGTTTAAAGAGAAGTTTATATGAATGCATATAAGAATGTGGAATTTCTATAGCACAAACCTAGCCTGAAGACAGTGGTTCGTTATATGGGGTCAAAGAAAAGCAAAAATGTATTGAGTGCTAGGATAACTGGTTTGTGGACTGTTAATGCATTGTGATATAGTGTTTTTAAGGGGTATGCCTTCAACTCTTTCCTAAATTAGGGAAGCGTCATCTCTCACCCTGAGTACTTCTCCAGAAGGCGGATTATAGCCAGGTGCAGAGTGTTCAAACTTCATTATGCTCATGTTTGTGGTGCTGGAGCCAGCACCCTAAGTACCTGCTGTGAAAGCCATCATCTTTGTCGAAGAATGTGTCTGCTCTGTAAAAAATAAAAAATAAATTAACTGCACTGAGCTAGTTCCTGAAAATGTACAGTGGGATCATCTTCCCATTTCTTGATTTAAAACAAATAAAAGTAGAACCGTAACTATCCCATTTTGTTCCAGTTCCAATTTCTTCATGTAACAAGGGAGCAAGTGTTCCGCAGAATAATTGAAGGATTGTTGAGATCGAGGCACCAAATCTTTGATAGCCATTCTCCCAAATGGGAAGTGACATCACCTGAAGACTGTGCATCTTGATGGATAGCTGTGGGTTTGTCTGTGGCCTGGCCTGATAAGAAAGAAGGAGCAACTTTCCCTACTTGGAAGAGACTGCTCAAAGAGGGGTGGCCTTGCTGATGTACCTGGAGTCCAGAATAATCAGGCTGAACCTGGATCTTTATTCGGTACCAACTGGTGCCTGGACAGTTTCCTAGCCTCACTATGAATTTCCACAACAGGCTAAGTGAGCCACATTGTCCAACAACCCCAGTATATATGAGCCAGCGTGACTTCCATCTGCCAGAGACCAGAAAACTGGTGCTGACTCTGCCAGATCTGCACTGCTCCCACCCAGACCCACCATTCTAAAACACCAAGGCCCAGAGTTGGAATAGGTGGGCTGCCATACACCATTATTGGGAGCTGCAAAGACAACTCATCCATACTCTGATTACCAGTAGTTGCATGCTTATGAGTTCCAAACAATCAATCCAACAGGTATCTTGAGCTGTATGAACGTGAATACTGACAGTGTCACCCTTTTTAAAACTTCCAGCAGGTTATTTAACCCATAGGAACTAAATCATCCTAAATAACCTTTATAATGAGACATATATGAACTGCCCAATAGGTCATCAAATGAGGAAAGCTGTTTGCTCCATTTTAGAGAAAACTCACACCTGGACCAGATTTATGCCTGTATATTTCTGTGTGGTCAGAATTCTATAGGGACCATCTTGGCAGCATGTAACTGATTAATGTTTCACATGTGTACAATCATGCTTTGGCGTGTGATTAAAGTATTTCTTGTTTTACAAAGAAAAGTACTCAGATGACTAGTATAGTGTCTGCTGTTTGAATGTATGAGACCTGTTAGACCCGGCATCTTTTGGTGTGTTTCCCCCTGTCTTTTTGCTTTCTGGCCTCCTGTTTTCAATGATATGATGGACTTCGTTTTGCTGGCTTAGTGCCCCAGTGCACTTTCTCACTGTTGTTCATGGTTAAAGTGCAAGTGCTCATACTGTAAATTGTGTTTATGGTTTGGTGTATCCATGTTTGGCTTATTTGACTTATATACTACTAAGTCCCTAGTGCAGTGCACTGTCTGTGTGCAGGGCCTGTAAATCAAATGTTGCTTGTGGGCCTGCAGCACTGATTGTGCCGTCCACACACGCAGCCTTTCAAAGGTGTCTCAGACCTGCCACTGCAGTGTCTGCATGGAGTTTTTAGTGCCATGTCGTTCTGGCAAATGCCTCCACTTGCAAAGCCCTAACCTTCCCTTTTCTTACTTGTAAGGCACCCCTCAGCTAGACCCAAGGTACCACCTTGGGCAGGGTGCAGTAAATCACTATTGACAGGCTATCTGCCCAATAGGTTAACATGGGAGTTGCTTTGTAACATCTTACAAGCCTAACTCTACATTGGGATAAGATAGGGAAATAGAGTTTAGTATGCCTGAATTCAGGATTTAAAATTACATCTTTTAGTAAAGATAATTTTTATATTATGCATTTGAAAATATCACCTTTAGAAAGTGGGTATTTGCTTGCCTAACCATTCTGTTTGCATCTGCTGGTTTATCTATTGACTGTCTGGTTTGGAGTGACATGGGCTTTTAATGGGTATTCACTGTAGACAGCCACAAGGGGAGTTGAGGTGTGTCCTGCCTCTCCTGGGTGACTCATAGTTGAGCTGAATGGGCCTGGTCTGCACTTAGAGTGATGGGAGGAGTTTTCACTAGCACCTGAATAGACAGTGTCTTCTCTGCACAATGCTGTCTCCACCTCCTGTAGTGAAGCTGAGTCAGAGATGGAAGAACTGGTCTGGACTGGGCCACAAAGAGAACAAAGAGTAAATGTGGTATAAATATTGGGGCCCTGACCCCAGGAGTTTAGAACTCTTTTGGATCAAGGAACCTGCCAAGAAGAAGAGCTGGAGAAGGTGTGAGGATGAACTACCACTTTGCAGTGTGCTTTGCTGTGTTGGCCTACAGTGACTTGTTCCGTCTTGGTCAGAGAAAGGACTGGACTTAAATTTCTGCAACTTCTATGTTTGAGTTTCTTCATGGGCATGAGCTAGAGCTTGCCCCCTGTTAAAGAAGTCTCAGGAACAGAAAAGACGTCAAGTTCATCTGCTGCCAGCACTGGGAACTGTGTGTTTTGTGCTGCAACAGAAAAAAAGCAGCCCGATGCCATCAATGATGCCACTGCCGGCTCCATGTTCCAAGGGCACAGCAGATGGCACTCCCGCACTTCGCACCACAACCCTGGTCTCAGTGTTGTCGCTGCCCGATGCTGCCACGAGCCGCTGCTTGCACCTTGACATGAGGGCACTGCACTTCGCACCGCCTCACTTCACACCACTGCCCTGGTATCCCCTACGAAGATGCTCCATGCTGACATTGACGCCGCTGCTTACACTGTGGTTTTAGGGCACCACTCGTAAGTTACACAACGCACTGCACCATCCCACACCGCAGCCTTGGCCTACTGATGTCTGCGCCATTGACTCCAGTTCGGAAGACAACGATGCTGCAGCTGCAGGCGTGGTGAGCTGCTAGCACTGAAATGAGCACTACCTACTTTGCACTCTAGCCCTGGTCTCACTGACGCCACTGGATGACTGTCACCGTGCCATTTCCTGTACCGCGACCTGAGGGCACCGCACGCTGCACTGGTGCATTTTGCACTGCAGCACCGACGCCTGCCGACGCCAGCGCTCCTAAATATAACTGCATGAAATTTGATCTGCAAGGCATGTGACTTCAAGGGCCCAACGACTCCTGCACCGACCTCCAGGACCGACGCCTGCCAACAGCGGCTCTTCAGGGCTCACCGCGAGGTCCCTGTAGCCCTGCATTTCTAAAGGAACTGTTTTGCGGGTCTTCCTGACATCATAGCTGGCCCGTGATGCTCTGGTGAGCCAGGACTGTTTAGATCGATTGATCACGATGCCGTGATAGCCCCGGACGGTGCTATTGACTTCAAGGAAGTATATTCAAAGTCTATTTTTGCTTAATGATATTTCTAAGAACAGTATGGTGTTTTTTTTAAATCGTTTTTGGTCTTGTTTGCACAGATAAAATATTCAAATTTTTTCTAAAACTGGTGTGGTGTCCTTTTGTAGTGTTTTCACTGTATTACTGTTGGTCATGAGCAAATGCTTTACACACTGCCTCTGAGATAATCCTGACTGCTCATGCCAGGCTACCAAGGGGTGAGCAGGGGTTATTTCAGTAGTGTATCTCCCTTACCCAGACTAGGAAAAAGGGTCCCTACTTGGACAGGGTAACAACCTGCCAACTAAATACCCCTATTTCTAGCAAGACCTAAATCTCTACCCCCACAATACCTCCATGAGGAGTCCTGGACTGTTTACCTTTGCTACCTTGAGAGTCAAATGCAGAAAGGATGTAGTTGTTGCCGTTTGCAGTGTCATAGTATGTCATGCTGAGGATTTTGGTGGTAAAATGTCCAAACCACAGGATTGTGCCCACTAACCCCTGCTTGCCCAGTGGACTCAAGAACTGGTTCTCGCAATTCTTATAAATTCTATGCCACTTACTTGTAAGTTCCCAGCTACCTTTCCACATATATATTAGGTTTTGTGAATGACTCCCAATGCTAGCTACAGTGAGACAAGGTGTGTCCCACAGTATAAAAGCAAGAGACTGGGAATCAAAGCATACTTCGCCTGCACTAGTCTTAAGGTCCCTGTCAGTATTTAGAAAAAAGTTGCAAACAACGGGCTGGAAGCACAATTCCCTATACTTTCATTAAATTAGAAGCTGATTCAAAGAACCTAGCATTCATCAATCTACAAACACATGATAGCCCGGCACACTTTATACACAATTTGTAGTAGATCAAACAGTTCAAAAAGGATTTAGTTCCATAGTCAAGTCGATGTTCGTTTTCCATTTAATATTTATTTTCCATTCTATAAAAGACTTTTGAGAGCACCACTTTTGAAACAGCCAACGCGTTTCGTCCCATCCCGGGACTTCTTCAGGGCTTAAAAAAGTAAATCGCCAATGATCAATTGGGTAATCTCTCATGAATTCACAACTGGTAATTTTTAGATTTTAGTTCAGTACACCTCTTCATGTATTCAAGGTAGTATTTCACAAATAACAAGTCTTTAATAAAGGGTGGTGTCCCGGATGCAGTAATTCGAATCCCGCAGGAGAAGTCCTCGATCGTGTCCGCCTCACATGGTTCGCAAAGGTGCCTTGGCGAACCATGTGAGGCGGACACGATCGAGGTGAATTCATGAGAGATTACCCAATTGATCATTCGCGATTTACTTTTTTAAGCCCTGAAGAAGTCCCGGGATGGGACGAAACGCGTTGGCGGTTTCAAAAGTGGTGCTCTCAAAAGTCTTTTAAAGAATGGAAAATAAAGAATAAATTGAAAACGAACATCGACTTGTCTATGGAACTAAATCCTTTTTGAACAGTTTGATCTACTACAAATTGTGTATAAAGTGTGCCAGGCTATCATGTGTGTCCCACAGTATAAGCAAAGGTTTTTTCGGGTGATTCAGAATGAATGGTGTCACAGTGGGAATCTTGATATGTTCAGTCTTCTAGTTTTTTTCAATCTCTTTTTTGGCATTTTCAATCAAGAAATCTTTACACATGGTACAGGGTTAGGTAATATTCATATTCATATTATGGTACAACAAACACATCTTTATAAGTTGATATATAGTAGATTGAGTCCACAAACTGCACAGTGTGTTGTGGGACGTATACGGGCATCTACTAAGAGGGAGTAAGAACAGGATAAAAGTCCAAACAGAATATCTCACAGAACAGTAGCCAATTTTCCAACACAATATAAGACAATAAAAGCAAAAAAAGAAAATCAACAGCTCCTAAAGCTGTTTGGCTGGTGCTGCCCAGTGCAGCTTACAGGAACTAAGAGAATAGGAATGATATAAGCTTATTGTTACAAAAGAATGACGCTGTGCTGAACTTGTAAGTTGTACATAAGATATATAGTTATATGAGTGCCTTCGGGGAAACAAAGGCGCAAAAGGGACATTTATATACTTCTGCCAAGGGAAACGCTAGGCCCACCATGGAGTTTGGGATACATGTGAATGCGAACTGTCAGGCCATCTAATGTATCAACTTAGTCAATCGCCTGGCTTTCCGAATTAGGGTCTACATCCGGGGACAGGGGAGGATTCAAGCTATCAAACAACTTTAGGACATAGGTGTCCCACCTTGTGGCCACTCCACCCCCTCCCAGCACCTTACACTCATGCCCTATGGTATTCGCTTCTACCAGAGCCTATTTATGAGTCACCTGTAACCAGTTTGTGATCTTGGCAGGGTGAGGGGCCTTCCAATTCATGGTAATAAGGCACTGAAAGAGGACCATAGCCAGGTCAACAAACTTCAAATAATGTTTAACCACTTGGATGCTAAGCTACCTGCGGCATTTCCATGTAATTTCCATTGAAATGAATGGGCACTCCATGACGAGCTGAGCTCGTCATGAGCGTCGAAGGGGTTAATACATTTGGTGCATTGGGTAATCCCCAAGGATTTGGTCCGTTGGCAATTGAACTTCAATCATGGACGACACCCGTGTTAGTACCTGAGTCCACATATGCATAAATAGGGGGCACTCCCAAACCATGTGTATAAACGAGCCATCCAATGGCCACATATCAGGCATGACTGGGACACAGAGGGGAACATTTTTTGGAGGTGATGCGGTGCAAGGTAAGTTTGATGCACATAATTGAACTGAGTGAATTGTAAAAGGGCGTTACGCGAAACTCGTTTCACCTGCTTCATAGCCATGGCCCATTGCTTGGAGGTCAATTTCATATATATAGCTGTTAATACAAATACCATATAGATCATATGTACATTTCACATTAAGTCATTCAAAGATCATCAATATTTTGAATTAGGGTCTACATCCGGGGACAGGGGAGGATTCAAGCTATCAAACAACTTTAGGACATAGGTGTCCCACCTTGTGGCCACTCCACCCCCTCCCAGCACCTTACCCTCATGCCCTATGGTATTCGCTTCTACCAGAGCCTATTTATGAGTCACCTGTAACCAGTTTGTGATCTTGGCAGGGTGAGGGGCCTTCCAATTCATGGTAATAAGGCACTAAAAGAGGACCATAGCCAGGTCAACAAACTTCAAATAATGTTTAAAACCACTTGGATGCTAAGCTACCTGCGGCATTTCCATGTAATTTCCATTGAAATGAATGGGCACTCCATGACGAGCTGAGCTCGTCATGAGCGTCGAAGGGGTTATTAATACATTTGGTGCATTGGGTAATCCCCAAAGATTGGGTCCGTTGGCAATTGAACTTCAATCATGGACGACACCCGTGTTAGTACCTGAGTCCACACATGCATAAATAGGGGGCACTCCCAAACCATGTGTATAAACGAGCCATCCAATGGCCACATATCAGGCATGACTGGGACACAGAGGGGAACATTTTTTGGAGGTGATGCGGTGCAAGGTAAGTTTGATGCACATAATTGAACTGAGTGAATTGTAAAAGGGCGTTACGCGAAACTCGTTTCACCTGCTTCATAGCCATGGCCCATTGCTTGGAGGTCAATTTCATATATATAGCTGTTAATACAAATACCATATAGATCATATGTACATTTCACATTATTTATTTATTTATTTATTTTATGCGATTTTTAGAGCGCGCAAATACCCGTGAGGGTGTCTCGGCGCTAGTGCTACTGAACTCATTCTAGAGGCAGGACTGATTTAGGATGAAAACAGCCAGGTTTTAAGGTTCTTTCTGAAGTGTAGTAGGGAAGGGGCAGCTTTAATGTGGAGTGGTAGTGTGTTCCACAATTTAGCAGTTCCTATGCAAAAACATCTGTCTCCCCAGTTGGTCCTCCTAGTCCGTGGAACCATCAGTAAGTGTGCTGAAGATGATCTTAAGGTTCTTGCATGCTCCAAGGGACGGAAAGCTGTTTTTAGAAACTGCGGGCCAGGGCTATTGATGGCTTTGTAGGCTATACAAAGAGCCTTAAATTTGATCCGGCTTCGTATGGGGAGCCAGTGTAACTTTCTGATATAGGGGGAAGTGGGAGTGAATTTGGGAATAGCCAAAAGGATCCTGGCTGCGGCATTTTGCACCGTCTGTAGTTTTTGAAGGACCTTTTCTTGGGCATTTAACAATAGGGCATTGCAATAATCTGTTCTTGAAAACACCAAGGAGCTAATCAGGGTTTTTCCCGCAGAAGGCGGCAGGTATGGCAATAATTTTTTAATCCTTTTTAAGATGTAAAAGGAAGAGGATACCACAGCATTGGCGTGATGAGAGAAGGTCAGCTTGGTATCAAAGATTACTCCCAGATTGCGAACCTTGACTACAGGTTGAGGGGGGCTCCCCAGCTGGGGAGGCCACCACTGAGGCGACCAGGTGGGTTGCAAGTTCCCGAATGTCATCACCTCCGTTTTGTCGGAGTTTAATTTAAGACAATTTCATGACATCCAGGAACTTATTGCCCTCATTCCCTCCTGGAAGTTGGCCGCTACTGCAGTGCCATCATTATGTACTGATAACACTAACTGAGTGTCATCAGCGTAGGTTGTGAGTGCGATTCCATAGGATTTTATTACCCTCGCCAAGTCCGATACGTAGATGTTAAAAAGCATCGGACTTAGCGAGGAACCCTGTGGCACTCCACATGAGAGGGAAAAGGTCTGGGAGGTGTAGTTACCCATCTTAACAGTTTGTGGATGGTTGGCCAGAAATGACGCAAGGAGGTCCTTAGCTTTGCCTCTTATTCCCGCCGCCGAGACACGACCGATCAATGTAACATGATCGAACGTGTCAAAGGCGGCGGAAAGATCCAGAAGAATGAGGACTGCGGAACCTCCCTTGTCCATCGTAGCTCTTATTTCGTCTGCTGCCTTAAGTAGTGCTGTCTCCGTTCCGTGTCCTTGTCGGAAGCCGAACTGAGTATCATCAAGGAGTTCGTTATCATTAATGAATTTCGAGAGTTGGGTGTTCATTGTTCTCTCGAAGATCTTAGCTGGGAAGGGGAGACATGCAATAGGCCTGTAGCTGGCCGGGAGGAGAGGGTCAAGTGTTGGCTTTTTTAGAAGAGGCTTGATTATAGCCTTCTTCCAAACAGATGGATAAATGCCTGTTGCAAACATTGCATTGCAAATAGTAGATAGGGCAGGCGAGATGGCTTCCGAAATATGATTAAGAATAGCAGGAGGGCAAGGGTCGAGAGGGGAGCCCGATTTAGTACTGGCCACCAGCTGTTGAATTTGCTGCTGTGTGGTTGGTTCAAAATATGAAAAGATCGGGGAATTATTGTTAATCGAAGGTATCGTAGTAGGGGTAGGGGGGTTGGTGGAGTGACGAAAGTTCAGAAAGATGGAATTGACCTTGTCCTCAAAAAATTTGGCCAGGGAGTCAGAGAGAGCTTGTGATCCTTCCAGGCGTGGAACGGGGGGGTTGGATAGGTGAGTGACTACCTGAAATAGCTGCCCTACTGAATTTTTTTGCCTCATTAATTTGGGAGATGTAGTAACGACTTTTTTCTGTTTTTATGAGTTTTTTGTATTTGAGGAGTGCACTTTTATAGGTCAGTTTATCAGTAGGGTTGTAATGTCGACGCCACAGCCTTTCCAGGTTCCTACAGTACTGTCTCTGAATTCGCACGGGCTCTGTGAACCACTGTGCTGAGGGGGCTTTCCTACTAAAATGACGAGTTTTGATAGGGGCTAGTTTGTTACAGGCCACGTTGAGATTGTTTAAAAAGCTTGCGGATGCTGAAGTAGGGTCATTTTCGTCCGGGATACAATTGGCTAGCATCATTTCTGCTAAGAGATCCACGTTGGTATGTTTCCAGTCTCTGTATGAGATTGGAGCCGAAGATGTGGAGGTATCTTTATCAGACGTGATTTGAATGGAGAAACAGATGGCTGAATGATCCGTCCAAGTCAGCGGGATTACCTCAGTAACAACAATATGTGGATTGTTGGTAAAAAGGCCATCTAGAGTGTGACCCGCTTGATGAGTGGGGTCTTTTATTAATTGCAGCAGGCCGATAGTTGCTAAATCGGTCGTCAGCTGTGCTGTGTGCGGGTCGTTGAGGGACTCCAAATGGAAGTTAAAATCTCCAAGCAAGGTAAAGTGGGGGGATCCTACAGAGGCTTCGATCATATTACCTAGGTTGGCAAGGAACTTGGCACGTGACCCGGGCGGGCGGTAGATCAACATACCCTTAAATGATGCTTTGGGCGTCAGGCCTATAGTAAAAAGGAAGGCCTCGTACTCAGCGCAATTAGCTTGTGTCGTGGTAAGTTTGAACTGGTTGCTGTAGATAATTGCTATGCCTCCTCCCTTCTGTTTAGGTCTGTCCAGTCTACAGACACTATAATAAGTCATTCAAAGATCATCAATATTCTGTATAGTTCATAAATAAAAAGAAATCAAAAGAAACATATACCCGTGCCCAACAACAAACAGGTTCGGTATTTTAACTTGCTCTATATTGCATCATTACTTTATTAAATTTCAAATGGGAATTACATTACTGTTCCCAATCATAGATACATAGTTTTCCCTTCATCGGCCTCCAAATTACCATTATCACTTAATTAATTCATATATACCTCCCAAAAATATATAAGAACGTAAGTATGAAAAATCCTAATGTGTTGAAAGTAAAACATAATTACACTTCATGCGTAACCCTTTCAACCAAACAATGCACTGAACATACCTAACAATATATTTTCTAATAGCAAATGAAGAGATGTCCAGCTCATACATATCAAGATAGCATTTACTAAGATACAGGATCTAAACATGGAATCGAAAATCTAAATTTAGAAAAAGTACCCCAACTTCATAATTGCAAAGTGACAATCTAGTAATAAAACCTCAGAACAAAGGGGAAGATGACGAAATTCTTATTTTGCAATTCTAAAACAGCAATTCTGTGGAATTTGAGATTTCGTAATAGCGATTCAGGAATCGCAATTAGGAAATCGCAACTAGGAAATGCCATTGCATTCTCATATATGGGCCAAATAGGAAATAGGTTGCATTTCCTAAATTGCCAGTTTCTAATAGGAAATCACAATTTAGGAAATCCAAACTAAAGGGTGCCTCTGTGCTTAAGGTCCTCCTGAAGGCATCTCGAAATTTGTAGTGCACATGTAAGTGCATATATGCCCTAAGGGCATATTGGCGCTTCATGTCACATTAAAAAATACATTTTTGAATGCATTTAAAAAATTTGCACATGGTTACCATCTACTTTCAGTCGATGGAAATTGCATTTCCTAAATGCCCAATTTGCCTTTAGGAAATACTTTGTACATGCGCTTTAGGAATCGCAAATATGTAATGCCTATTTGGTAATGCCTATTTGCAGTTCATAAATCATGGTTGCCAGTGGTAGCTGGTGACATTTGAAAGTGGTGGGGCGTAAACTTTCTCAGAGTGCACTGTGGCGAGCGAGCGCAGTGAGTGAGCCCAAACATCTTAAGCTTCTCCCCCGAGAACATTTTGAAAACGAGTGAGTAAATGGTGCAATTTCAAGCCAATTTGAGAAGCAAGAAGCATACGTGAAAGTGCAGTTATTACATTAATAAAGGGATGTCATATTTCCCTCTGCCTTTCCACTAAGTCTGTAAAGAATTATCCCGGAGGTGAGTTTGACTCCTTCCCCTTTTTACTTTTATTAGTCTCCTATTACAAAGGCAGCGATTAAGGTTTTAATAAATCTTAAAACTTTCCATCCATAAACTCCCTCCGTTTCTTTCCTACCCTATTTGCGTAAATCCTCAGAAAGGTGAATTCCTGTCAGTGCAACTGTCTACTGTCAAGCAAGCTTTCAAACCACAAGCAATTTAAAGGTATATGAAAGGTCTGGATCTAGAAAAAACAGAATACAGTTGTCAGGATACAATGCACCAAAGAGCAGGAAGACCTGTGGAGCAAACGAGTGTGAGGTGTGTTTGAATAGCAAATTACTCCATCTTCCTGCCATGCTGTGTATATATATATATATATATGCAGAGTTTAAAGTGCGCTAGCGAACCTCATGCTTGCAAGCAGTGACCACATGAGAAATAGACCCCATATGCACAGCATGCGAGGGCAGTGGGATGTGGTTCCTGACATGTTCTCAAAGGCATTACTGTTACCCATCTTGCATAGGACAGAGAGAAAGGAGAATGACAGAGACCGGGGAATAATCGGACTATCCTAAAGTAATTTAACTTGTGGAATGCAACACTTTTCAGTTCACTTTAAATTCCAGCTTGTATAACTTTACAATGTAAGCTCCTAGCACTTGGGTTTCTATTTTTACAGGTTTTCCCACTAGTAAACAAATATAACTCTTCTTGCTGTCGATCATCGCTGCTAGGCCAACATCTATGCGCACCAACACTACTGCAAGTTGAATTAAAAAAGAATGAGATTTCCATTTAAAACACAAAGGTGCTAGAATCTGGCCAGCATCTGAGTTAGAGTGTACCAACGTATTTTTTTTTTAACATAAAACAAAACATAAATAATAATAACGATAAGCATAAATATGGAAGAAAACAGAAATGTCACAAAACAAACACATAATACAAGCAGTATCCCTACCTACAAAATAATTGGACGAAATCATGTGGCTCTGACTGACTTTATCTTGGCTCTACTTTATGTTTCTTGTCAAGCTGATTCAAGGTTGTAGAGCCTGCTTCAAATATTGTCTGCTATCAGCACTCTCAGAAAAGTCAAAATGTAACATCTTTCATCAACTGACATGTCCCCGGTTAAGTTACACGGCTCTGCAGATTCCAATGCTTTCTAATTCTAAAATGAGTATTTCTTAGCTTTGTTAATCTATGTTTATCCTCATATTTAGTACACCCACAGAGAACGGACCTGAACATATTCCAATCAATCTCCATGAAGCCCTGTAACCCACCTGCCTCCTAAATACTGGACTGACAAAGAACGAATAACGAGATTAACGAGATGTACAGCGTAAAGGAAGCTCGATATCGTCACACCCTTACTCCACAACAACGTCTACATACACTTCCCTCAGATCATTGCTGTGACAAGAAAAGCCTGTAGTACAGTCGCGGCTCATGCTCCACTAATCACGGGGGGGGGGTGTTGGGGGTTGTGCGCGGCGAAGATTAAAATAAAGCAGCATTATTTATTAATCTAATTAAACTTACTGGGTCCGTGCTGCCTGTGCGAGTCCTTTGAGTCCTGGGCCGGGTCCGACTCCCACGTTGGAGCCTTGGAAAGTCTCAGCCAATCCAGACGCTGCTCCAGCAGCAGCACCAGGATTGGCTTGAGCAATAGTGCGCATGTTCTGGTTAGGGGTTAACCTTTTTTGCGACAAGCCCATGTGCACTAGGCTGCTCATTAGAAGAGTGGCATGGAACAACCTTAGCTCTTCTAATGAGCAGCGCCTAGTGCGCATGTTTGGGCTGGTCACAAATTTTTTAAGCCCTAAACAGAGCATGCACACTCTTGCTGTGCGCTCCGCCGACCACCTGTCCTGTGATACATGTGCATGTTACCCCTTCAGTGCTTGCCACGTTCAACGGACGTCGCGTGCACTACCTCGGTAGTGCTGCACACGTCCGTTGAATGTTCAGGTCCTGCCCATGCAATAGAACGTTCCGCACCAGCGCGGAACGTTCAGCGCAGCGGAGGGGTTAATCATTCATACACACATTTCACTTGCAGCTGAACTCCTGTAGTACTGCCCCGCCCCCTTCAGAGCCGACTGCCTCCGGCTCATTGCATTGTGTGAGTGAGACGAGAGTCAGAGAGAGGGATGGCACGGCAACGCTCAGTGGTGGGGCAACGCCCAAGCACCCTAATGAACGCACCGCCCCTGATGGTTGCATTTTGAGACTTCTACTGTGTAGAAATTGCAGATTGCGACCGGTTTTTGGCCTTTGTACATCTGAAATGGCCCCTTTGTATTTCTTAAGGGGCCGAAATAACGATTTGACCCGTTAAGAAATGCTGAATGGCTTCATACATCTGGGCTGTAACTTCTATATGCTTTGTAACTGTGCCTATCAATGTGACTCCAGTGGTAATTCAGAAAGATTTCAAACTATGGAGAACAAGGATAGGTACCACCGAAGGTAATAGGTCATTCTAAACCACAAAGGACTGGAGATAAATTGCCATGATACGAAATCTAAAAATGAAGGTAAAAACTTACATTAATATAATAACGGCTAGATTCCTATTTAGCTATAGATAAGAGCCAAAATCACCCAAGTTAAATATTAGTAATAACTAATTACTGGAAAAAATACAGACAATTCACATAGATAGCGCACATTATATAAATTACTGTTAAACCAGTTGCATGAGAGAAAAAAAAATATTTGCACCTCCCATCTACAATATTGAAAACACGTATCTCAATCCAGGATCGAACCCCTGATACAAAGTAATTGCACTCATCATGTTCGTATACTCCAGAGGAGACAATACAATTGCAGGAGATACAATATTGACATAGGAGAAGCCTCTATTAAACTTCTATCTCCCTGAATGATCGAAATTGGCACAAAATAACAAGCTATCTGACTACTAGCCCACTACTCTAGAGGAAAAATATATAAATATATGTACCTTGGTCATTAAAGAGTTCATGAGCTCTTGGATCATTCCAAATTCAAACTACTGATACTAAGTAGCCCATTTCTCCATAGTAAACTATCCCTATTCAGGAAGAGACATTTAACTTTCAAATGAAACACTGTGAATATCATAGAGATCCATTTTACCCACTGTACTTCACAGTCAACTAACAATGTTAAAAATCCTGTGGCCGCAACGCTAGTGAAACATAACAAATATTTAAAAAATACCACAAAAGAAACAATATTCTTACAAGTACGAAAACATAGGGCTTGATTTATATCTTGGCAGAAAGGGTACTCTGTTGCAATGGCATAGTACTAAAATGGTTAGCTTCTTACCTTCAAAACCGATCACAACAAATTAAAATCAACTCCTGTCTCTCCAAGCCCACACGAGTTACGCTTGGTGTCCCTCAAGGTGCGATCCTCTCCCCGTCCCTGTTCAATCTCTTCATGGAACCCCTTACAATCATTCTGAAGCAAGCAGGAGTCAATTATCACCTATATGCAGATGACACACAACTCTACTACAGATTCAAATCACCCTGTGACATCCGACACCTCAATGCGACACTAACCAAGATATAAACTTGGTTTAATTCGAACCACTTGAAGTTAAACCCAGACAAAACTGAATTAATACTGTCCTCTCCGAAAAGTAACCACCTACCAATCCAAGACTGCCTCGAGAACCTGGATGACCTCAATTGCTTCCTTGTCCTGTCCCACTCAGTAAAGTCCCAAGGCATCACCCTGAACAAGAACTTGTCAATGAAGGATCACATCACAAACTCTGCCAAAGCAGTGCTTTACTCACTAAAACACCTAAAAGAATTAAACCTTTAATCCCCTAGGATGATTTCAAGACAATAGTACAATCCCTAGTCCTCTGTAAACTGGACTATAGGAACGCCACCCTAGCTGGGATGCCAAAAATTCACCTAGCCACACTAAGGTCAGTCCTAAACATGGCAGTCCAGCTCAAAACAGGTGTTAAATGGTTTGATCACATCACACAAACAAATCTCTCAACTGGCTTTAAATTGAAGGTAGATGTATTTAGAAGTCTGCATGCATCACACACAAAATCCTTCACACACATTCTCCCAACTACCTAAACAGTAAACTTGTGAAGCAGGAAGATCCAGAACTCTGAGAAGATACAACTCACTTCTTCTCATTCCCCTGAAATTGAAAAGGAAATCACTTAGTCTCGATCTTTTTCTGGTAATGTACCCAGGATGTGAAACTTACTCCCTAAAGAACTCAGATGCAACCCCTACTTCTCCTGCAACTCCTTCTCAACAAAAACGTTACCGCCCAAGCCAACTGATCTAGACTTCAATATCTCACTCTCCTCATAACTAGACCATCAATGAAAGATGGTTATTTTATTGTTTCAACTACCCAAGTTATCGCTCACCCCTTTTATTTATGATGTCTTCAAATGTTATACTTATCTCTTTATGCATCCATATGTCATACTACACCATGCTATTTCCTTTCTTGTATGTAAAATGCTCTGATACCCATGGGTCTAGCTCGCGCTATATAAATCTTATAAAATAAATAATAGAATGCAGATTTACAAATGGACTGGTGGGAGGAGCAGGTGCTACACAACAACTATGCAGATGAATACAATGCCCATATAGTTTTATGGTCCAGATTCCTAGATTACCTCTTTGTGATTTGATGTGGGGGACTATGGAAAGTGGTGAGGCTTTTGTGAATAAGATTAATTACAACCATCTTAATTTGCATTTTACTAGTGATATTAATAGCATAGAGGTCACTTTTCTGGATTTGACTGTATATGTAAAAAATAGAGGAATTGAAACTAAGCTGTATGGAAAACCTATGGCACGAAATACAACGCTACACATAAAAAGCTTTCATCCTGAGAATTTAAAATGAAATTCCCCTACGAAGAACATTTGAGGTTGAGAAGAAATTGTAGTGAGAGAGAAGAACTTCTAAAGGCACAACAGTTAACAGAGAGATTTATTGAGAGGGGTTATTTGAGAGAAAGTATGGATGAAGCAAAATGTCGAGCAATTAAAAAAGATAGGTAAGCCTTCCTGTTTGCAAAAGGTAAGATTAATATGGTTAAAAGTTAATCAAACAAATAAGACTAATCACAACATATAGCAAACAAGAGCAGATTATCAAAAGAAGAACTCACAAATAACGGTACTTAATAAAACATTATCCAGTATTTAAAGTGATCGTACTCCAGGAATTATCTTTAGGAGGGCAGGATCAATGTGGGATGAAGGATTGAGGAGCATTCCAGAAATCACAGAAAGCACTAATTGGCTAAATAAAAGTAAGCGAAAGGCTTGTCAATTTGATCAGAAATAAAATGAGTATAGGACACCATTTCATAAGAACCCAATTAAAATTCAAGTGGCCTTTCAGTGCAAAACTGATTGAGCAGTATACATACTGATATATCAATTGAATCTGACATATGTAGGAATCACCATCCTACAGTTACCTAAAAGAGTTCTGCAGCTCATTAGGGCGATTTGGAATACAGACAGCCTTCTTAAGGTTTCTCATGGTCACCAACTCTATAGTTCCTGAGTAATGAGTGATTCACATAATGTTTCAAATCTTCAGTCCAACTATGTGAAATTCCTCATAGTCTCATGCTATCGGATAGTTGATAAAGCAAACACAAGGAGATGATGGACGGAGAACTGAAACTTTTCAGACACTCACCCTCAGTCACAGATCTGGGTTGAATCCATAATTGTTCCTTACTCACTACGCCACCTCAGTTCAGACCCAGCTATATGCAAATCAGTCTTGACCCTGTGCCTCATGGGAACAGTCCAGCCCGAACTGCCAAGCCAGGTCTTCCCTGAGCCAGAAACAAGCTTCCAGGGACTGGTTTCGAGACATCACCTCATCAGCCAGGCTAGCTTGAATCCAGTGGCAAAGTGAGCAAGGGACCCACGTCTGGGCATACCCTGCCAACTTAGGGCAAACATGGCAAACACAAGGAGATGATGGACGGAGCACTGAAACTTTTCAAACACTCACCCCAGTCACAGATCTGGGTTGAATCCATCACGAGTTTGCAGATCCAGAGTTTTTCGACCTGGGGAAGTCAGACCACTCACTGAATTCTATGTAGAGTTACCACTCTGGTTGGTATACTGACTCACGATGAGGGCCTCAACAGTTAAAGAAAAACATTTAAATAATTTAGTGACTTTCTCCCTATGGGCTGAGCAATTTTACACAACTTGAATTTTTAATATCTATGAGGAAAACCCATGTATGTTTTTGACTTCAAATAATTAAGAGCAATTAACAAGATTTCTACTTTCATCCCAGTCCTTAACTATTATCCTGTCAGCATTGTGTACAACATTTCCAACTTCTTCAAATATATGTTCAGTTGATGTGTTCACTTCACTTTAATTTGAGTGCTTAGTTGATGGCATGATACTATGAGAAATTTCACATAGTCGGGCTGAAGATTTGAAATATTATGTGAATCACTCAGAACTATAGCGTTGGGGACCACGAGAAAGCCTTAAGAAGGTTAGAGTCCAGGTTCATAATGAGGAGGAAGACCACTTGGGCATAAATGAAAAGAAATAGGGTTTAATGGATATTTTGTACTGCTAAATAATGCATAACTTTGATTAGCATATTAATTAGGTTAAATGAGGAAAGTGATAAAGAAATTCTAATTTCTATCAGAAACTTGGGAGCATATATATGAAATTTCCGAATAACGATTACCTATTTTTTGCAAACAGCAAATTGGTGATCGTAACGTGGAATGTATGAAATAATTTGGAGTTGAAATGGGGAATCAGTATTCATTCGGATCGCTATTTAAGTAATCGCAAATAGCGATTACCTAAACATCAAATCAGTTACCAAAAAGTGATTGATGTTTTTGCCTCTGTCTGATGACATCACATCCAGAAGGTAGTTCACATTTAAACATTGGAGAGTATTGCTGATGGACGTGTGTTTGTGAAACTATTATTTGCCATTTACCCGTACAGTTCTTGCAAATTGCAAGAAAAGAGACATCGAAGGAGGCTGAGGCCAGAGAAAGAAAAAACTATTTTAGTTTTGTAAAAAGAACTGAAGATTATAATGCAGGAATGTGTCTGCCACTATGATACATTTTTGTGAAAGCATCCTTTGCAGTGCCAGATTCCCCAATAAATCTGGAAGGCAATAGAGCAGAAAATTAATATAGTGGGAGTAACACCAAGATCCTTTGAGAGATCTGTAAAAGTTGGTATGACCTCAAATCCAGGACAAAGAAGCAGTGGCCAGAGCAACTAAAGGAGGTCCCTCCCCTGTCCCCTGCCCTCATTGCAATAGACGAACGTGTGGGAATAACTTTGGAAACAGAGTCAGTGGAATGATTCAGCACAACTGATACATCTGAGATCCCTGGAACCTCTCAAGGTAAGTTTACTACAAGACTCTGATAAATACACTAAATACATATCAGGCTTTGCATAAATACATTCAATATAGTATAAGATCATCTAAATGTGCATGTATATTTAAAAAGCAATAACATAAAAAATATGGCTAAAAAATATGTTTATAGGCTGGTGTGACTTCTCTCAAATTAATTTTTGTTAACACAACAAAATTAAACACACATCACATAGCGATAATACTGAAAATAATGATTCAATTTTCAAACGGATACCCAGGCATCGATGCTCCTGTTGGAAGGGGTAAATATGATGTAAATGAATATCATGATATGTACAGGCCCGACAACCGCAATACCAATAAATGCAATGTCAACGTATCGCATAACCTGTGCTCACCTAACAATGTCAATGCCCATAAATGCAATTTTGATGTATGCCATGATCTATGCCTGCGCAACTGTGACAATATCAGCAGTAGCAATGTGAATGTATGCCACAATCTATGCACAAATTACAGATGGGCTGAATATTTTGTTGGTTGGATCGCAACCGGCAGGCCGATTGACATCTGTTGCCGCAGTCCGACCGCCGCATTATGATGTGTGGCGGTCGGAGGCAGCTGCGGAGAGACCAGCTGAAGATTCCAACGGGCTCATAGAGCCTGTCCAACCATCGGTCGGAATGTAATTCCCTACAATGAGGGCAGTGCCTGCTCAGGCACTGTCTTGGGGATTATGATATCCCCTTCTGACCACATTTTAATTGCGGTCCTACTGCCATTGAAAAGCTCTCAGAAATGGACTTTGGCCCCTCTACTATGAGGCCAGGGTGCACCTGTTGTTCTCTCTCAACCATCCATGCATCTGGTGCCTGGTACCAGGTGCATGGATGTTTGTTTATATGCTCTTTATCATTATAGCTTGTGCTGCAGCCCTTTTCCAACCGCCAAAACATGCCACAATAATAAAGGGCATGTTTCCGGCCACCATGCTGGTGATCGCATCCTAATGCGGCGAATAGGACCTATGACTCCTTGTTAGACAATCCCATTACCGCAACAATGATCGTCAGACACTCATCCAACAAGCATCATAATTGGGGCCAATGTTGTTACCAGTAAAATCAATGTCGACTTACGTCATGATTTAGGAATGCATAACTATGTCAATATCAGTAATGACAATATCACTGTACGTTATGACAACTGTATCAATGAGTCAGAGGTACATGGTAACTCAGGTCCTGTGACCCACACTCATGCCTATAGAATACAAGGCCACCGGTGGAGTCTCTCTTAACCCAAATACAAACACGCACCCAAGGAAAAATCTAATTGTTCCCACAGATAGCTAGTTACAGCACAAACATGTCCCAGGCAAAGGGCCCCAATAAAACAAATGTTACCAAAGGCTCAAGGTCCCCAAAAATACCACAAAGTTAGATACTACATGTAGATAGAAGCACTTAGCCACTCAGGACACGACATGCACACCACACCAACGGCCACATGCATCAACGATATTTGCATTCGCAAACGGTGCGATTCGCTAAAATCGGCCGTTTGCGAAAGCAATATCATGTTTTGGGATGCACCAACCCTTTTCAGAAATTCGCAATTTAAGAAATTGCACAATTGCGATTTCTTAAATTGCAAATGCATTTAAGGAATCTCAATTTGAGATTCCTTAAATGCAATTCATCATACTTTTTTAAATTGCGAATTTTGAAATTAGAAATGCAAATTACCATGAAGTAGACCTTCATGGTAATATGCGAAAATCTAGAAAAATGCTTTTAAATGCATTTTTCTTTGTTACATGTTACACACACACGTGCCCTTGGGGCATGTGTGTGTGTAAGATGTATCCAAAAGCAAATTTCAGGGGTGCAACAGGGTGTCTTTTAGACACCCCTGCACCCATGAAATTGCATTCTCAATTTGCGAATTCACAATGATGAATTGCAAATTGAGAATGCCCTCCCATTCATTCCTATGGGCCTCTAGGCCCATAGGAATGAATGTGTAGAAATTCCTTAGTTGCGATTCTCAATTAGAGAATCGCAATTAAGGAAAATTGTCGAATCGCTAAAAAAAAAGCGAATTATTCATGCATTGCCGTTTGCGAATCCTTAATTGCGATTCCTTAATTTTCGCCATTAAGGATTCGCAAACGGCAACATTGATGCATGTGGACGTTAGTGATAACGCGCTCCTCATGCCGGACATCTGGACACATACACACTGTCCCACACTAGTTCTCCCCAAGGTCGACAGCCATCTGTGTCCTTATCTGATCCCCAAACTTGTTAGTTTATGACTGAGATGCTTCCCAGGAATGCAGAAATTGTTTAATTGAACCTCACAAAATGTATATAATACCAGCAGTAGCGGTCGGCAGTAGGAGTTACTGCAGGGCGGTGACGTGGGCAGGGGGAGGGGCAGGGTGGGGGGTAGTAATGTATGGATTACGGAGTTTTACAGGTACGTAAACATTTAAATAAATAAAACGAATTTCGTTGCACGCACTGCATCACCAAATGTGATGCAGTGCGCGCAACGAAATTCGTTTTATTTATTTAAATGCTTACTTACCTGTAAAACTCCGTAATCCATACATTACTACCCCCACCCTGCCCCTCCCCCTACCCACATCACCGCCCTGCAGTAACTCCTACTGCCGACAGCTACTGAATACCAGCCAAAACTTGTACACCGAGAGGCTTTCCTCAGACACATTGTGTCGAGACACTTCCCGCCGCTGTTTAATTAAACTAACTTGTTCCTGTTTTGCCAAGCGCCTCTTGACTTTTCATTTCTTTAAGGTAAATTCATAACTGAGTAACACTCAAAGGTTAGCATCTAAAACAGAGGAAAGGAAATAAAGCTGGTTAATACAAAACTTACTAACATTGAGAAAAGTAGAACCACAGTATTAGTTAATACAACAACCTTAGCTGATAATCAAAGTTCCATGAATGCAAAGATTGACAATGTCACAGATGCATTAAAGACTCATCAGAGACGTAGGGATCATCAACAGTCTGTCTGCATTCATGAATTGACAAGATCAATTAACAGACTTCCAACATCTGTGTTGTTGAGATGTACTGTCAACCTCTAAGTGAAAATGAGGCACTGCAGCAGTGATGTGGCTGGTTGACTGATCCAGATAACAAATGCTCTAGAGGCATAACAAACCACTCAGATAGCAGGTGTCAGTCAGGTATTATACCTAGAGAGCAATCACCGATCAAGAGTCAGTTCAAAACACACGGTGACGGGCAGAATGCTTGAATGAATCTCAGGGACTGCAAATCACTCTGGCCACATTCCATTCCATTGTTTTTCACCCACCATGCCACCCCAGTTTGAACCCAGCCATATACAAATCAGTCTTCACCCTGTGCCTCATGGGAACGGTCCAGCTCAAACTGCCAGGCCAGGTCCTCCCTGAACTGGAACTCAAGAAACCTTGGACTGGTCATCACTTGTTAGGGCCTTTCAGCCATGTATAGCTTTCCAGTGGCACAGTGGGCCCCGTACCCCTGTCTGGGCATACCCAGTGCACTTAGGGCATCAAATTGGACCCAGCCATATGCAAATCAGTCTTTACCCTGTAACTCATTGGAACAATCCAGGCTGAACTGCCAGGCCGGGTCCTCTCTGAACTGGAACACAAACAAGTTAGGACTTGTTTCACCCTAATTAGGGCTCTGCAGCCAGGTACAGCTTGGTTCCGGTAGAACAGTAAGCCAGGGACCCACTTTTGTGGTACCCATTTGCATACCCAACCGATTTAGGGCATCAAGCACATAAACAACAAGGTGCTGGATGGAATGCTTGAATTAATCTCAGCCACAGGGAACCCCTCCGGGCCACATTCCAATCTATCATTTCCCCCCCACCATGCCACCTCATTCTGGACCCAGCCTTATGCAATCAGTCTTGACCCTGTTCCTCAAGGGAACAGTCGAGCTCGAACTGCCAGGTCAGGTCCTTTCAGAACAAGAACACAAGCAAGCTAGGACATGTTTAGCCCTAGTTAGAGCTCTCCAGCCAAATATAGATTGGTTCCAGTGACACAGTGATCCTAGGACCTATATCTGGACATACTAGATGCAATTAGGGCAACAAATGCAAAAAAAAACAAAGGGATGGATGGAATGCTTGAATTAATCTCAGCAACTGGGTTGCAGCCCTGAGTAATTCCCAGTGGCTGAGATGAATTCAATCATTCCTTCACTTTTGTATACTTTAGTATGCTGCCCTAAGTTAGAGGGGGGATATGCCTTGACATAGGTCCTGTGCAAACTGTGCCACTGGAACTAAGCTATATATGGCTGATGAGCCCATACAAGTGCAAAACTGGTCCAGGATTGCTTGTGTTCCATTTCAGGGAGGAACCTTCTTGGCAGTTCAGTCTGGACTGTTCCTATTGGAGCAGGGTCAAGTCTGATTTGAATACTGCTGTGTCTAAACTGAGATGTCATGATGTGGAAAATAATGATGGTCTGCGATGCAGCCCAGAGTAATTACCAGTTCCTGAAATGAAGTCACACATCATACATTAAACGTCACCTTTTTATACTTTAGTGTGTCGCCTTAAGTGGGACAGGTATGCCCAGATGTAGCTCCTGTGCACACTGTGGCAATGGAACCAAACTGTATCAGGCTGATGAGCCCATTACAAGGGTGAAACCGGTCCTGGGTTGCCTGTGCTCCATTTCAGGGAGGTCCTGGCTTGGCAGTTTATGCTGGACTGTTCCTATTGGACAGGGTTGAGCATGATTTGCATGAAGCTGGGTTCAAACTGAGGTGACATGGTGTACAAAATAATGATGGACTGAGATCTGATCTTAGGTATTTACCAGTGGCTGAGATTAATTCAAGCATTCCATCCATAACTTTTGTATACTTTAGTATGATCTAGAGTGAGTAGCTTTTCTGTCAGTGACACTATGAGTGTGCATGAAACCAGTCATCGTGGTGCTGGAGGTGTAAATGTGGGTTCCACAACTTCTGTTCATAACAAATGCAAGTAATAGGCTGTTATCCTCATGTTTAGTTTAGGTTTCCTTTGAGTCTGTACATATATGTTAAAATATTTATGAACAATACTTGTGAAATTATGTAATGTTATATTTCTTTACTTACATTCCTAGAAAAACATAGGAATAGAGGTTGCTTTATGTTTATCTTCAAACGTGCCTTTGATTTATAATATTGTGTTAATAGTTCACATATCCAGAAAATAATAATCAGTTATGGTAGCAGTGCACCTTCAACCAACCTCTACTTTTCCTGTTGCATCATGTTGTACATCTGGCAGTAGCTGTTCTTCCTCTTCATCAGTTTCAGACTCAGATACAGTAACTTCTAATGGTCTGTGAGTTGGAACACTGTGTAGAATTTTACGTTACAACAGTCTTGCAACATATTTGAGATGAGTACTGTAGGGCACCACCACTCTTGCACAGGCATCTGAATCTACTTGGCAGTATTCCAAACGTGAGCTCTAAGACTCCCCTAGTTTTTCTATGCGCTACATTTTTTAATGATGCTCTCTGCGTGTATATGGATTCATTAATGGAGTCATTATCCATGGGTGTATGGCATATACACTATCACCTGAAAAAGTAATGTATACTTTCACACATCATAGGCACAATATTTGTGGATTTCTATTGGAATCAAAATGTAACATAGGCTTCTTACCCAAAATATATTTGTTACCAAACCCTCCTCTTTGTAGCCTTGCATGAATGCCAATGTGTCTGAATATGAATGAATCATGGACGCTCCCTGGAAACAAGCTACTATGTCTGTTACCACGTTTGGCATCACACACCACTTGTATATTCACAGTATGAGTATTTTTCCTGTTTTTGGAATATATACCTAATGGCAGAGGGTGGGCAGTGTGTCACGTGTCCCATCTACACTTCCTGTGACATTGGGAAAGTGGGCTACTGGATAAAATCTAACTTGGTGGTATGCAATTCCTGTGCATTTATAGGTAAATATATGTAGCTAGTAATGAGCATTAACAAATCATCAAAGAAGGCATAGGAAAACCGCAACAGTATACTCTGAGACACACCACCAGCTGGTGTAATAACACCTTGATAGCTACCAGATGTAGATGCACACTGTACAACACCTGCATGTGGGTGGAGATGGATTTGCTGTATAAGGTGTGTATCTCGAGCTGAGGCTTTAATTCAGCAATTAGATCACAGATTACTGCACTACTTAGCCTATACTTGGTGTATATCGCTTCCTCTCTTTGCTGAAAAAGTGTGACCCTCTGTCTCAAGAGTCTCTCCTGCCATCTCCACCTTATATGCATACCTGCCAAAATCCTAATTCTCCTTGCCTTGACATGTAGAGCAGCCATTTTGAAAACATCTAATGCATTCTGGGGCTCTTTATATAATTTGCACATGATAACCTCATGGGTAGAGGTGTAGGTAAATTTCATGTGCAACATGGTGTTTTTGAGTATGTTCTATATTTGCAACCGGTATGAACATATGAATACCAAATCACTAATAATAATGATAATAATAATAATAATAATAATAATCCTGAGCTTATACAGCGCCTGGTTACACTAACCAGTGTGTCCCCGCGCTAGTCATTGGCCCCAGCATCCCACAGTTACCGCATCCTCAAGCCCGCCCAATGGAACTAATCCCTAGGAAATAAGTAGGGGCCAGATGTAGGTAATTCTATTTTACCGATTCATAAATACCGAACTTTACCGATTCTGTATTTATGAATCGGTAAAATAGAAGGGGGGAGATGTAGGTAGAGTCGGTAATTGAATTACCGATTCTGTAAAAATCGGTATTTACCGAATCGGTAAATACCGATTCGGTACTGCCCATTGATTCCTATGGGCATTGAAGCCCATAGGAATCAATGGGCATTACCGAATCGGTATTTACCGATTCGGTAAATACCGATTCCAGCAAGGGTGCAGGGGGTGTCACTTTGACACCCTCTAGCACCCCAAATACTGGCATGTGTGCCATGTGGCAGACAGACATGCCCTAAGGGCATGTCTGTCTGCCACATGGCATAGGTGTGCATGCACACATGTGCATGCACACCTGAATTCAGTATTTTACCACCCAATTGGATTGGGTGGTAAAATACCGAATCTGTAAGCCCTTAGGGACTCTGAAGAGTCCCACCTACATCCCAAAATTACCGAATCGGTAAAATTACCGATTCGGTATTTTACCGATTCGGTAAATTTACCAATTTGGTAAATTTACCGAATCGGTAAATGTAGCCCCCTACATACCAAAAACCCATTTACCGGTCGGTAACGGCCGAAATCGTCCGTTACTGATCGGTAAATGGCCACCTACATCTGGCCCTAGGTGTTTAACTCTTTATGGAAAACCACCTCGGAGGTTTCAACATGTAGCCTCAGGGGCAGGGTGTTCCAGTGACGGGCAGCCAAAAAAACGGAAGGATCTTTCTCCCATTCCGGCCCTTCTGATTTTTGGAATCTGCAACATGCCAGCCCCCTGTGATCGCAACAGCGGAGATTTAACGAGCAGAGAAAAAACGATTAATTATTTGCGATTTGTTATTTTGAGTCAGTAATTTAGCAAATCGTTCATCATTTTCAACACTAAATTTAGGGCTGCAAATGTATTTCGGTTTCATTGTTTTGAAACTGGTATTGAGTTTATGACTTAATAACAATTCAGAATGCTTTTGTATATATGCCCCTTAAAGTTTTCACGCTGCCCTAGTCACTGTAATTTGACAGTGGATCTGTGTTATTAATGAATTTTAACATCAAGCGCAATGTGGATGCAGTTTTACTTCTGATCATGGATCTCTATACCTGCTCCGGAGCTCGGGGAAAAAACTTTAAAGGGTGTTTTTTCCTGATTTATTGCAATCAGTTACACTATATTTTATTCATGTTATGAGGATGTTGTTTTGTCCACAGTGCAATTAATTACAAGTGAGGAATTATAGCATTTATGAAATGTAAATCGTTGGAATTTTTGATTATGAAGGTTGTTGAATGGCCAAATATTCCAGTATATTAATTTAAGAATTGGGTGTAGTGTGAATAGGCTTTCGTTTATATGTCACACATGCACCATAAATATACCCCCCAAATGGTGCCTCGCTATGTAAACAAGGCGAAGTGGTACAGCTGATACACATTATGGTGGATTTATAGCACTGTGCGTCTGTTACTGTTATGTGAAGTAACATTGAGAGAGGGAGATGTGAATATATATATATATATATATATATATATATATATATATATATATATATATATATATATACTGGCGATAGCCAGTAGGTATATATAGTTAGGATTGTTTTCCATAGGGAAATCGCAACATTCTATTGGGAATAACTTTGGCGCCGGTTGAGGAATCTTCCTGAAATTTTCCTTAACTTTGCCTCGTGGCGCTCCGGTCCTTCCCTGACAGTTTGGGGGGGATTCGTCAAGCGGGGGCCGAGAAAAAAGGGGGGTCCCAAAACGTGTTTTCCCCATGTTAATTTCCATAGGGCGGTTGGACTCACTTTTAGCCCGAACGGCTGAATGGTTTTCCACCAAACTTGGCAAAATTGTAGGGACTGGTAGCCCGATGTGCCTTTGCTATGTCTCAAGATATGTGCTCCAGTGTTTTTTACGAAAATTAACTTTGAAAAAATATATATTGGGCTACATTGGGCTATATGTATGTTAGAGCCCAAATGTAGCCCAATGTAGCCCAATGTAGCCCAAAGATGGCCACCAGAGACAAAAAAAAACCAAATGTAGCCCAAATATCAGCCAGATGTAGCCCAACTATAGCCCAATGACAGAATGTCCCAGAGTGTTCTAAAGAACAACTTTAGAGCACTAACAGTCTTACTTATGACAAAAGTATGACACACCTGAAGTCATCTTGATTGGAATAAAGTGTTAACACTTAAAACATTTAATTTGCAAAGGAACAAAATGAGGGGGTTCATTTTGCCATAGAAATTATGATTAGTGCTGAAGAAAGAAAAATTAGGGCACATTTTGAGTGACTTCTCAAATCCTCTTATATTTCATGAAAAAAATTCTGATATGCAGTCTCCCAAGATGGCCACCAGAGACAAAAGAGCCTGTGCTTAAAAACTCTGTTAGCAAAGCAGGCATTTGAGATTTAAAAAACGTTTTAATATATAAAAACGTTATCCGCTAATAGAATTAGCATTTAAAAAACCTTGCAAATTCAATGAAAAAACCCTAGGTTTCAGGCCTTATATAGTTAGGAATTAGCATTTAAAAAACCTTGTGAATTCACTGAAAAAACCATAGGTTTCAGGCCTTATATAGTTAGGAATTAGCATTTAAAAAACCTTTGAAATTCACAGAAAAAACCATAGGTTTCAGGCCTTGTTAGTTTGGAATTAGCATTTAAAAATTTTTTGAAATTCACTGAAATAACCATAGGTTTCAGGCCTTATATAGTTAGGAATTAGCATTTAAAAAACCTTGCAAATTCACTGAAAAAAACATAGGTTTCAGGAGTTATATAGTTAGGAATTAGCTTTTAAAAAACCTTTGCAATTCACTCAAAAAACTATAAGTTTTAGTGGTGTTATAGTTAGCTCGACATTTTACTCATACAAAACCATTGAAATTGCTCCTATATAGTTAGTTGTACTAACTATATTTCGCGCACCCGCAATCCACTGCTGATGATGTCACATATTAGATCATTCATGACATGGTTAGTGACATCACTGATGACATCTCAAATGACATCACTGAGGACATTTTTCATAAATTTACCTGTGTAATGATACTATCCCTTCTATAAAAATGTATATTGTAACCTCTGGCACAGGTGAACCTTATATCATTCACTTATGCCTTGTGCATAGTAATGCTCAAATGTTAGCAGACAGAATTATTATAATTTTGGAATGAAGACTAGGTGGGCAAAAATGTGTAATCTAGCTACTGACTATATTAAAGTTACACTCCTCTACATGTTGTATGCACTCTATGCCAGACTGTTTCACTGTTTCACCTTTATTGTGTGTTACTGCAACGCTATGTGTTTGCTCTACCCCAATGTAATGTTAAAAACTGCTGCACTTTAAAACCTAATTGGTTTTAACTGTGTCAGACGGGGGCCTTTTTGTCCATGACTCCAATGTACTAACGTTAATTACAAATCCGTATGGAGATCTTCTTCTATGGTTAGACCTCCTGTTCATTTCAATGATGTATCTCGACTCCAATTGCCTGAGATTTCTTTTCCTGTCACCACCTTGTATATTTAGAGGTACTTCATCCAATACACAGTATGCCAATCCCACTACTTCGCCATTGTAATGTTCCTCAAAGTATCAGGCTACCAGATATGTCCTATCATGTTTTTTAATGGCTCTGAGGTGCTTCAGAATTCTTTTATGCACTGCTAACATGGTACTCTCTATATAAGGTAGATGGAATAGGCATTTGAGCATGTAAATAGAATAATCAATTTAACAATTATACTTCCCCTTAATATGTTTAACACGTGCTGTCAATGGTGTGGTGTTTTGTGTTGTATTTTTGCCATGTTGAAAGGCTTAACACCTTCCCAACTTCTGGGAGCCCTTTTTACTTGTGAGCCATGTCTGTTTGATCACTTTTCTACTTTTGGGACAACTAGTCACTAGGTCCTGTCTCATGGCTCTGGCTTGTCTGAAGGTGATGCCTGGGTTGCTTATTTGCCCACTAAGTGGTCGTTCTTGATAAAGTGCCAACGGTTTTGCATGATTGCTCCTATCGCTTGTTCTTACTTGTTATCGGTGGTGATGAGTCTAAAGTGTGGATTATTGTGTTATGTTTATGTTTGTTACCTCTCTTAAATAAGATCTGTTCCCTAGATTTGGATTTAGCTTCGACAATGGCATTTCAATACATTCATTTTATATCCCCTTGCTCCTAATCTGGCTCTGATGTCATTTCCTGCCTCCTCTGTTTCCTCACTGCAGTTACGCCCAATTCTTAAGCATTCCCCATATGTGATGCTTCTGATTAAATTATGTGGATGGAAACTTAAAGAATGTAACACCGTGTTGCCCCTTGTCAGTTTTATACAATTTTGTTTCCTTTGGTGTAAATCTTGAGGTCTAAGAAATTTACCTCATTCTTATTCAACGTGCTTGAACATGAAAATTGAGGTCATTGATTTAAATTTTTCACAGAAACGTTCTGCCACTCTTCTGTACCTTTCCACACAATAAATAAATTGTCGATAAATCGACTCTAATGTATGACATGCTCATCCCACTCTTTGTGGTATGCAGCACGGACCACCTGCTCCTCCCACCAGCCCATATGTAAATTTGCATAGGTGGGGCGAAGCAAATGCCCATTGCCCACAGTGCCAATAATTACAAGCGAGGAATTATAACATTCGTGGAATTTAAATCTTTACTATTTCTGATAATGAAAGTTGTTGAATGCCAAATATTCCAGTAAATTAATTTAAGAATTGTGTAGTGTGAATAGTATTTTGTTTATGTTTATTTGTCACAAGTGCACCATAAATATGCCCTTAAAATGGTGCCTCACTATGTGAATATGGTTGAGTGGTACAGCTGAAAACACATTATGGTGGATTTACAGCACTGTGCATCTGTACCTGTTATGTGAAGGAACAATAGGACACAATTCCTCCATTACGGGAGCCATAGACCCCGCAGGAGGATACATCCAACAAAAGCAAAATGATGTGGCAAAATCATTTGATTCTCTGCTTTTAATTAGTACATTAACAGTAGCAAAAATGGCATTTCCATGCTGGACATTTATCTCCGGATGTTTCACTCGTCCACGGACACCTATCAACAGGATTCCCTCGCCGCAAGGCTGATTGATTGGCTGGCTCGTGAATTAACCCTGAAGCTGCCCACGTGTCTGCTTCCCGGCTCCATTCCAGTTTCCACATGGATTCACACAGATTGCCATACCTGAAATTGTACCCGCCCTCCTCTGAACCCTCAGTTTTCCCGCAATTGATTTCTGTGCTGGTACTTCCTTTCTGGAGACTTCTGCTTTTTGATAAATGGACACTGGCAGCCCCGATTATTTTCAAATTGTTTCCTTGTGGTCCCCAGCACTATCATTGTAAATAAGTAACCATATGTTCTGATGATGACCTGAAATAAATCAGGTTGAAATGCCGTTGACTACCCAGCTCAGAACTTTGGCACTGTAGTGGTCAATTTACAACCATTTCTTGTATATATTTGTTTCTTTATTGCCCACCAATTGGTGTACTTTCATACCGTTCACATCTGTTTCTCCACTTTGTGTCACTGCGCCATCATTTGTCACTAGTACGCCCAGTGCCCACTTGTGTGTCATGGTCACCACACACTTTAATTGTAGAGTAGTGCTGTTATAACTGCATGCAATTACAATCACTTTAACTCTACTCCTTCCGTTGTGGTCGCCAATTTTTTTTCTTTTCCCCTTGTTCCTATGATGTATGCTGTTTCTTTAACTGCCCATGTTAAATAATTCCCAGTTGAGACATTGTTGCATTGCTACACATTGTAGTATGGCAAGACTAATGGATATATTCAACCCACATATAAAGCACATGATCACTTACCCTTATGATCTCTCTCACCTGTGACCAAGGCTCTTATGTTGATCTGAAACATGTAAGGACCATGAATGGAGATGGCATTTTGCCACTGTTAATGTGCACATTTAAAGCAGAGAATCCAATCATTTTGCATCAGCACTTTGTTTTAGTTGGAAAAATAAAAAATATTGTGACCAAGGTTGTGTATGGCAACCAAAATGTGTTGATTTTCCCTTGTGTCTGATAAGAAATACGTTTTTGTGTTCAAATTTGGAGGGCGAGACGTGAATATATGCAAGTGGAGGCCGATAAAAAGGGGAGGTCTCGAAATGCTTTTTCTCCACGTTAATTTCCATAGGAAACTTTAAACACGGCTACAGCCCTAACTGCTGAATGGAATTACACCACATTTGGCAAAAAGGTAGCTCTTGATCAAGAAAGCACTGTTTTTGTTAAATGGTGTAAATCTGTTCAGTAGTTCCTAAGAAATTGCAAGATTTTGTGGCCGCGGTGGATCATCGTCGCCACCCGATTTCGTGCATGAGATATGATTGGCACATCAAACCAGGAAGTGTTGGCAGTCATCTTGTGACTTGATTGAACTGAGTCACAAGACAAAAATGTAAAGAATGTAAAACAAAAATAGGAAAAGTGGAAAGGATACCCACAGGGATCCCCAGGGCCAAAAAAGAGCATTAAAAAAAATTGTTGGTGGGAGTCAGGGTGGATCCACGAATTTGGCTGAATTGATTTTTTTAACGCAGGACGGGCTCCCGCGCTTTGTCTTATTTAGGCCCCTGGGTGGTTAGGTCACGGGGACAATAAAAAATAAGGATGGAGGCCCTGTGTGGGGCCCATGCAGCCCCGGGGACCACTACCTGCCGGGGCTATTTTAAAACATAATGCATGGGGGGCTCCCGCCCCCCAAACAGCCCAGAGGACTGCCACCTACCCTTCGCTAATTCAAAGAAATGTTTCAGGCCACGCGCCCTCCCCCACAGACCTGGGGATAGCCACCACCCCGGGGCTGTATTTACAAATAATGCATGCAGGGGCTCCAGCCCCCCACACAGCCCCAGGGACCATCAGATCTCCGGGGCTTATTTAATTAAATGTGGGTGGTCACGCACTCCCCGCAGCCCTAGGGACCACCACCTTCCCAGCACAATATTTACAAATAATAAGTGGGGGGCTCCAGCTCCCCCATGCAGCCCAGAGGACCGCCACCTTCTTGAGGCTTAATTGTTGTTGGAGGAGGGCCACCCCTCACGGGCCATAGATAGACCTGGGGACCGCCACCCCCAGGCCGGCTCTAGCAATGTCCCGGGGTGCCCAGCCCGGGACATTGCAGTTTGCTAGGGCATAGCCATAGCAAACTCTGGTCCGCTTCATGGAAGCGAGAGCAGTAAAAATGCTCTTGCTTCCATGAAGCGGAGCAGAATTGCTTTTATATAGAGGGAGCTGCATGTTTGCAGCTCACTTTGTCCGAAAGCAATGCCTGCTTCTGCAGGAGGTGGGGAGCCGGCGGGGACACTGGGGCCTTCAGGTCCCTGCGGTCCCCAACGAGCTGGCCATGCCCCAGTGGATGGGGTGCCTGGGGCAATATTGGCCCAGAGAGTGTGGCCGCACAGGCCCCCTCACCATTTAAAAAAAGAGAAAGAAAAACATGTAGGCCTGGCTCTGGGGAATGGGTCCCCCAGGGCCGAAATCGGCCTTCGGCAACCCTCAAGAGCCAAGGGGACTTCATTCCCCAACACGTAGTGCACCAGGAGGCGTGTTTGCAGAGTGGTGGAGAAAGGGGGTGTGGCCACCAAAAACCTCTCAGCAAACCCACTATGTGGGACTTGCTGGAGCTAACAGGAGGGGTAGTTGACCCCAAGGACCCTCAATAGCCAAAGGGACTTCCCCCCTAGAAGAAGTGTGCCAAGAGGCATGTTTGCAAACTGGTGGAGATAGGGAGAATGGCCTCCTACAATGTCTAACCATCCCACTGTGTGGGACTTACTGGAAATAACAGCAGGGGTAGTTGGACCCCGAAGATAATCTTGGGGGTCAACTACCCCTCGTGTTACCTCCAGTAAGTCCACACAGCAGGATTGCTAAGAGGTGTTCAGAGGCCACACACCCTTTCTCAGTCACTCGTGGTGCACTAGTGATTGGGTATGAATTCCACTTTACTCCTGAGGGACCTCGGGGTGAAGAAGCCCTCCGGGTACCTCTTGTAAGTCCCACACAGCGATTCCTGAGAGCTGGTTGGAGGCCTGGCCCCCTTTCCCTACCACTGTGCATACACGACTACTAGTTAAAAACCAATAGAAGTTCATTGAAAAGGTTACAGGGATGTTATAGTTAGCAAATAGATTTTAAAAGAACCTTAGATATTCACTAAAAAAACAAAGGTTACAGGTATGTTATAGTTAGGGTCAGATTTTACTCATACAAAACCAGAGAGTTTCAGCCGTTATAGTTAGCTGAGTTAACTATAACTTGCACCCCCGCAATGCACTACATATGACCTCACATATTACATCACTAATTACATTTGTTTTTTGTGTGAATATATATATATATGTATATATATATATATACACGTATATATACACACATATATATGTAGATATAGATAGTTCTAAATGTTTAGCTAATTTTATTAAATTATCATTTAATTCCTATTGGGTGTTATTTTAACATCCTTCCTCCACTATGGGAGCGTATATCATTAATAGTGGTGAGGCTTATGTTTTTCGAAGGCTGGATTGAACGACATTTGAGCCTGCTTTGAAACCTTTAGGGCTGTAGCTGCTTTGTAAGTGTATTTAGTGAACAGTAATTTTCTTACAGGCAGATTTAAAGTTTGATGGATGGAATAAAGTCCATCAGGTTGGCAGAGGACATTATGTTTGCCACCTTACAAACTACCATCTGTCAAATTTAGAGGTCGCTGCTGGAAATCCGATGATCGCTATATCTTGAGATGAACCACCATTATTGCGGTGCCTGTCAATATAGAAACCGTTTGGTGAACAGGTGCTTTCAGTTTTCTTGGTTACTCACCAACCTTTAAAAAAGTGTTTGTTTTTCAAAAACATGCTCTCAAATTGGTAGTTTGTTATTGAAAAACACATAACTGATGTACTCTACAACAAGGGAGTTGTGTGGGGGGCATTATTTGCTCTTTTTGTCCCTCACACCAGGGCTTTACCCCATGATGAGAGACAGAAAAATAGTTCCTTACACAGAAAAAAAGAGTGCCTTACACAGTCCATCCTACATTAGGCAGGCAATGTAATGCTTGGTGTATGTCTGTGACAGAGTACTCTGTTCACCAAACTCTAAATCTGTTACTCTGTTGTGGGAGTCTATTTTGTATCCGCATGTTCTCTCCAAACCTCTCCTTACATTTCTATAAACCCTCACATTAAGTAGTAAGTATTCCCCATTTTATACACACTGCAGTGGTTCCTCTCACATTTATCACCAAACATCACCTTACTATGGTGGAATGCTCTGCACAGAAATGTGAGGAGACACTGAGGGCGAGGTCCCTGGCCTCAGATTTGTGAAATGCATTTTGTGATGTGTGAATAGTACTACTGTAGTACTATTTTATATATTACAAAATGGAACTCGTAAATCGGGTCCAATACGTTTTTCAGCACAGTGGACATGTTGCAAGCAGGTGAAGCCTTTACAGGTAAGAGTGGTGGGTTGGGTGGGGGGAGTGGGGTTGAGTACCATAGCCCCACATAGCTGTGCAAACACACAATACAAGATGCATATATTTCCTGGAGCATAGGGAAATAGTGGCAATAGCCAGAGAGAATGGTCAAAAGAATTGCAGATTAATTTAGACTCTCAAGATCAAAAGACATGTAGTCAATGGTAAGCTTGGGTAGTATATTTGTTGGAAATTCAGCTAAAAATATTGCAATATTGTAACACGCTTGCCACACCCTTGAGAACGGATCCATCTAGATCCAATCTCTGCTTTAGGGTTGTGGTAGTAGAATGTGCTAGGACAATTTTCCCGTAGGATGTACGAAAATTTGCAAATTTTCAGAGGAGATCAATGAGGAAACCTGTGGCTGATGGCTAAACATATCCTTCTAGAAAAATGGGGAACCACACATGTACCAGCACTTAATGATTGGCATCAGAAACTTTGGGAGCAACTACTGACTCATACTTTGACATATTTCATTAACAATACTCTAGATCAATGCATGGCTATATGGCACTCTCTATCAAGCATATGGCCTTAGAATTTAAATATGCGTTCTGTCCCAGGCCTAGATTTGTTCTTTGGCTAGCTAAATGAGCAAATGTGAGATCGCAGACAGGAAGTCATTCTCTCCCGTATGTAGCAATATGGCATCAAATGTGTTATCTTACAAAGGATGTGTGAATTTTACAGAATCAGAGACTGCAAGTCTATCAGTCTGTTTGAGAAAGAAACCCAAGCTGTGGGTACACAGCCGGCTTGACCTGGACAAACCACAACCTAGGGCTGGGTCGATGTTGCTGGTCAAGAGATGCTAAGTATGCTGGATTTGCTAACTTAAATATAACAACGATATATGATTTTTCCTAGCATAATTTGACTCAACTTTCAAACGCCATTTACAATCATTTTATTCACATGGATTTGTTAGGGAGTACAGACATGTATTTTAAGAGATTAATCTTTTTTGAAACTTTGATAAAATCACGTTTGAAGAAACATGTGTCAGCTGTCGGTAATTCTACATGATTTTCACGAGCAAGATCTGTGTATTTGTCTTGAACATCTTACCCATAAATCTGTGACTAATGGACTCAAATTGGAATGACGTTTTATGTCCAACGGACTTATAACATGCTAAGGTGTGCTTCAGCATCACTTGTTTCCGACCCTCCCTAGAAGGGGCTGTCTCGGACAATCCCATGTGAAGATGTTTAGTATCCCATGGAAGCAGTGGCATATTACTTAGGTGTCTGTATAGTGAAAGAGATTCCCAGGATAGTAGTTGTATATGGTAGTATTTGAAATTACAAGGTTTTTCTAGTGGGAACGTCTCATAATTTTGGGAATACCAGGATTGATACGAGTAATTTACAAACGTTACTCTGCGATGGTTTACAGTTTAAAAGGGAATTTTTTTCAAGGGACAAAAAGATTGCTAACATTTCAAGGACAATAGTTATAAAATTAACCCACAAGAGAATGGCAAATTCGCTTTAGCTTCAGCTAACACTTTTGAAGAATATTTGGGTTACCCAAAAATATGTTGACAGTTTGTGGTGAAAAACTATGAGTGTATAGACATAGGAAAATGGTGAAACTTCAATTCATGCAAATAATAATACAAGACTAAGCCTGCGGAATAAAATCTTAACTCACCCTTATTTGTATGTCTCAGATGGACTGTAAACTGTTTGTGGGATCTGTGAAAGGGTTAAATCAGTCACTCTTTGATGTTCTACCGGGACCAACTCCAGAACTTTAAGCATGGTGCTCTGCAGGTCCACAGCAGGTCCTTAGGAAGTCATGGCAAACCTGGTAGAAAAAGGTCACGCTCCGCAAACTAGAATTATCCCCACACCTACACAGTAAGAAACCGGATTAGAAAATCATATTCTACAGAAGGACCTACTTGAGTTTGAGGAAGAAGATGTCCATTAAATATTTAGACATTACAAAAACATTTAAGGTTTTTGGTGCTTACAATGAGTATGCCCAACCCTGGAAGCCATACAACACCAGGCAGAGGCCCAACGAAGCATGAAGAACCTGGGGTATGGGATCTCTACTGAAAAGAAAACATACATTACAATTAGCTCAAATAGTTCCTCCAGTTCAATGTGATCTTGACAGCTCTGATGACCTGTTTTTCGTTAAACCAGTTTACAAAAAAGTTCAAGATGGCTGGTCAAACCAACATATTGAATGACCTTCTTGGAGAAATATAATAAACCAAGCTTGTTTTTTCTCAAATTCTTTTTTTCCTGCATCTTCCGTATCTTCCTCTTTATTTTTCAATGGGGTTCTGCCCTGTTCCATCACATATATACTCCTTTGTCCCTTCTACCTAAATAATTTCCAATGCCATCCCATCTCCTTTCTCCTACGCAATGTTTGTTTTATTTAAGGGTTCCTAGCCTGTAACCCCTCATGTAATCTAATGTAGCATTCCTTCCCACTCCTCTACCCCAAGATCTTGGTGCATTGTACCTATCAAACCCCTAAAACGATTTCCCTCACTTTTGTTTTCTATTTTGTACTTACCTTCTCTTCTTTCCCTTTGTGTTTTGTGGCTGTATTTTTGTACTTGTCTCTTTCTTTTTTCTTTTTACTTTTCCCTTCCTGGTTATGGAAGACAGAATACGCTATTTGCTTTTTTCTTTAACTTTTTTAACTCCCATGTTTAATAAGAAATATGTATTTTTACAGGACTTGTAAGGAATAGCAACTATATCAGCAACTGGAAGATATTTTTAATATACATAGGCCCAGAATTCCAACCTCGGTTGGTATATTTTCAGAATACAAATCATTGGATCATCAGTAGAAAGGTATTTTCTCATTATGACAGTTTCTGTAGTTGGGTCCCGAAAATTCCTTTAATTAAACTCCTTGGTATGACTAAAACAGAGAAGAAAGATCTGCTAATTTTAGTGATCCCAGAGGGAGCAGAGAGAGTAAAATCAAAGAATACAAATGCCGACCTGCTGCAAATACTGGTGGTTGGCCGCATTTGATATAATTTAAATTAACCTCCAACTTTTCCTCATAATAGGCATAATGTTAGGCAGAAGAACTAGTTACTCACCTTCAGTAATGCAGTATCTGGTGGAGATGGGAAAAACTGCTGGCAATACATGTAGTATTCAAAGACCATAATGCTGTACTAACGGAAGAGAAAATATTTCTCCCATAACTTTTCAGCCATCTGGACTCAGAGCTTGGTGGGACCAGAGGGAGGACATTTGGGTCCAGAGAGGCTGTAGCTACTTGCACAGCCAGACCTTTTGTGGTGTTATGTTTTAAAAGTCAATCAGGATCTCCAGGGGCGGGCTGATGCCTATGGGATATAGCCTTGTCTACAGGCATTCCTGTTATTGGTCTTGCCCAAGCCCTTAACACTCTGTTGTGTAGAGACTCATTATAAGGAAGTAAGGGCTCCACTCCCCTCTTATTGGTGAAGAACATCCACCAATGGGTCTGTGAATAATTCCACTGAAGGAAGCTGCCCTTTTTAATACTGCAGCATAAGAGGAACTCATCTTTGTTGCCATACCAGGTGGAGAAAGTAAATCCAAAACTGGGGAGGATTGAGGTCCACTAGCCTCACCCAGGTCAGTCAGCCAATATTTATCCAGGAGAAGCTGGACAGAATTGCCCAAAGGGGTTTGACTCCCTATGTTCACTCCTTCACCTGCCAAACTGAGCATTCCTGTAGAAAGAGCAAAAACAGACTGTATAGGGGCAGATGGAGCGTTGCCTAAAGCGGACTGCTCTATCGGTGCTGCATCTGATTATGTCCGGTGCAGCAGTGTGTTGACGTCAGAAGAATACATTGGTGTGGTGTTGATTGGTGCCGCTGGCTTCATTGGTTGGCCCGACTCTGACACCGAAGGTGAAGACCCCGAATTACTGTGCACAGGCGCTTTCTCTAATCTGATAACGAATTTAAAGGGCCCGACTGGCACAGAGGGTGAACCTGTCGGTGAGGAACAAGTCGGGGCACCTCCAACCTCCTTGGGCCTAGAAAGCACGGTATTGGGGAATTGAGGCCCAAAGACTTTATGGAGGGAAATATATTATTCTATCATCTGGGCTAGAGTCAGGATATTTAAGGAGGCACGGGATGGACCCCTGAGAATGATCCGCAACTGAAGGTTGGGAGTCAGCATCGGAAACAAACTTACGTTTCGACCATTTGCGCTTCGGAGCCTCCGTCTACGAAGATGGCCCCTCACCCAAACAGCTCCTCGACTGTATACTGGACGTCAGTGACGACTGATGATGCCGCAGTGCCTCAGACACTCACGCTGCCAGAGGTTTCATAGGATGCTCTGTCAATGCCTTAGGCCAAATATGCTGACAGGCACCACTTCCCTCCGAGTTATGGTGGTTTCCCAGGCATCAAAAGTTGAAAGTTGAAGTTGAAAAATTGTTGATAAAGCGCACTGTGACCAAGCGGCTTCCTGGCGCTGAGGTAAAGACTGAGGGGCATGAGAGTCAGAAGAGATGGAAATCAGTGGGAGTATGCTTGGGAAAACAGGAAAGTCTTGAGGGCCTTGCGGAATTGCGAGTAGACTGGTGTAGATCTAATGGACAGCGGAAGGCTGTTCCAGAAGCGGGGGGCTAGGACAGAGAATCTGGTACCTCCAGTTTTGGACCTGCGGAAGCGAGGGACGGTGAGAAGGGCCTGATTGGAAGAGCGGAGGGCACGACTGGGAGTGTAGGGACTGATAAGGGAGTTAATGAATGCCGGGGCTGAGCTGGCCCGGGCCATGAAGGCCAGACATCCAAGCTTGAAAAGGGATCTCTGGCAAATGGGGAGCCAGTGAAGAGATTTCATAACAGGAGTAATGTGATGGTACTTGGGGAGGTGATAAATGAGACGGGCGGCCTGGTTCTGAATAGCCTGAAGACGGCGTAATTCATAGGCCCGCATAGAGGCTATTCCCGTAGTCAAGACGGGAGAGGATCATTGCCAAAATAATACGTTTGAGAGCATCGGGGGGGAAAAAACGGGACACTTTCCGAATAATACGGAGGGAAAGGAAGCAGGAAGAGACAACAGAGCTAATCTGGGAATGCATGGAGAGGTCCCGACTGACTTTAATGCCCAAGGTCTTAGCCGATGCCGCCGGTACTGGCAGGGGGCCGAAGATGGGAGGCCAAAAGGCGGCAGACCATGGAGAGATGGTAGGGCCAGTCAGGACCAACTACGTCTTGTCCAGATTGAGCTTGAGTTGGTTATGATTCATCCACTCAGAGATGAAAACTAGAGTGGAGTGGAATTTAGGCAGGGAGTCCGAGGGAGAGGAAAGATCAAATACTAGCTGGAGGTAATCCGCATAATTGTACACGGAGACCCCCATGTCAAGGAGAGAAAGAATAAGAGGGTGAATGTATAAATTAAAAAGAAGAGGGGACAGGGAGGACCCTTGGGGAACCCCACATGGAACCAAGCGGGAAGGGGCAGAAAAGCCAGGGAGGTGGACCGCCTGAGTCCGTTCTTTGAGAAAAGAGGCGAGCCAAGAGAGGGCAGTGCCCCGAACGCCCGCTGCGCCGACACGGTCGAGAAGGATGGAATGGTCGACCGTGTCAAATGCAGCGGACAGATCAAGGAGCACCAAGGCTTGAGGTAGGTTGTAATCGGCCTTGCTCTTTAGCTCGTCTAGAACGGACAAGACCACTGACTCAGTAGAGTGGGCCGGGCGGAATCCCGCTTGGTGGGTAGCCAAAAGATGGTTGTCCTCAATGTAAGTAGAGACAGGATGTGATATAGCTCTCCAGGATCTTCCCTAGGTAAGGGAGAAGGGAAATAGGTCTAAAATTAGACGGAAGTGAGGGGTCTAAACCAGGCTTTTTTAAAATGGGACAAACTGTGGCCGATTTGAAGAGTTTCGGGACTAGGCCAGAGGAAATAGAGGCATTAAGAAGGAAAAGAGGGGGGCCAGGACAGTGACTGAAGAGTTCTCTCAAGATACGGACTGGAGCGCAGTCGGCCGGAGAACCTGACTTCACTTTCTGAAGGAGAGCAAGGAAAGAGTCCGTAAAGATGGGGGGGGAACTGATCAAGGGAGGAAGAAGGTGGGGGAAGAGCTGGGGAAAGGGGAGGTGAGGATGCTGAGGGGATATTGGATTTGATCTGTACAATCTTTTCAATAAAGAAGTCATTTAGAGACAAACAGAGAGCTTGGGAAGGAATAAAAGTAGGGTTGGCCCTGTCAGAGGCCACTAAGTTGTGAACTGTAGAGAAAATCTCTTTGGGCTTGTTGGCGGATGATGTAATTTTCTCCGAGAAATAAACGGTTTTGGCTGAAAGGATAGCCCTCTTGTAGTTAGCTAAGAGGGATTTATATTTGGCTCGCAAGAGGGGACAATAATTGCACCTCCAAAGGCGTTCGGAACGCCTAAGGTCTAGTTTAAGAGTTTTTAGCTCGTCCGTAAACCACTTTTGGGCGTCGTGGGGGCGACAGAGCCTGACTTTCCTAATGGGGGAAACCAAATTACAGGAAGAAGACAACCAATGATTCACGGCGTCGACTTGGAGATCGAGAGGAAGGTTAGAAAGATCCGGGGAGGAGGAAGTGAGGGAAGCATAAAGAGAGTTAAAGTCGACCCAGTTCCAATTGCGGGCAGAGATGTTCTTAGGTAGGGGAAGTTTCTCTGGCGAATCAAGCTCAATGGAGAATGAGATCAAAGAATGATCAGACCAGGTGCATGGGAGAATGACGGGGGAGTGAATAGCGCGGCTGGCTGTCCATATTTGGTCTAAGATGTGGCCATGGATATGGGTAGGGGAATAAACATGAGGAAGGAAATTGAGACACTGGAGAGTGGCCGAGAAATCTTTAGAGAACTGGTCTTCCCTGAGGTCGCCCGGCCAGTAGTTAAAGTCTCCCAAGAGAAGCACGGATGAGTTATTGACCACAAGCGTAGCCAGGAGTTCGTGGAGAACGGGTACAAAGGAGGGCATATTCTGAGGGGGACGATACATGAGGACACTAGTGAGGGGGGCCAGAAGATTAAGTGAGCGGGCAACTAGAAAATCAACTCCAAGTATGGGAGAATGAGGAAGGAGCTGAAACTGAAGAGTGGAGCGAGTGATCATCGCCACACCCCCGCCGGCTTTCCCATCAGGGCGGTCCGCCCGAAGGGCGTAGTAAGAGTCGGGGAGGGCGGACAATTGATCAGGGAGGGAATCAGCCGAAAACCATGTCTCTGTAAGGAACAGAAAATCAGGGGCTTCAGTGTCCAGTAAATTATAAAGCTCAAGCTGGTGCCGGCCCGCCAAGCGGGTGTTTAAAAGGCAGGCAGTAGCCGTAGGGGGTGACGTAGTAGGTGGAAGGGGGGGGAGGAGGGGCAGGCAAGGGGGGAGCGTGTGACAAAGGAATGGGCAAGGTAGGACCAGGCAAGGGGGGCAGAGGGGCAGATATGCCCAGTGCGGTGATGCGCTGAAGCAGGGAAGGGGCAATGGGTTGTGTCACATGAAGAGAAAGCAATTGAGCGGGGGTATAAACCAATGCAGGGGCAAGGTGCATGGCCCCTGGTCCCGGCCGGTCGCGGACGGGCGCAGACGGGCTTGCCTTAGGCGCACCCGCTGCGCGTATGAGGAATACACATATTTATGGTAACAGGGGGCGTGGCCTCACGGCCGTGGGCGTGGCCTGTGGGCAAGTGGAGAATGGCGGCGAATGTGTTTTTCAAGCCACGGCAGCGCTAAGGTCCGCTGCGCGGAGGGCTAGCACAGCTGGTGTCAAGGGAGAAATGCCAAGAAGGAGGGAGCAGGCAAGTTAACACACACAATTACAAATTCAATTTTTTTAAAAATCACAAGCGTTTCTCCCGGCTTCCGCCTCAGGAGCAAGTTTACCTCTGCCACGCGCTAGCAATCAGCGCGTCTTAAGTAGCTGCGAGGAAAGGGGGCGTGGCCTCACGACCATGGGCGTGGCCTGTGGGCAAGTGGAGAAGGGCTGCGAATGTGTTTTTCAAGCCGCGGCAGCGCTAAGGTCCGCTGCGCGGAGGGCTAGCACAGCTGGTGTCAAGGGAGAAATGTCAAGAAGGAGGGAGCAGGCAAGTTAAAAACACAATTACAAATTCAATTTTTAAAAAAATCACAAGCGTTTCTCCCGGTTTCCGCCTCAGGAGCAAGTTTACCTCTGCCGCGCGCTAGCAATCAGCGCGTCTTAAGTAGCTGCGAGGAAAGGGGGCGTGGCCTCACGGTCGTGGGCGTGGCCTGTGGGCAAGTGGAGAATGGCGGCGAATGTGTTTTTCAAGCCGCAGCAGCGCTAAGGTCCGCTGCGCGGAGGGCTAGCACAGCTGGTGTCAAGGGAGAAATGCCAAGAAAGAGGGAGCAGGCAAGTTAAAAACACAATTACAAATTCAATTTTAAAAAAAATCACAAGCGTTTCTCCCGGCTTCCGCCTCAGGAGCAAGTTTACCTCTGCCGCGCGCTAGCAATCAGCGCGTCTTAAGTAGCTGCGAGGAAAGGGGGCGTGGCCTCACTGCCGTTGGCGTGGCCTGTGGGCAAGTGGAGAATGGCGGCGAATGTGTTTTTCAAGCCGCGGAAGCGCTAAGGTCCGCTGCACGGAGGGCTAGCACAGCTGGTGTCAAGGGAGAAATGCCAAGAAGGAGGGAGCAGGCAAGTTAAAAACACAATTACAAATTCAATTTTTTTAAAAATCTCAAGCGTTTCTCCTGGCTTCAATCAATCAATCAATCAAAGACATTTATAGAGCGCACTACCTACCCGTAGGGTCTCGAGGCGCTAGGGGGGGGGGTGCCGCTACTGCTCGAACAGCCAGGACTTGAGCTTCTGCCTGAAGGAGAGGTGGTCTTGGGTCAGGCGCAGGTCGGCCGGGAGGGAGTTCCAGGTCTTGGCGGCCAGGTAGGAGAAGGACCTTCCTCCTGTGGTGGCTCTACGGATGCGTGGGACGGCGGCGAGGGCTTGGCTGGCAGATCGGAGGTGGCGTTTGGGAGCGTAGAAGTTGATGCGGTTGTTGAGGTAGCTCGGGCCTTGATCGTGGAGAGCTTTGTGTGCGTGGGTAAGGAGACAGAAGGTGATTTTCTTGTTGACCGGGAGCCAGTGCAGGTCTCTAAGGTGTCCGGAGATGTGGCTGTGTCGTGGGATGTCGAGGATGAGTCTGGCTGAGGCGTTCTGGATGCGCTGGAGTCTCTTCTGGATCTTGGCGGTGGTTCCGGCGTAGAGTGCGTTGCCGTAGTCCAGTCGGCTGGTGACGAGGGCCTGGGTGACGGTCTTCCTGGTCTCCGTGGGGAGCCACCAGAAGATCTTTCGAAGCATGCGCAGGGTGTTGAAGCACGACGAGGAGACGGCGTTGACTTGCCTGGTCATGGAGAGGGAGGAGTCCAGGATGAAGCCCAGGTTGCGTGCGTGGTTCGTCGGTTTGGGTGCGGTGCCCAGGGTGGGGGGCCACCAGGAGTCGTCCCAGGCGGAGGGCGAGGAGCCCAGGATGAGGACCTCCGTCTTATCTGAGTTCAGTTTCAGGCGGCTCTTCGTCATCCACTCGGCTACCTCTTTCATCCCTTCGTGCAGGTTGGCTCTGGCGGTGGCGGGGTCGTTGGTCAGGGAGAGGATCAGCTGGGTGTCGTTGGCGTAGGAGATTATGTTGAGGTTGTGTTGGCGTGCGATGGCCGCGAGGGGGCTCATGTAGACGTTGAAGAGAGTAGGGCTCAGTGAGGATCCTTGAGGGACGCCGCAGATGACTTCGGTGGCCTCTGACTTGTACGGTGGTAGGCGGACCCTCTGTGTTCTTCCGTCGAGGAAGGAGACGATCCATTCCAGTGCCTTCTCCTGGATTCCGACGTTGCTGAGGCGCTGCATTAGGGTGCGGTGGCAGACCGTGTCGAAAGCCGCGGAGAGGTCTAGGAGGATGAGGGCCGCTGTTTCTCCGTTGTCCATCAGGGCTCGGATGTCGTCGGTGGCGGCGATGAGGGCGGTCTCGGTGCTGTGGTTGGCACGGAATCCGGACTGTGATGGGTCGAGGGATCCATTCGTCTCGAGGAAGGCGGCCAGCTGTTTGTTGACGGTCTTCTCGATGACTTTGGCTGGAAACGGGAGGAGCGAGATGGGGCGATAGTTCTTGAGTTCGGTGGGGTCTGCTGTCGGTTTCTTGAGTAGAGCGCTGAGTTCGGCGTGCTTCCAGCTCTCGGGGAAGGTGGCGGTGTCGAATGAGGTGTTGATAATGTCCCGCAGGTGGGGTGCGATGACAGCGTCGGCTTTGTTGAAGACGTGGTGAGGGCAGGGGTCGGTCGGAGATCCGGAGTGGACGGAGTTCATTATGCGGACGGTGTCTTCGGTGTTGACCGGGGTCCAGGCGTGGAGGGTGGTGGTGGGCGGCGTTGCTGCGGTCGTGGCGTGCGTCGGTTGAGTGCTGAAGCTGTTGTGTATGTCCGCGATCTTGTTGTGGAAGTAGGAGGCGAGGGAGTTGCAGAGGTCTTGCGATGGGGTGATGTCGTTGTTTCCGGCGTTGGGGTTGGAGAGCTCTTTCACGATGTTGAAGAGTTCCTTGCAGTTGTGTGCGTTGTTGTCCAGTCGGTTCTTGAAAGCCGTTTTCTTGGCGGTGCGGATCAGTTGGTGGTGTTTCCGGGTGGCGAGCTTGAGGGTGGTCCTGTTGTCCGGCGTGGGTTCCTTTCTCCAGGCTTTTTCGAGGGCTCTGCAGTTCTTCTTGGAGCTCTTGAGTTCGTCGGTGAACCATGGGGCTCTCTTACTGCCGGGTCTGCTGGGCGGGGTCCTCAGTGGTGCGAGTTCGTCCGCGCAGTTGCTGATCCACTTCGTGAGGTTGTCGGCGGCCTGGCTGGGGTTCGCTGAGCTGGCCGGAGGGTGCTGGTTCAGGGAAGCGGCGAGCTGGTCGGCTGTGATCTTGTTCCAGCTTCTTCGGGCAACCTGTTGCTGGTGGTGGTGGATCGTCGTTCTTCTGAAGGTGAAGTGGATGCATCTGTGGTCCGTCCAGTGGAGTTCTGTGGCGTGGCTGAAGGCGATGTCTTTGCTGGATGAGAAGATGGAGTCGAGTGTGTGTCCGGCGAGGTGGGTGGGGGTGGACACCAGCTGCTTGAGTCCAAGGTTGGCGAGGTTGTCGAGCAGGGTGCTGGTGTTGCAGTCGTTGTTGTTCTCCAGGTGGAAGTTGAAGTCCCCTAGGAGGATGTAGTCAGCGGAGGGGAGGGCGTGCGGGCTGATGAAGTCGGCGATGTCCTCGCTGAATTGAGTGCGTGGTCCTGGAGGTCGGTAGATCAGGGTGCCTCTGAGGGTGGTCTTCGGGTCGGTGTGGATCTGGAAGTGCAGGTGTTCGGCGGAGGGTGGGGTGTTGTCGGTGCTGGTCGTGATGCGGATGGTGTTCCTGTGGATGATGGCGATGCCTCCTCCCACCTGGTTGACGTTGCGGTCCCTCCTGGTGATTTTGTAGCCTTCAGGGATGGCGATGGCGATGTCGGGCGCTGAAGAGGCGTTCATCCAGGTCTCCGTGATGAAGGCAACGTCAGGGGCTGTGGCGTCTAGGAGGTTCCAGAGTTCGGTGTCTGTGGACGGAGCGGGTGTTGAGCAGGATGCACTTGAGGTGGTTGCTGTTGGTGTTCGGCTTGGCAGGTGCTGGTGTCGGGCAGGTCCGGATGCAGGTGAACTTGCAGGCGTGGCAGCTGAAGGGTCCGTGGGTTCGTTTCGGGGTGGCTTGGTAGCATCCTGGGGGTCGACCTGCGTTGAGGGCGCTGAGGTTGGCGGCGGTGTACGTCAGGCGGGTCGGTCGGGGTCCTCGAGGGCCAGGGGTCCTGGCACTGGGCGCGGTCCAGGCGCGGACGGGCGCAGACGGGCTTACCTTTGGCGCGCCTTCGGCGCACAATCGGCGCGACCGCTGCGCGTGACCGCTGCGCGTGACCGCTGCGCGTGACCGCTGCGCGTTCGCACGGTCGCCATATATGGCGAAGTGCGCGGGTGGGCGGAGCAGCTTGGAGGCGGGAGCGGGGAGGGAACAGAAGGAAAAAGGGGCGGGGTCCGCGGTGGTGGCGGGAAGCGGGGAGCGGGGAGGGAAGACGGAGGGCGGTAACAGGCAGGAAAAAATACAAGCAAAACAGCGGGAAAAACAGCAATCAGAACAAAAACAATTCTACACAGTAAATGCACCAGGGGCACAGGGTGAGGAGCGCCGAGCGGGGAGGGAGGGAGGGAGGGAAGACGGAGGGCGGTAACAGGCAGGAAAAAATACAAGCAAACAGCGGGAAAAACAGCAATCAGAACAAAAACAATTCTACACAGTAAATGCACCAGGGGCACAGGGTGAGGAGCGCCGATCACGGACCACGCCGCTCGAAGGAGGGGGCGTGGTCACGAGGCGGCAGTCGGGCAGCGAGGCACAGTGGAAGGGGAGGCACACGCAGCAGCTGGTGGCCGTGCGGCGCGTGGGTGTCCTAGAACTAGGTCACACTCACCTGCGTCGCACGGTCGCCATATATGGCCAAGTGCGCGGGTGGGCGGAGCAGCTGGGAGGCGGGAGCGGGGAGGGAACAGAAGGAAAAAGGGGCGGGGTCCGCGGTGGTGGCGGGAAGCGGGGAGCGGGGAGGGAAGACGGAGGGCGGTAACAGGCAGGAAAAAATACAAGCAAAACAGCGGGAAAAACAGCAATCAGAACAAAAACAATTCTACACAGTAAATGCACCAGGGGCACAGGGTGAGGAGCGCCGAGCGGGGAGGGAGGGAGGGAGGGAAGACGGAGGGCGGTAACAGGCAGGAAAAAATACAAGCAAACAGCGGGAAAAACAGCAATCAGAACAAAAACAATTCTACACAGTAAATGCACCAGGGGCACAGGGTGAGGAGCGCCGATCACGGACCACGCCGCTCGAAGGAGGGGGCGTGGTCACGAGGCGGCAGTCGGGCAGCGAGGCACAGTGGAAGGGGAGGCACACGCAGCAGCTGGTGGCCGTGCGGCGCGGGGGTGTCCTAGAACTAGGTCACACTCACCTGCGTCGCACGGTCGCCATATATGGCCAAGTGCGCGGGTGGGCGGAGCAGCTGGGAGGCGGGAGCGGGGAGGGAACAGAAGGAAAAAGGGGCGGGGTCCGCGGTGGTGGCGGGAAGCGGGGAGCGGGGAGGGAAGACGGAGGGCGGTAACAGGCAGGAAAAAATACAAGCAAAACAGCGGGAAAAACAGCAATCAGAACAAAAACAATTCTACACAGTAAATGCACCAGGGGCACAGGGTGAGGAGCGCCGAGCGGGGAGGGAGGGAGGGAGGGAAGACGGAGGGCGGTAACAGGCAGGAAAAAATACAAGCAAACAGCGGGAAAAACAGCAATCAGAACAAAAACAATTCTACACAGTAAATGCACCAGGGGCACAGGGTGAGGAGCGCCGATCACGGACCACGCCGCTCGAAGGAGGGGGCTTGGTCACGAGGCGGCAGTCGGGCAGCGAGGCACAGTGGAAGGGGAGGCACACGCAGCAGCTGGTGGCCGTGCGGCGCGGGGGTGTCCTAGAACTTCGGCCTCAGGAGCAAGTTTACCTTTATCAAAAGCAGATGGTATGGAGATCTGTGGTTGATACCCACAGGGTTTAAACCCTGAAGCCATCGTAAAAAGTACACTGTTTCTCTCACACAATGTGGAGATGAGCCACAAACGGCTTCCCCAACTGTTTTGGATCCGAATTGCAAGTGCAGAAAAGGAGGAACGGACGTCAGAGTGTCTGCAGGGGGGTTATACATACTCTGGCAACATTGCATGATGACAACGATATGGAGTCGCACAGCGCCCTCTTTCGAACCATGGACTTGCTGCAGAAAACTTTCCAGATCCAATATCGCTCCTGGGGGAGGAATCTAATGTAAGAAATCTGCAGCAAGATGCATCTATCAGATGTAGAGCTACTTATTATGTTTGTGGTAACTCCTAGACTGTGAACTATCATATTCTTTTATGTAGATTACCAGAGATAATTGCTTCTGATTGATTAACCCTGATCATGTCGACTTCAAAATATAAAACAATATCATGCAGGATAAATGCATAGGAACTTCTATTTTCAATATCTTTTTATCCAAAAACTGCTAGGAAAAGAGTTTCGGGAAATACATGTTCAGAGGCTCAAAAGATTCACTGCAGGGACCGTGAGTTCTGTTTTCCCTACTTTCTGTTTTCAAATAATCATGTTAACCATGAAGGGTATACTTGAGACCACAAGCCAGATGTAGCTTATGCTTAGTGAAACAAGGAACCTAATGACCCAGTCAAAAGATAGTCTGATCTGTATAAGCTTGTGATGAAGTCCAGCTAACTAAATGAAGACATCAAATGCTCAAGTGCCAAGCCAGTCAGTCTTTCGTATACCACTGGTATAGAATAGAGTGGGAATAATAACCCCCTCAAAGACCAACACTTTCCACAATGTGGCTTAGATTGGAGCGGGAATAGTAAATCTACACTCCTCAAAGTCTGACTCTGTGGGGCAAAAGCTGGGAGATTACCCACATGGCAGTACATGGAAGATATCGGATGCAGGAGTAGGATCTATATTTTCTATATTTGTAATATGTTTTATCTATTTATTCTAGTGTTGATCCAGATACCTACTAACACCGACTATCCCAGGACATAAACAATGAACATTGCTTTGAGGTATGTCTTTGGTTTATTGAGTACATTTTTATCAGAACAGACATATCTGATGTGTATAGTAAATTAGTCTCTCTATACATTTTTGCCCTGATAGGTGATGTGCCAGATGGTATGTTTTGTCCTGCGGAGACCCTTTTAAATTGCATGTAGTTTTGAAACATCAACAATTTTATAAGGGATTGTCTATTATTCAATTAAATTGAAAACAGTAACCTGTGAATACATTTCATACTGTTTAGTGTTTATTAAATTTCGGAAACATCCAGCCTGTACACATGTATCATTTTAAATGTACTGCATCATTGCACCTTTGAACACTGCACCGTCTGCACCTTATTTGATTTTTTATATGTATTGAAGTATATCTGTTTTGGAGAATAAAAGGAGTAAAGTGTGTTGTCCCTGGACGCCCGTATGGCGTTCGATAGTATAGAGTGGAATTATCTTTTTGCGGCGTTAGAGCGGTTTGGCTTTTGCCCTAAATTCTCAGCCTGGGTCAAATTACTATAAACGAGACCACTGGCCAGACTGAGGATGAATGGAGTGGTTTCTGGGCAGATTGCGCTGAAAAAGGGAACGGGGCAGTGATGCCCACTCTTGCCCATGCTCTTAGTATTAGCACTGAAACCCCTAGCGGAATGGATAAGAAGGTACCCCCTGTTAAGAGGCATACCGATGGGGGGAGAGTGGGAAGAAAAAATCTCACTGTATGTCGACGATAGAATATACGCCACCGAACCCAGATCAACTATCCACCGTACTCTTCATCTATTTCAGTTGTTTGGGAGCTCCTCCGGCTACCGGTTTAACTGGGATAAATCCCTTGCCTTCACACTGACAGGGGAAATGCAGACAATGTCCCCTGGTGGGAGTGTCATAGAGGTGAAGGATACATTTAAATACTTGGGCATTGTGATATCATGCACAGAAGCGGACGTTCTGGAAGACAACCTCTTCCCCCAACTGCATAGACTGTGGAAGGATGTTGCGCACTGGAGAACGTGCCGCTCTCACTCATGGGTAGAGCAGCCCTTTTTAAGATGATGGCGCTGCCTCACCTTATTTATATCTTCCAAAATACCCTGTACAAAATCCCTGCAGAGTTTTTTTGTAAAATAGATTCATGAGTGAGACAAATGCTATGGAATGGAGGGAATTGTAGAATCGCACTGTGCTAGCTACAGAGAGAGGTCTATGAAGGGTGGCCGGCAGTCCCGGATATGCGTAAATACTATTGGGCCGCACAACTTGTTACCCTTAATGATTGGGTCTTGCGGGCAGGGAAGGACCAGTGTACCGAATGGATCACTACTCGATGGCCCAGAAAAGAGATCTAGATGCACTATATAGTAAGAGCCAGGCGAGTAAGTTACCGGAGCATACACAAACCACTATACGACTCTGGAGGGAGGCGACTAAATTCCTGGGATGAGAAGATAAACTCATGGAGCAAACACCTCTGTGGACTAGCGACCTACTGAAAGAGGTACAAGGGCTACAGGAGTTTCACGCATGGGCACTGCTGGGCATCGAGTACCTGGGCGATATCTGGAAAGGTCAGAAAATTATAGATTTCCAAACCCACAAGAAGATATCAAATTCCAGCCACTGAACAGTTTGATACATACAACTACAAGATGACATTAAAGTACATATATTGGCGAAGAGTAAATACCCGAATACACACCATTAGAAGACAGAATACTTCTAGACCCAATGACCATAAAAGCCACTTCTATCATATACAAAAACATTATGAATCATGCACCGGAATGACTGGAGGCTCTGAGGGTAGCATAGGAGAGGGATGTCGGGACTCTAGAAGATGACGACTGGGATGAAGCAATACAAAGCTCTGGAAAAGTAGCCATAAGAACGCGATTCCGCCTCATACAGCTTTGAATCCTGCACAGGTCATTTTAACTTGTACAAGACTATATAAAATGGGCAAATGTGATTCTAACAAATGCATGAGGGTTTGCAAAGAGGAGAGCTCATTTTACGATATATTTTGGGACTGTGCAGGGCCGCAAAAATACTGGGTAGAGGTTACAAGAGTGATGGCGGAAGAGTGATGTGTGTAATGCATCTGCAAGTTCAATAAAAAATATATATATTTTAAAAATAGAGTAAAGTGTTTCTTGCACCAAGAGAGAGAGATGCATTGATTGCATAAGAAAAGAGTCCCACTGAAACATTTTGTTTCTTTACATTTTCTAACCTAGTTCTGTTATTGGGCTTGGGGTTAGGTCCTACGAAATTTTATAAAAACTCAAATTATAGGCAGTAGAATTTTTTGGTTGATTTCTGTTTTTGTTCAATGATTTTGCCATTTTATTAGTCTCACCTTTATTGTGGATTACAACAAACAGAACCAGCATTACTGGTATCATTGTAATTGACTCATAAGCCTTCACCGTGCGCTTAGTCCTGCCACTCCCACTCCCACTGTCCCAATCCTTGCCATGGAGTTTGGAGGTGGGACCTACTTCAAAACATTTTGCTTTGGGGTGCACAAAAAAGAAAAGCGTTTGAAGACCTGTGTAATGTGTGCAGAATACAGACTCCACAAATACATATTCGATTTCTACATAGTTGTCATCTGAGCGTTCTTTTGTACACCATACATGATTGTCAGCTGACATTTTTGAGAAGATGAGCTTCAAACAGTATCTATTCCACATTAAATAAAAACATATCTATCCTGCATTCGATTTAGATCACTTCAGGGTGTGTAGTGAAAGCCTGAACAAACAAGTAAATAGCCTAACAAAAATAATGAGACTCTGAATAGGCTTCATTACTGTTAGACCTGACATCATTGGCGTGAGTCTCCCTTCCATTTTTGACGGATTGCCTCCTCTGTTTTGACCTATTTTTGCTGGTTGTATGTTTTGGGCCCTGTGCCACTGCTAATCAGTGCCACAGTGCAAGTGCTCCCTATGTTAAATTGATATACCGATTGGATTCCATGATTGGCTTATTTGATCTACTGTCAGCCCCTAGTACAGTGCACCATGTGTGCCCAGGGCTTGTAGAGCAAATGCTGCTGGTGGGCTTGCAGCACTGGTTGTGCCACCCACAGAAGCAGCTTGTAAAGTGTATCTCAGGCCTGCCATTGCAAGGCCTGTGTATAGTCTGTGACTACCATGTCACTTGGCCAAGTGCACCCACTTGCCAGTCCCTAAACCTTCCCTTTGCTTCCTATTAGACACCCCTATGGTAGGGCAGGTTGCATTGTAAGTATAAGGTAGGACATGCTCTGATGTGGGTAGCATGTTCTAGTAGTGAATTAAAGCCATTTTCGTTTTTCACTATTGAAGGCTAACTGTTCTCATAGACTTGAATGGGCAGTGAAGATTGTTACATCCCTACAATCCTAACTGACTCAGGGAACATGGTAGAAATTCGAGTTTAGTATGCCTGAACTCAGAATAATAAAATACATCTTTTAGTAAAGTTTATTTGAATAGTCTGTGTTTGCAAATACCTCTTTTAGAAAGTAGGTATTTAGTTGCCTTACAATTTGAGCCTGCCTCTGCTGACTTGTGTATTCCTTGTCTGGGTTTGTGTGTGACAGGGATGGGAAAATTCCAGGAGACAGTCTGGGACAGCCCAGTGGTGAATAGGGAGATTTACCTTCAGATGGGAGGGGGACAGTGTACCTGGGATCTGAATAAGGCTGGGCTTTCCCTCCACAATGCTGGCTCCACCCCCTATGGCTTGTCTGATGTCTCTGCCCTGCACAGTGAAAGGAGAAGGGGAATCCTGTCAACAGAGTGCTCCAGAGCTGCATCTTCCCTCCCCTGTGCTGGCTCCACCTCCTGTGGGGCGTCTGATGTTTCTGCCATGCACAGTGAAAGGAAGAGAAGAGTCATGTAAACACAGTGCTCAAGAACTGGTTTTAACTAGGCACAGGCCTCTCTGCCTTCAGAGAACAAAGGATTTTGGGGTATAAATATTGGGACCCAGTCCCACAGACGTTAGATCACTTCTGGTACAAGAAACCTTTCTGCCAAGGAGAAGAACCAAAGAAGCTGCAGGAGTTTGGACTGCCCCTCTGCCAGTGTGCTGTTTGCTGGGTTGGCCTGCAGTGGTTACTTCATTGCCAAGGGAAAGGAGAAGGAACTTTGTAAGGACTTTCATCTACAGAATATTCTCCAGGGGCTTGAACTGTGCTTGCCTCCTGCTGAAGTCTCAGGGCCAAAAGACTTCACCCCCAGCTCCCTCCTGTATTTCCTTGCTGGGAATTCTGCGTCCAGTCACTTGCGTGCCGCTGGGAGCTGGAAGCGCGACGCATCGAGAAGAAGCGTGTCGCCGCCGCAGCTGAAATCATCGCAACGCCGGAGAAGCGAGAGTTCGTCACATCTCCCTGGAAGCGTGTGTTCATCGAAGCTGTCTGCTGTCGCATCGCCGGAGAAGCGCAACGCATCGAGAGAGCTGTCATCGCATCACCGGAGAAACGCATCGCACGGCCTCTCGCGGCTCCAAAGTACAGAGTCGTCGCAAGGCTGCCAGGGCATCATCGCATCGTCATCGCATCGCCGCATCAAGGGCACCATCTTCTCGCATCGCAACTGGATCATCGGCATCGCATCGCATCAAGGCGCCATCTTGCGCACCGCAACAGGTCGAGAATCTACGCATCACCTCCGCACCGGTAAGACTCTCGAAGAGTCCTCTACTCTGCACAAGCATTGAGGAAGGATGCAACCGTTCCCCCGGGTCACGGAACCGACGCATCTCCCCTTCTGCGAGCCTTTTGTTTACTTTACGTGCCGCATCCAAGAACTTTGTTGAGAACTTTGTCGCATTTACCAACAACTTGAACTAAGAGACTTTTATCATCCTTTAAGTACCTTTAGTATAGTATTGTGGATTTTTGTCGTTTGTGGTCTTGTGTTTAAGTCTATATAAAAAATACCTATTTTTATAAAACCTGTGTTGTGTCCATCTGTAGTGCTATAACTGTATTACTGTGTATATTCACAAATGCTTAACACACTGCCTCTAAGATAAGCCTGTCTGCTCGTGCCAAGCTACCAAGGGGGTGAGCAGGGGTTATTAAGGAGAGTAATCCCCTTGTCCTGACTTAGAAGTAAGGGTCCCTATTTGGTCAAAGGTGATAACCATTGCCAACTAGAGACCCCCAGATCTAACATTGGTGGTCAGCGGTGAGGATTTGGACTTTGCATTTGTGTTTCATATACATTAATTGGTGTACGCTACTAGTGAGTGCAGACCAAACGTGACCACATACTTTTTTGATAGTATTATTTTTCCTTGGAACTGTTATTTTTTCTAAAGACTCCCAATTCTTACTACCATGAGTAAACCAGCATCTGTTGCATCTATAGATCTTGATTTTGAGGAAGAGAGGTTGGAAACCTACACTGTGAAACAGCTCAAGTATCTCTGCAGGAAATTGAAAGTTGCTACACCAGGCATTTCTAGAAAGGAAGACTACCAAAAGACGCTAAGGATCTGGGTAGAAGCCAGAAATATCCCTGATCTTGTTGTGGAGCCTGTTGGGGATACAGATGGGCAAAATGATGGGCTAGAATTTCCAGCCAGGGGAGGGGTGCCGTCCCCACCTGGCAGCAGCATCTCTTCCAAAGATGTGTCCCCCAGACAACTGGAAGACAGGCAGAGAAATAGAGCACTGTATCTGGAGTTGGCTAAGCTTAAGATGGAGGATCAGAGGGAAGCAGAGAATAACAGGTTGTCTTTGGAAAGAGAGAGAATGAGAATGGAGCATGACAGAATGTTGAGGGAGTTAGAGATCAAGGCCAAGGGCTTAGAGATCAATTCCTCTGGTGGCAGTGCACCATCTGTGCCTTCAGAAGGCAGGGTACATATTCCCAAGGATGTCATCAAAGATTTTCACAAAGGTGAAGATATTGGTCAGTGGTTTGCAGCCTATGAGATAGCAATGTTGGCCCACCGGGTCCCTGAGAAGGATTGGGGAGCAGGGTTGGGGGGCCGCTTTGTCACTGAAGGTAGGGACACTTTGTTAGACCTGCCCAAAGAGCATAGGATGTCTTATAACCACATGAAGGAAGCACTGATGACAAGGTATGGGTTAACCCCAGAGTTCTATAGACAGAGGTTCAGGAACTGTAAGAAACTGGAGGGAACCACTTGGGTAGAATATGTGTCTTTATTTTGCAGAGCCATGGATGGTTGGGTGAGGGGTAGCAATGTTGATACTTTTTCAGCTCGCTCTGATTTGATTGACAGGGAGCACTTATCTGCTAATTGTTTTCCAGAGCTACGCCAGCACCTTGTTGATAGCAAGTTGACTAATCCTAGAAAGCTGGCTGAGGAGGCGGACCGCTGGGTCAGTACCAGGGTCCACAAGGGTCTTGTGGGAGACTCCGCCAAAGGTGGGCAGGGTCCACAGCAGAAAAGTGGGGGGGACAAGGGTAAACAGAGGGAGTTCCAAAAAGGTCTACAAAGTAATTCCCAAGGGAAACAGGGTAAGGGTTCCCAGCCTCCCCCTGAAAAGAAGTCAGGACCCCCAACAGGTAAACCTTTTCATAGGGGGCCTGTTACCTGCTTTCAGTGTAAGCAGGTGGGACACCGTTGGTATGATCCCCAGTGTCCTCAGAAAGGACTGTATGTGCCACCCCATGCACCACCCCGTCAGATGGCCAGTATAGCCCTGGGGGAAGGAGGAGATGGGTGCCCAAGGTGGGTGGGGTCCCGCAGAAATGTCTCTTGTCTCATTAGGAGATTTTGAGATGGTCCCTAAAACTCAGCTGCCTGATAACACTAAAAAATACAGGCAGTGGGTGACCATCCCTGGCTATAGAGTGGAGGCTCTCAGAGACACAGGAGCAGGTGTGACAGCTGGCAAGTGTCACTTGGTCTCTGAGGAGCAGGTAGTCCCTCATGCATTCTTCCCAGTTGTTGCCACTGACAACACAGAGGGCCATTGCAAGGTGGCTCAAGTTGCCTTTGAGTGGGGGGTCTCTGGTACTTTTTAAGTAGCTGTGAGGCCGTCTGTTAGGCAATTATTTAGAAAGCTCCCCTTGGGCTAAGGTGGAGAGGAAGGCACATTTGGAGATGTTGGGTCTGCCTGAGTGGGCATGTGTGACCACTCGGTCTATGGCAGTTAAGGGTGTTCAAGAGACCCCGGAGCCTGAAAGTAGGGCCCAGGGATCTGCCTTAAAGAGAAGAGGTCAGGGGCGTGGGAAACCAGCCCCTATTGTTCCCACGGTCCAAGAGGAGGCAGACCCTGAGGGGGATGCCCTGGAGCCCACTGGTGAGCAAGTTTCTGAACTGGGGAACCTACCTGAGCTGACCCATTGGCAGCAAGAAGGGGGTCCCTCCAGGGAGGAATTTTGTGAAGAGCAAAAGAAGTGTCCTTCTCTTGTGGGTTTGAGGCAACAGGCAACAAACCAGGCAGCAGGTGATCAGTCTGGATCACATTGGATCTACTGGGAGAATGGTCTCCTGTATAGCGAGCCTAAGGTTGCTGAGCCTGGGTCAGCCCGTGTGCTGGTGGTACCCCAGCGCTTCAGAGCCTTCCTACTGGGTTTGGCTCATGATGTTCCTCTAGCTGGTCATCTTGGGCAGAACAAGACATTTGAAAGGCTTGTCTCCCACTTTTATTTGCCCCAGAAGAGAAAGAGTTCAGATACTCATTGTAGGACTTTTCAAACTTGCCAAGCAAGTGGGAAAAGTGGAAGGAGGCACAAGGCCCCTCTCCAACCTTTTGCCGTAGTCAGTACCCCCTTTGAACGGGTGGGCATTGACATTGTGGGGCGACTGGACCCCAAGACAGCCATGGGCAACAGGTTTATCTTGGTCTTGGTGGACCTTGCTACCCGGTACCCGGAAGCCATTCCACTCAGGACAGTGACGGCCCCCGTGGTGGGATGTGTACTGATGGGGATTTTCTCCCGTGTGGGGTTCCCCAGAGAGGTTGTGTCTGACCGGGATACAAACTTAATTTCCAATTATATGAAGTCTCTGTTGAAGGAGTTTGCTGTTACCTACAAGTTCACCACTCCTTACCACCCACATGGTAATGGGCTGGTTGAAAGATTTAACCGGACCCTTAAGGGCATGATCATGGGTCTTGAAGAACCAATGAGGCGTAAGTGGGACGTCCTCTTGCCATGCCTTCTGTTTGCCTACTGAGAGGTGCCGCAGAAGTCTCTAGGGGTCAGCCCCTTTGAGCTTTTGTTTGGTCACCCGGTAAGAGGACCTTTGAGTTTGGTAAAGGAAGGCTGGGAGCAATTTCCCAGGAAACCTCTCCAGGATGTAAATAGCTACATGCTGGCCTTCAGAAACCAAACCAGGCGTTTCAGGGATCTCGCTCAGGCGAATCTGGAAGCCAGCCAGGAAGAGATGAAGCGGTTGTACAATCAGAATGCCACTCTGATTGAGCTTCAACCTGGACAGAAAGTTTGGGTCATGGCCCCTGTGGAGCCTTGAGCGCTCCAAGACAGGTGGACTGGTCCATATGAGGTGGTGGAGCGCAAGAGTGATGTCACCTATCTGGTGAACTTGCGGTCTCCAAGGAACCCTTTGAGGGTCCTTCTTGTTAACCGCCTGAAGCCCCACTTAGAAAGGTCCGAAGTAGGCATGCTCCTAGCGACAGATGATGGAATGGAGGAGGAGACCGAGCCTCTTGCTGACCTCCTGTCTGCAACAGAGCAAGATGGGTCAGTGGATGGTGTCAGCCTCTCTGCCACACTGACCCCTGATCAGCAGCAAGATTGTCGCCAACTGTTGGGGCAATTATCTGATCTATTTTCCTTGGTTCCTGGTGTCACAGATTGGTGCGTCCATGATGTGGACACTGGTGACAGTCCTTCTGTGAAGCACAAGGCTTACAGAGTGACTGACAAGGTTAGGGCTTACATTAAGGAGGAAATCTCCAAGATGTTTGCTTTAGGGGTCATTGAGTCCTCCAACAGTCCTTGGGCCAGCCCAGTGGTCTTGGTCCCAAAGGCTGCCTCGCCAGGTGCCACACCTGGACTCCGGTTCTGTGTGGACTACAGAGGGCTCAATTCAGTCACCAGGACTGACGCACACGCCATCCCCAGAGCTCATGAGCTCATTGATCGGCTAGGAGATGCACGGCACCTCAGCACGTTTGATTTGACGTCTGGGTACTGGCAGATCACCTTGACCGATGGGGCTAAGGAGAGGTCAGCATTCTCCACACCAGATGGGCACTACCAATTTCGGGTTATGCCCTTTGGGATGAAGAATGCCCCTGCCACCTTTCAGAGGTTGGTTAACCAGGTATTGGCTGGACTGGAGGATTTCAGTGCTGCCTACCTGGATGACATTGCAGTGTTCAGCGCTAGTTGGGAGGAACACTTGCAGCACCTCTGGGAAGTGTTGATGGCACTGCGCAAGGCAGGCCTCACGATCAAGGCAAGTAAGTGTAAGAAAGGGCAGGGCTCCGTTGTGTACTTGGGTCACCAGGTAGGAAGCGGCCAGGTGGCGCCCCTACAACAAAGATTGATACCATCCTGGCATGGGAACCCCCAAAGACTCAGACACAGGTGAGAGCCTTTTTAGGACTCACGGCGTACTACAGGAGGTTTGTCAAAGGGTATGGCAACATTGTTGCACCATTGACTGAGCTGACTTCCAGGAAGCAGCCCAAGAAAGTGAACTGGACTGACACCTGTCAGAAAGCTTTTGATGCCCTGAAGACTGCCATTTGCACAGCACCCGTGCTTCAGGCACCCAACTTCTAAAAAGAATTCATTGTACAGACAGACGCTTCAGAGCATGGGGTGGGGGCTGTTCTATCACAGATTACTGAAGAGGGCTTTGACCAACCTGTAGCCTTCATCAGTAGGAGGTTACTTCCACAGGAACAAAGGTGGAGTGCAATTGAGCGCGAGGCATTTGCTGTGGTTTGGGCACTGAAGAAGTTGAGACCATACTTGTTTGGGACTCACTTCTGGGTTCAGACCAACCACAGGCCCCTCAGATGGCTGAGGCAGATGAGGGGTGAGGACCCAAAGTTGTTGAGGTGGTCCATCTCCCTACAGGGTATGGACTTTACGGTGGAACACCGCCCTGGTACAGAACACGCCAACGCTGATGGTCTGTCCAGATTTTTCCGCCTTAGTGAAGAGAATTCCCAAGGGGAAGGGTAGTTCTCCCCACATTTCAGCTGGAGGGGACAAGTGTTAGACCTGACATCATTGGCGTGAGTCTCCCTTCCATTTTCGATGGATTGCCTCCTCTGTTTTGACCTATTTTTGCTGGTTGTATGTTTTGGGCCCTGTGCCACTGCTAATCAGTGCCCCAGTGCAAGTGCTCCCTATGTTAAATTGATATACCGATTGGATTCCATGATTGGCCTATTTGATCTACTGTCAGCCCCTAGTACAGTGCACCATGTGTGCCCAGGGCTTGTAGAGCAAATGCTGCTGGTGGGCTTGCAGCACTGGTTGTGCCACCCACAGAAGCAGCTTGTAAAGTGTGTCTCAGGCCTGCCATTGCAGGGCTTGTGTGTAGTCTGTGACTACCATGTCACTTGGCCAAGTGCACCCACTTGCCAGTCCCTAAACCTTCCCTTTGCTTCCCATTAGACACCCCTATGGTAGGGCAGGTTGCATTGTAAGTATAAGGTAGGACATGCTCTGATGTGGGTAGCATGTTCTAGTAGTGAATTACAGCCATTTTCGCTTTTCACTATTGAAGGCTACCTGTTTTCATAGACTAGAATGGGCAGTGAAGATTGTTACATCCCTACATTCCTAACTGACTCAGGGAACATGGAAGAAATTCGAGTTTAGTATGCCTGAACTCAGAATAATAAAATACATCTTTTAGTAAAGTTTATTTTAATATTCTGTGTTTACAAATACCACTTTTAGAAAGTAGGTATTTGCTTGCCTAACCATTTGAGCCCGCCTCTGCTGACTTGTGTATTCCTTGTCTGGGTTTGTGTGTGACAGTGCTGGGGAAATTCCAGGAGGCAATCTGGGACAGCCCAGTGGTGAATAGGGAGATTTACCTCCAGATGGGAGGGGGTGAGTGCACCTGGGACCTGAATAAGGCTGGGCCTTCCCTTCACAATGCTGGCTCCACCCCCTGTGGCTTGTCTGATGTCCCTGCCCTGCACAGTGAAAGGAGAAGGCGAATCGTGTCAACAGAGTGCTCCAGAGCTTCATCTTCCCTCCTCTGTGCTGGCTCTACCTCCTGTGGGGCGTCTGATGTTTCTGCCCTGCACAGTGAAAGGAAGAGAAGAGTCATGTAAACATAGTGCTCAGGAACTGGTTTGAACTAGGCAGAGGCCTCTCTGCCTTCAGAGAACAAAGGATTTTGGGGTATAAATATTGGGACCCAGTCCCACAGACCTTAGATCACTTCTGGAACAAGAAACCTTTCTGCCAAGGAGAAGAACCAAGGAAGCTGCAGGAGTTTGGACTGCCCCTCTGCCAGTGTGCTGTTTGCTGGGTTGGCCTGCAGTGGTTACTTCATTGCCAAGGGAAAGGAGAAGGAACTTTGTAAGGACTTTCATCTACAGAATATTCTCCAAGGGCTTGAACTGTGCTTGCCTCCTGCTGAGGTCTCAGGGCCAAAAGACTTCACCCCCAGCTCCATCCTTAATTTCCTTGCTGGGAATTCTGACTCCAGTCACTTGCGTGCCGCTGGGAGCTGAAAGCGCGACGCATCAAGAAGAAGCGTGTCGCCGCCGTAGCTGAAATCATCGCAACGCCGGAGAAGCGAGAGTTCGTCGCATTTCCCTGGAAGCGTGTGTTCATCGAAGCTGTCTGCTGTCGCATCGCCCGAGAAGCGCGACGCATCGAGAGAGCTGTCATTGCATCACCGGAGAAGCGCATCCCAGGGCCTGTCGTGGCTCGAAAGTACAGAGTAGTCGCAAGTCTGCCAGGGCATCATCACATCATCATCGCATCGCCGCATCAAGGTCGCCATCTTCTCGCATCGCAACTGGATCATCGCATCGGCATCGCATCAAGGCGCCATCTTGCAGATGGCAACAGGTCGAGAATCTATGCATCACCTCCGCACCGGTAAGGCTTGCGACGAGTCCCCTACTCTGCGCAAGTATTGAGGAAGGACACAACTGTTCTCCCGGGTCACGGAACCAACGCATCTCCCTTTCTGCGAGCCTTTTGTTTACTTTGCGTGCCGCATCCAAGAACTTTGTTGAGAACTTTGTCGCATTTACCAACAACTTGAACTAAGAGACTTTTATCATCCTTTGAGTATCCTTTAGTATAGTATTGTGGATTTTTGTCGTTTGTGGTCTTGTGTTTAAGTCTATATAAAGAATACCTATTTTTATAAAACCTGTGTTGTGTCCATCTGTAGTGCTATCACTGTATTACTGTGTATATTCACAAATGCTTAACACGCTGCCTCTGAGATAAGCCTGTCTGCTCGTGCCAAGCTACCAAGGGGGTGAGCAGGGGTTATTAAGGAGAGTAATCCCCTTCTCCTGACTTAGAAGTAAGGGTCCCTATTTGGACAAAGGTGATAACCATTGCCAACTAGAGACCCCCATATCTAACAATTACATTTTAAGGTGGCTGCCTTACTCAGAATGAATATTGAAAGGAGAAACAAACTATGATATATGATGCGGCATTGCAAGATATATGCTGCAAGGGAACCACCCTTTACTCTCTGTTAAATGCATTCAATGTTATGGTACCCTTCCCCTTCTACAGCATTCAATCCGATATTGGCTGTCTCGTCATTGTTGGGAGCCTAGATAGCCCCAAACAATCCTGTGTACCATACACAAGCATCAGTACTTACTTAATCTCTTAGAGCTGCTTCTTGCCACTACTTTTGCTAAATCTCAGTTTTCGATTTACCCATCCTGTTCCTCTTGATGATTTTGTCCTACCTAATACTATCGTTTTAAAGGGCTCTCCAATCAACTTTGACCTCACTAATCCGTAGAAAATGTTTTTTTTTTCATTTGGAGTTATGAAGGAGCGACGTCAGTACGTCTTGGTAGTTGTTTGAGGATGTATGTTGTTACCACGCATGCTTTTACAACGCATGCCTTTACCACGCAACTTTTACAACGCAAGTCATTAAAACGACTTTCGCTGGGGGGAGCTGGATAGTGAATAATTTAATTCACTATTCCAACTCCAGTCCCCGTGGATAGTAGGGAAGGTTTTGGATAGTAAATTAAACTATTCCCTATCCTACAGCGCCCCCCAGCGCAAGTCGTTGTAACGACTTGCGTTGTAAAAGTTGCGTGGTAAAGGTAGTGCGTGGTAAAAGTTGCGTTGTAAATGCTGTTTACCGTTGTTTGACAGTAGCCGGCTTAAAGGGCAATGGAGCACTGAACATGGGTGGTACCGCACAGTTACTACACATGGTGGTTTGTAATAAGATAGAATATTTGTGAGTAGTGAGTCCCCCTATGCAGACCTGTTGCATTCTCTGTAGTACAGGGTCTTCAGGATGTTTCTGAATTGCAGGAGAGTCCAGGTGTGTGTGTGTGTGTGGGGGGTGGTTGCGTGTGTGTGTACTTGTGTGCGTATGTACATATGTGTGTGTATGTAAATGTGTATTTATGTATATGGACACGTCGGAGAGATCTGATGCTAAGTGCAGCAAAAAAACAATGTACTGACTACATTTTTTACACCAGGGAGCTGACATTATACAATTTGATGGCTTTCCGGCAGCGACAGTTAATTTACTATGTCTGTAATCAAGTTAGCTTGTGTTACTAATTTAGATTCATCAGACATGATATACTAATTAAGGCAGTGATGTGTGCTAGTGTAATTATGAAACAGGTAAAATCCCTTCTACAACTCTAGAAACCCCTGAACTTTAACAGCACAGACAAGAAATACCAATTTAACATGCTCCCTTCTGTTTTAAAGCTTACATTAGTGTCATTGTGCACAATTTGCATTCATACAAGAACATGCTCTAAATTAATATGCATATAATAATATAAATACAATTTTACCTGCTATCTCTTGTGGGAACCCTGCTCGGATTCAAACTTAGCAAGTGAAAATCATAATTAGCATAATTATTAATGCACTGCATAGGCTGCATAGTTTTATTCGAATAAAACGTGTTAAGTACGACAATCACGCAACTGAAACACCTCCAAACAATGAAAGGATTAATTGCAGAGACACTCACAACACTGAGCAAAGTGCAAATACTTACAAATGAGAACAAGGCATACATCTGTTTGTACGCCATTAATTCAATTAAAATTAGAAATATGATTCTATTGGGCTATAAGTTTAGGAAGTGCTGTAGAGAATAGTAAATGCGCAGCGTGTTAATTTAAGTTCATGGCAAGAACAGTTGCCAAAGATGGCGACACCAACATTTTCCATTATACCACAGATAATGCCATGTTAGCTTATCACTCATCTACATACTTTTATGTGGATCGTCCTTTTACATTCAGAATGGAATAAAGGAGTATATGTCATCGCATTGCAGGCCCATACCTGCAACATAATTGTAGGTGTATACCTTCAACGGCAGAATATGCCTGGATCTGCCCAATTTTTTCTATACATTTTAGGGCAATTTGCAATCAGTATTTTTGCAGCCAGTAACATTTTTTAAGAACTAACCTGTTTAGCAATAGGTCTGTTCATAAAATTCCAAACCCAAATTCCAAATCTTAATGAGTTGCAATCCGATTTACCTCATGAATATAAAAGAGGTAGGTCGCAAATTGTGATCCCGTATGATTGGATGCCATCAAAGGAATGATGGCCCGTCTGGGTCAGCAAACCACCAGGTCTGCGATTTATTTTAAATAAAGCTTTTTTTAACTGCAGCCTGAAAAGAAATAGGCCTGTGCTTTAAAAAAAGATTCCCTTTTTTTTAAGTCAGTTTAAAAGTTGGCAGTGGCCCCTTATACCACTGCCACTCTTCACCATTTTTTTTGTACATCCCCAAAAAGAAAGTTCTCTCTTTTGTGAATGCATTACCACCTCCTTTGAAGTATGGTCACAGAACATTGAAACTGTACTGACAACTCAGTCACAAAACATTGATGCATAACATATTAACTCAGTATTTGGAAAGAGACCCTTCCATATACCAAATCAGTATCCATTCCAAATCCCATTTTAGGAATCCGAAAAACGTTTCTGGCTCCTAAAATAAGAAATTCAGGAACTAGCTTTAGGTGTCCCTCAAGCATCTGCAGATTTACTTTTGTTTTTCAACATCTAGTTGATTTCCTGCAACAGCCTCATCATGTACCTTGGTTGTATCTTCAATGATGGTACATAAATTCTGATGAATATCATAAAATTTCAAAGATCACTCAAGAGTGGCTTGCCCCGCTCATGGTTACCAATGTGTAAGTTTTGTGATGTTTGCTATAGCACCATCGTATCACTTTTCAATCACTTTGCAGCTTAGACATGGCCAGAATGAAGACTGGCAGGAGAGCACTTTCATCCAAAACCATGTGAGGCATCCAGTCACTATGCATGCTTCTGGGGAGATCGCATCCAGGACAAGAAGTTGAGAAGCCTTCTTCAGTTGAGCAAAGTCTTATCCTGCCAGGTGGAATAGTTCAGTCATAAATGTGGTCCTTCCCCTTTTCCAGGAGGACTCTTCTGCCAACAAGGTGTGAATCCTTCTGGCTACACCATTGAACGCTGCCCAGTTTGTCCCTCATGAACCTAGAGTTTTCTCATAGCACATCAAAGACAATGATAATATTTCCTTGCTGAGTCTACCAATCTATTAATGGTAGTTCTGGGCATGAAAACACATGAAGACCAATGTAGATCCTGGTGCATGAGACTACCAGGTGGCAGGGCCTTTGGCCTCTGCAACCCTAGCTGAGAACAATACACCCTATTTGGCTGGTGGGCATCTCTGTGCTATGTTTAGAGACATCGCTGCAGTGGCTCCCTTTCCAGCAGAGGGGTTTTGGTAAACAGGAGCCATGTTAAAAGCAACCATTGTGCAAACTGTTTTCTTTTTTCTACTGCAAATTCAGGACTTTGTAAGAATCAAATGGCCTGATGAGCAGGGATTTTTCTCCCAGTGCTTGGGGGCCCTCCTTAATTTTCCCTGCCTGTTAGAAAGGAGATTACTGGTTGGCTAGGGCATGCGCCTAAGCCAGGCAGAAACCACCACTCTAGTCAGGGCAAGGGAGTTACACACTGAAGATAACCCCTGCTCACCCCCTTGGTAGCTTGGCACGAGCAGTCAGGTTTATCCCAGAGGCAATGTGCAGAGCATTTGAGAAACACACACACACACAGCAGAAAAGCACTAGGTACACCACAAAAGAAACTCCAAACAAGATTATATAAAAAATAACCTTTGTATTACTCATAAACCCATTAGAATGTAATCACAAATGTACACTGTGCCACCTGGCACTAGGTAATAATTTACAGGTGATTATATACATTACAGGGCCTATCGGGCCACTGTCATCACCATTAGAATCTCACCAGTAATAAAAGATAAACACCACCAGTAATTCCTGGCCGAGGCACTTAGCATAAACACATTATGCATCATATATTAGGCATCATCAGTGCACCATTAGCAAGGCAACCTGTAACTACTGGCAATAGTGTACACTTAGCACAACCACATTTTGCAGAGCATTGTTAGGCATATAATCATCAGCAGTGCAGGGCATCATCTCCATAACACATCACCCCCTGCGCAGGTATGACCATAACCGCACAGTATTATAAATCCGGTCGTTCATGCACCTTAGTACACAATTAGCATCTTCACGTGCCCCTTATGCCACTTCTGAAATGACCAGCTGATGTTATCTGGTCACTCCCCATACTTGCACCATCCTGGGCATCAATACCCCTTCAGGGGACACAGCGCTTCTACGCTCCTTCGTGGAGGTTCCTTCCTCCTTCTAGACTCAGGGGCCTCCATCGGGGTCTGGCCTGGTCATAACAAAAGCCTGAGCAGGATCAGGACCTCCGTCGAGGGTCACCACCCCAACCTGCTCTCTTAAGGCACCTTCTCTGGTGCCCTCCAACGGATGTACAAGGGCCTCTGCCTGCTCTCAGTCTCCACACAGCTATCAACAGGTAGTGCAATGCCCCGAGGGTGGGAAGGCCTTATTCGGTCCCCCCGTGAAAGCACTCTAGCAGTGGCGGGACTTACCCCCACTCAGGCTCAAAAAGGCTGTTGTGCGGCCTCTCGATGGCCAAGGTACGGCACTGCAGCCTCACGTCTCTCCTCCGCAGTTCCTTTGGGTCACCTCCAGACACCGCAGTGCGGGGTGGACTCCTGCAAGAAGGTTGGTTCTGCAGCGTCTCTCTTGACAGGCGGGGCTCTCCTCTTCAGGGATAGATGGAAGTCTGCCTGACTTTCGCGGGGCTCTCCTTGTTCACCCGAGAGCCCCATCCACAACCAGGCAATCTTTGCCTGTCTACCTGCTTTCGTTGCTACGTAGCGGCTGCCTCCCACAGTCAGGCTCGGGAGGCACGATTGGGCGGCACTCACGGTTGCACCCCAGGACACTCCAGGCATTAGAGGCGGAGCACTCACCAGGTGCTCATGTGGCAGAGCAAAAATCTTCTTCCGTGCAGTTAGGCACACAAGGCCCTTCACTGGTACCCCACATCAGGAGTAGAGCGCTCACCATGCGCTCTTGTGGCCAAAAGAAGCCCACTTCCCGGCAGTATGGCACTTATTGAGAGTACCAGGGAACAGGGCACAGGTACAGCAGGCATGCCAGCATAAAGGGACCCTAAGCAGAGGGGCAGTCCCTCCAGCACCTCACCAGCTGGTAACAGCCTGGTCCCACGTGGCGGTTCCTCCTGGCCTTCCAGCAGCCTGCTGGCTACCAGTTCCCAGTCAGCACATACAGCAGCACTTTTCATGGGGTCACAGCCCCAATATTGATACCAGCCAGGTCTTTGTTCTGCCCTGGCACAGGGTTTGGGGATCCAGTCAAAACCAGTTCTGGGGGGCACTCAAAATTTTATTTACAAGTGCACAACAGTCCCCTTTGACGTTGCAGGTCCTGGCCCCAGACACACCACAGGGGGCGGAGCCAGCATTGTCCAAGGCAGGCACAGAACTATTCAGGGTCAGGGGCTACTCCTCCCACAACTCCAAATGCAGATCTGCCCATTCAGCCTAGCGCTGACTCACCATGCCCCTCTAGATCCACTGCAGCTCACCACCCCTGTCACTTCAGAGCCAGACAAGCAATGCACATCAGGCAGGCACAAAGACACATAGCACACAGAAATGGCAACTTCTAAAAGCGGCATTTCTAAAATAGTGATAATAAATCTTACTATTCCAAACATACCAAACTTGACAACGCTGCTCCTCTCATATCAGGAATTACCACTGAAACACTTATCAGGGAATCCCCAATGCATTCCTATGAGAGGGCAGCTTCACATCAGTGAGAAACCAAAATTGCTGTTTGTCACTACCAGGACATGCCACACAATTGAGGCACATGTCCTACCTTTTACCTACATTGCACCCTGCCGCTAGGGCTAGCTAGGGCCTACCTTAGGGGTGACTGATATGTAGTAAAAGGGGAGTCACAGACGTGGCACCCACTTTATGTGCCACGTCACAGTGGCAGCAAACTGCGCCTGCAGGCCCTGCAATGGCAGAGGGCTGAGACAGGTTTGAAAGGCTACTTTGGTGTGTGGTGCAAGCAGCACTGCAAGCCCACCAGTAGAATTTAATTCATTGGCCCTTGGTATCTGAGATACCACTTTACAAGGGGCTGATATTTATTTATTTATTTATTTGCTTGTTAAGCGCATGAATCAATTCCCGAAGGGATATCTCTGCGCTGGTGCTCGCATTTAGAGGGTTACTGCAAGGATTAGAGCTGAGGAGGAGAACCTGATAAATTTAAGGCATGGTGAAGAGGTAGGTTTTCAGTTTCTTCCTAAATAGTTCTAGGCTCCTAGTCTGTTTCAGTTCAGTGGGCAGGGAATTCCAGAGAATAGGCCCTTTGTAGGACAGTGCTCGGCCACCTTGTCTGGCCCTTCTAATCTTAGGAACCTGAAGCAGGAGATGGTTGCTAGATCGAAGTGTGCGGCCAGGGATGTAGGGCAGGAATTTTTCTTTTAGATAGCTGGGGCTGGTGCTAAACAGGCATCTGTATATAACGTTACAGATTTTAAATTTGACGCGCTGCTTTACGGGTAGCCAATGAAGTTGGCGAAGTAGGGGGCCGGACGGCGTTCTGGGAGGAGCATTGAGGGCCAGTCTAGCCGCCGTATTCTGGACAACCTGAAGTTTGTCTAGCTGCGCTTCATTTGCTGAGATGTATAGACCATTGCAGTAATCCATTCTGCTTATGATAAGGGTCTGGATGAGAGTCTTCCTATGGTTTGGGGGTAGAAACGGGAAGGCTCGTCTCAGGAGCCCCACCACATGGAGGCAAGCACCTGCTACTTGCGTGGTGTGCTCTTTAAGCAGGAGCGCCTGGTCTAGTTTGACACCTAGGTTTTTTGCTGTCTGTTTGGGATTGGGGATGGGGCCTAGTTCCAAAGGCCACCAATCTGGGGACCAGAGAAGGGTCGCCCCTCCAAACAGCATGACCTCCGTTTTGGATACATTACATTGCAAAACATTTTTAGCCATCCAATGTGCTACAGCCCTCATCCCGTCTGCAAATGATGACTGAATTGCCGGAGTGAGGGTTTGGAAGGGGAATAGCAGCTGGGTGTCGTCAGCATATGATACAGGAGTAAATCCAAAAGATCTTATCAGATTAGCTAAGGGGGCCACATAAATGTTAAACAACGTGGGGCTGAGACACGAGCCCTGTGGCACACCCTTAGTTAGCTCTCTTGATGGTGATGAATGGGAGCCCAGTCTGACACCTTGAGTTCGGTCAGAAAGGAAGCTGTGCAGCCATGATAGAGCTGTTCCTCCTACCCCTACGCTGCTCAGTCTTTCGAGAAGGAGAGCATGTGATACCGTGTCGAAGGCAGCGGACAGGTCTAACAGCACTAGAATCACTGATTCCCCCCTGTCCAGTGACATCCTGATGTTATCGGTCACGGAGAGGAGGGCTGATTCAGTGCTGTGGTTGGGCCTGAAACCAGATTGGGAAGGGTCCAGGCCCTCCGCTGCCTCGATGTAGTTCGACAGGTGAGTATTTACATGCTTCTCGGTAAGTTTACCGAGATAGGGTAGGAGGGAGATGGGCCTGAGGTTAGATAAATCAGACCAGGGCAGTGTGGTATTTTTCCGGATTGGATTTACAACTGCTTGTTTCCACTCAGATGGCACCCGTCCTTCACTGAGGGATTGATTTATAATGGTTTGTAGAAGTGGGCCTAGGAAGGAGTTAAGGGGGGCCATCATTCTTGCGGGTATGAGGTCGTTAGGGGAGCCAGATTTTATATGATTAGTTAGAAGGTGGAGATCGGTGTCAGATATTGGGGGAAAGGAGAGTAGTGATATTGTTTTTTGTTGTAAGGCAGTGTTAGCGGAGCTGACATTGGAAGCAGGGCTGCAAGTATTGGTAGAAGTGTTGTTCAGGATTTTCTCGTAAATGAGGTTGATTTTATTCTCGAAAAACAGAGATATCTCTTCACAGAGAGGCAGTGAGAAATCGTCCAAGCTAACACATGCTGTGGGTTTCACAAAGGATTCGAGTATCTTATATAATTCCTAGGTAACATAAATTAGCCAAACAGGTGTAGAGCAATCTTACCACATTTTACCATAGAGAGCAAATGCACTTTACATTGAACAGCGATAAAGTGCACAGAGTCCTAAAACCACCAACACCAGGTCAGAAAAAATACCAGGCGGAAGGCAAAAAGTTCAGGGATGACCCTGCCAAAAAGGGCAAAGTCGAACACTGCCTGTATCAACCTTGACAAAGTAACCCTAAATAATACTACAATTTTGATAGTGGCTTCCATTCACATCTGGACAGACCACTCGGAGGTATTCGTGAACACACACTATATCTCTATTGACTCCTCCTTAAAAGTGTCAACACTTTTAAGGAGTCAATAGAGATATATTTTACTTCCAAATCATAAGTGTGTCACACTGTAAAGTATAGAAGTAGTTGTTTCAATTTAGAAGTGTGTGTTCACGACTACCTCCGAGTGGTCTGTCCAGATGTGAATGGAAGCCACTATCAAAATTGTATTATTATGTAGGGTTACTTTGTGCTTTTCTTGTAGAGTTTATGTCCTTGTATAGAAAGTACTGACATGTGAATTTTTGTAATTCATTTATTAGGTGTCATTGGCTAGGATGAGACAATTTATGTATGATATATTCATTGTGTACTATAAAACATAGGGAAGGTAAATTAGAAATACCTTCATCAAAATGAGTGTATCATTCATTCCTTCATACCGATTGTTGGTTATTCCTACTTGATAGGACTCGACCTGGCAACTACCTGGTCTGGTGCATCCTTGAGGTGAAATTGGGTCCCGTGCCCTGATGAAACTGCCACAAAGTCAATGGCAATGAAACATGTTGGCCATTCAGGTTAAAATGGTCTAACCAGTTTCAAGTAGTGTCTCAAAGTTGAAGGCTGCGATGCTTTAAGACAAAACTGGATAGCAGTGTCCTTGCATGCCAACTATGCCAGTGTAACATCCCACAATAAAATATTTGCAAGAGAAGAGGATGCCGGAATTTCAGGATTATTATTTTTTACAAGAAGAAGATGCCATCCATCTCCATCATCTCCTTCCCAGGGCAACTGCCAATCTTCCACCCTCAACAATCCAGCTTCCCCAGTGACATAGACAACATTTCCATGCCATCTATGTCATGTAGAATTCCATTACCTAAACAATTGCTCAGCTACCACAATAACATAACATAAAATGCTTTACTAAATCAACTCTAGGTTTTAAATTCAATGTGATTGCCAGCAAAGCTCTGCATTTCAATGTAAAATATTTACCCAAAAAGAATTGCTCACAAAACAAATAGCGGAATACCCACCATGTAATTGACGAATGTCATTCGGATAAGGTGTTTTTTTATTTATTTTGCGGACAAACCTTTGCGAAGTTTCTAGCTTTCACCTTTTCTGAGGTTTGCAAAGTTTTAACAGCTTACCTCCACCTTCGTTAAAGCAAAAAAAAATCTGCTTTGCAAGATATTCCTCACTGTAAAGCAAGATAATTTTTACTCTAATTGAACCTATGCAAACTTAAAAAAATTGCTGAATTGTATTTTTTGTGTTTTTAGATAACCTTTCGAAGCACAATGGCAAATGTCTGCAGAATATTTCTCAGCAGGTATCCATCGCTCACTGTATCACTGGAACCAAGCTATGCCCAGCTGATGAGCACATAACTTGGGCGAAACTGGTATTGGGTTGCTTATGTTCTGGTTCAGGGAGGACCTGGCTTGGCAGTTTGGGTTGGACTGTTCCCATGAGGATCAGGGTCAGGACTGATTTGGATATGGCTGGGTCCAACTGAGGTGGCAAAGTGAGGAAAAGAACGATGGGTTGGAGTCCTACCCTGAGCTATTTCTAGTGGTTTAGACTTATTGCAGGCAGCTTCCCATCACCTTTTGTGTGTTTCATCCATTGTACAAAGGCATTGCACAGCAGAACAGTATGACCTTCATTACGATATTCCCAATAATCATGTGATTTTAAACGTTTCTGCTCAATTGGTATGATGAGAAATGTAGTAAATTGCATCATTAGCATGTTGCATGTATACATTTTCCCAATGCAACTTGATGAAAGGCGTCTGAGATACATTCAGGAAAATATTTGGAAATTGGTGAGGAAAGACCGATTCCTGTAGCAATTTCTCAGTCACCTGGTTAGTGCATGTACCAGTGCAGTAATACTGCAACTCAGAGTTATCACCCACTCAGAAGCAGTAATTCTAGGTGTGCCATTAACATATCTGGATTACCAAGGACCAAGTAATGAGGGCCTAAATCTTGAGTCTAAAAAACAAAACAAAAAAACGGGCACTATCAATTTTCTCCGTTTCTGGAATTAGCAAAGATTTGCTTTGTTACACCTAGAAACCAGAAACAGATCTCCAGGTGTACTTGTCTAAAATGTTTGCAGATTCTATTTTTCTATGAGCAAGTATACATGTGCAGGGACGGCTTTAGGGCGGTGCGGCAAGGCCAGGCGCACCTGTTGCTGCGTTTGGGGGGTGGGGGATATGTATAGAAATAACATGAGTTTAAAAGCACCTGCTGCAGAGTTTTTTTGTGCCCATCAGTTTTCAGGCAACAATAAAATTGTCAAGATAACTCTGGTGATTAATGTTCCTGCTGGAGAGAGATGGAGTTGTGTCTAGTTTTAGTTTTGACTCCTCATAAAATAATTCAGAGGGTTAATATGCCTGTTGCACAGAACGTGTACAATGCAGATCACAGAACTGTATTTTATGAGGTTAGCTCCGTAGGTTACCGTTATTGATCCTTTTGTTACATGCAGTTCGTAAGTTGCAATCCTAATATAGCACAGTGACCTGTGAATTGTCATCAAAGAGCTGCTGCAAACTGCATGGCATAGCTTAGTATGTTATTATTCTGCCAGGCTTTCATTGTCCTAATGTTGCTAAAAATGGTTTGTTTGGGTCAGAAATATATTCTTCTTAGTAAAGCCAACCCGAACTACTGTGATACGTTTTAAATACTGAGTGTGCGCTTTTCCTGATCAAGTACTCTTAAAATATACTGCCTACTACTTTGGATGGCATGTGACTCATACACCTTGTAATCTCTCTGCCATATGTAACATTTCCTATAGACTGATTTACACATATATGACTCATTGTCTCTGTATAATGTGTGTGAGATGTAAAATGGTACTCTAGTATGAGTAGCCCTGTTAAAAAATTGAAATGTATGTGATAGTGAGGCTATGGAGAGATGACGGACACTGTTAGAGGGCGGTAGGAGGGGATTTAGTGGAGTTGTCACACCGGGGCGAGCAGTATCAAAGATGGCCCAGTACACATGTTAATCACTCTGGAGAAAATCTACTGGGCAAGAGCAAATGCACTAGCTAAATCTGTTTTCTTTTTTCATCAGAAGGAAATGTTTTTCCAATGAAGAAACCCCTTCCCCTACTCTCCCTGGTCCTTTCTCTCAGTGGAAAAAAATACTGCTTCCTCGAATACATTTCCAACCCTTTCCAGGGCACTGGTTTTGGTGAGGGTGCAGTTTGTCAATATCCACAAATGTTTCAATGTGTTAGTGTGCACAAGGTCAAAGTATATTCCAATCCCCAGATATATCCAGCACTCATTATGCAGCCCTCTGTGTTTTCTCGCAGCACTATGTTAACATAAGATTCCACTGACAAGACCTGTACAAATTGAGCAATCTGCAAAGAAGCAATTAACTGAAAGGATGTGTCAAAAATCTCACTGCAATGACATGGAGAAGGTCTATGGAAGAATTCAACTCAGGCAATAATTTAAAACAGAGAAAGAATTCTTGGCATTGCATTATCATCATTTTCCAGTTGGAGGTCTATTTATTTATTGATCCAGCATTGCCATTGAATCGTGAATGCATTGTTTACCTTTAAATGAATAATCACTCCTGTAAAAAAAATAAGTAATTATCAAACTGACCAAATTCACTTTAAAAACCTGAGTCAAGTGCTACATAGAAAAAGTCCAGGGCTGTAGGAGATTATCATTCCAGTTATCTGACCTTTGAAAGAAATGGTGAAGGGTTTTGAACAGCATTTTACTACAGATGTTAATGTATGATATTTTGGGAGTCGAGGGATTAGGATGAGAAGTCCCAAAAGTCAAAGTGTGTGTCATAGTAGTGGCCAGAGAAAATAAAACACTAGGGAATCGAGCTGTGTCAGGACATAATACATTCCAGTGAATAGGAGTATATCCCTTTAAATGCCATCTAAAGATCAGACCTGTCATTCATCTTGTTATTTTTATTCTCCACAGAGTCAGAGTTTTGCTATTTCCTCGTATTTTAGATTTTCAGTAATAGTTTTTAGGTATTGTTGAGGTTCTTTAGAGGGAACGCATAAGATGAAATATGATTGTAACTAAAGACTTTAAACAATTAATTGTGGCTATGAAAGCTGTTACGTTGTGCGCACTTCTAAAAACAAATATTCAATATGTAGATCAGTGTGGAAAATAAGTAATACCCAATAACAATATGTTTTGTATATGTAGCATATCTATGAAACAGGCACTGCCAAAGCCAATAGGACTTTCTTCTAAAAGTGTGTACTATTGGCTTTACCAATGCTTTTTTTCCAACTGCACACATAGCTGGCAGCCTTGGAATTGGTTTTCTATTAAGGAAAACTCAAAGAGGCCACCAATGGGCACACATGCATAGCAGCAGCTGCGCATGTGTAAGTAATAAAATGTTCAAGCATCATGACATAGGCAGCCATTTTTAATTTACAATTCCAGCCTGGAGGACAGTCGTGTTTTAACAGCAAATTTAAATGTTAAAATGACTATCATCCAGACCTGCATGTTTAGCGTGTTCCTGAAGCTCAACACCACCAAGACAGAATTCCTGTTATTTGCCAAGAACAACAATCACGAAATAAGGCAAAACTGGCTCAATGGATGGATCTTGAAGGCTTCAAACCCAAACTTTCAACCAATTCACCTGATTTTACAACTAATACCATCCTTAACCGTAATTAATACTTTGACAAGAAAATAATAACTTTTAGCTCTCTTTACTGGAGAAAGAGCATCCATCCATCATGCACCCATACCTGTACGGTTTCCAGTGCATAATTTGCAAAAGAATGAGTGCCAAGGCACAACATTGTGTTCAAAATCCTGTGGTGGGCACTACAGAAGGTCGGGGTACTGAATACAAAGGTTGCATTGTCTTGATTCCACATCATACCTCTTTAATTTACCCCCATACACTCTCTTGACAGTTCTTTTTCATTCCAGATATCTCCTTTTGACACTGTTTACAGTCTTTCTCCGCCTTTTTCTTTCCTCTTCTGTGTTTTTCTCCATCTTGCCCCGTGGCCACCCCTGCAACCATCAGCTCAAATTAAGCACTGGGGGTCTCAATCAAGCTAGAAAGGGTGTCAGCATCTATTTTCGCAACTGAACTCAAAAGGTGTACCAACAATTTGTCACAGGTGCAACTATTGAACTCTACCCCAATGCAATCAAAAAAGATCAGTTCAAACTTCATATTGATATTGCAATGCTATTGGTGAATTTCATATCACAACATCCAAAAACACCAAGAGGTCTTGCTGGTTGTTAGATCTGGGGGTCTTTAGTTGGCAATGGTTATCACCTTTGTCCAAATAAGGACCCTTACTTCTAAATCAGGATAAGGGGATTACTCTCCTTAATAACCCCTGCTCACCCTCTTGGTAGCTTGGCACGAGCAGACAGGCTTATCTCAGAGGCAGTGTGTTAAGCATTTGTGAATATACACAGTAATACAGTGATAGCACTACAGATGGACACAACACAGGTTTTATAAAAATAGGTATTCTTTGTATAGACTTAAACACAAGACCACAAACGACAAAAATCCACAATACTATACTAAAGGATACTCAAAGGATGATAAAAGTCTCTTAGTTCAAGTTGTTGGTAAATGCGACAAAGTTCTCAACAAAGTTCTTGGATGCGGCACGCAAAGTAAACAAAAGGCTCGCAGAAAGGGAGATGCGTTGGTTCCGTGACCCGGGAGAACAGTTGTGTCCTTCCTCAATACTTGCGCAGAGTAGGGGACTCGTCGTGAGCCTTACCGGTGCGGAGGTGATGCGTAGATTCTCGACCTGTTGCGGTGCGCAAGATGGCGCCTTGATGTGATGCGATGCCGATGCGATGATCCAGTTGCGATGCGAGAAGATGGCGCCCTTGATGCGGCGATGCGATGACGATGCGATGACGCCCTGGCAGCCTTGCGGCGAATCTGTACATTGGATCCGCGACAGGCCCTGCGATGCGCTTCTCCGGCGATGCGATGACAGCTCTCTCGATGCGTCGCGCTTCTCCGGCGATGCGACGGCAGACAGCTTTGATGAACACACGCTTCCAGGGAGATGCAACGAACTCTCTCTTCTTCGGCGTTGCGATGATTTCAGCTGCGGTGGCGACACGCTTCTTCTCGATGCGTCGCGCTTCCAGCTCCCCGCGGCACGCAAGTGACTGGAGTCAGAATTCCCAGCAAGGAAATTCAGGAGGGAGCTGGAGGTGAAGTCTTTTGGCCCTGAGACTTCAGCAGGAGGCAAGCACAGTTCAAGCCATTGGAGAATATTCTGTAGATGAAAGTCCTTACAAAGTTCCTTCTCCTTTCCCTTGGCAATGAAGCAACCACTGCAGGCCAACCCAGCAAACAGCACACTGGCAAAGGAGCAGTCCAAACTCCTGCAGCTTCCTTGGTTCTTCTCCTTGGCAGAAAGGTTTCTTGTTCCAGAAGTGATCTAAAGTCTGTGGGACTGGGTCCCAATATTTATACCAAAAATCCTTTGTTCTCTGAAGGCAGAGAGGCCTCTGCCTAGTTTAAACCAGTTCCTGAGCACTGTGTTTACATGACTCTTCTCTTCCTTTCACTGTGCAGGGCAGAAACATCAGACGCCACACAGGAGGTGGAGCCAGCACAGGGGAGGGAAGATGCAGCTCTGGAGTACTCTGTTGACAGGATTCCCCTTCTCCTTTCACTGTGCAGGGCAGAGACATCAGACAAACCACAGGGGGTGGAGCCAGCATTGTGGAGGGAAGGCCCAGCCCTATTCAGGTCCCAGGTGCACTCTCCCCCTCCCATCTGGAGGTAAATCTCCCTAATCACCACTGGGCTGTCCCAGACTGTCTCCTGGAATTTCCCCAGCCCTGCCACACACAAACCCACACAAGGAATACACAAGTCAGCAGAGGCGGGCTTAAATGGTTAGGCAAGCAAATACTTATTTTCTGAAAGTGGTATTTGCAAACACAGAATATTAAAATAAACTTTACTAAACGATGTATTTTATTATTCTGAGTTCAGGCATACTAAACTCGAATTTCTACCATGTTCCCTGAGTCAGTTAGGATTGTGGGGATGTAACAATCTTCACTGCCCATTCTAATCTATGAGAACAGGTAGCCTTCAATAGTGAAAAACGAAAATGGCTGTCATTCACCACTACAACATGCCACACACATCAGAGCATGTCCTACCTTATACTTACAATGCACCCTGCCCTTGGGCCTAACATAGGTGTGTCTAATATGACGCAAAGGGAAGGTTTAGGGTCTGGCAAGTGGGTGCACTTGGCCAAGTCGACATGGTAGTCACAGACTACACACAGGCCTTGCAATGGCAGGCCTGAGACACACTTTACAAGCTGCTTCTGTGGGTGGCACAACCAGTGCTGCAAGCCCACCAGCAGCATTTGCTCTACAAGCCCTGGGCACACATGGTGCACTGTACTAGGGGCTGACAGTAGATCACCTCCCTGAAAGTATCAAATTCCTGTGAGCTGACGAGCTCGGGAGCCTGCACCTTCATGCTGTGAGTGGAACTGGTCCTGAGAGATAAGGCAGCATGCCCTGCAACCTATGAACTTTGCTTTTTCCCTACTGACGATTGAGGAATCATGAAACACGTGTCTAGGGATACGAATTGAAACTAACAATACAGCACTGGCTATGAACTCTTTGAATTGAACTGAGCGAGAAATAATGAACTACATGAACCATCATGCAAAAGGTAATTTCGTTGGGGCGTGTCTGGTGCGCTCCCACCTCCCTGAAAGTATCAAATTCCTGTGAGCTGATGAGCTCGGGAGCCTGCACCTTCATGCTGTGAGTGGAACTAGTCCTGAGAGATAAGGCAGCATGCCCTGCAACCTATGAACTTTGCTTTTTCCCTGCTGACGATTGAGGAATCATGAAACACGTTTCTAGGGATACGAATTAAAACTAATAATACAGCACTGGCTATGAACTCTTTGAATTGAACTGAGCGAGAAATAATGAACTACATGAACCATCATGCAAAAGGTAATTTCGTTGGGGCGTGTCTGGTGTGCTCCCACCTCCCTGAAAGTATCAAATTCCTGTGAGCTGACGAGCTCGGGAGCCTGCACCTTCATGCTGTGAGTGGAACTGGCCCTGAGAGATAAGGCAGCATGCCCTGCAACCTATGAACTTTGCTTTTTCCCTACTGACGATTGAGGAATCATGAAACACGTGTCTAGGGATACGAATTGAAACAAATAATACAGCACTGGCTATGAACTCTTTGAATTGAACTGAGCGAGAAATAATGAACTACATGAACCATCATGCAAAAGGTAATTTCGTTGCGGCGTGTCTGGTGCGCTCCCACCTCCCTGAAAATATCACATTCCTGTGAGCTGACGAGCTCGGGAGCCTGCACCTTCATGCTGTGAGTGGAACTGGTCCTGAGAGATAAGGCAGCATGCCCTGCAACCTATGAACTTTGCTTTTTCCCTACTGACGATTGAGGAATCATGAAACACGTGTCTAGGGATACGAATTGAAACTAATAATACAGCACTGGCTATGAACTCTTTGAATTGAACTGAGCGAGAAATAATGAACTACATGAACCATCATGCAAAAGGTAATTTCGTTGGGGCGTGTCTGGTGCGCTCCCACCTCCCTGAAAGTATCAAATTCCTGTGAGCTGACAAGCTCGGGAGCCTGCACCTTCATGCTGTGAGTGGAACTGGTCCTGAGAGATAAGGCAGCATGCCCTGCAACCTATGAACTTTGCTTTTTCCCTACTGACGATTGAGGAATCATGAAACACGTGTCTAGGGATACGAATTGAAACTAATAATACAGCACTGGCTATGAACTCTTTGAATTGAACTGAGTGAGAAATAATGAACTACATGAACCATCATGCAAAAGGTAATTTCGTTGGGGCGTGTCTGGTGCGCTCCCACCTCCCTGAAAGTATCAGGCCTGAGACACACTTTAGAAGCTGCTTCTGTGGGTGGCACAACCAGTGCTGCAAGCCCACCAGCAGCATTTGCTCTACAAGCCTTGGGCACACATGGTGCACTGTACTAGGGGCTGACAGTAGATCAAATAAGCCAATCGTGGAATCCAATCAGTATATCAATTTAACATAGGGAGCACTTGCACTGTGGCACTGATTAGTAGTGGCACAGGGCCCAAAACATACAACCAGCAAAAATATGTCAAAACAGAGGAGGCAATCCATCAAAAATGGAAGGGAGACTCACGCCAATGATGTCAGGTCTAACACGTGTCCCCTCCAGCTGAAATGTGGGGAGAACTACCCTTCCCTTGGGGAGCTCTCTTCACTAAGGCGGAAAAATCTGGACAGACCATCAGCGTTGGCGTGTTCTGTACCAGGGCGGTGTTCCGCCGTAAAGTCCATACCCTGTAGGGAGATGGACCACCTCTACAACTTTGGGTTCTCACCACTCCTCTGCATCAGCCATCTGAGGGACCTGTGGTCGGTCTGAACCTGGAAGTGAGTCCAAAACAAGTATGGTCTCAACTTCTTCAGTGCCCAAACCACAGCAAATACCTCACGCTCAATTGCACTCCACCTCTGTTCCCGTGGAAGTAACCTCCTACTGATGAAGGCTACAGGTTGGTCAAAGCCCTCTTCAGTAATCTGTGATAGAACAGCCCCCACACCATGCTCTGAAGCGTTTGTCTGTACAATGAATTCTTTTGAGAAGTTGGGTGCCTGAAGCACAGGTGTTCTGCACATGGCAGTCTTCAGGGCATCAAAAGCTTTCTGACAGGTGTCAGTCCAGTTCACTTTCTTGGGCTGCTTCCTGGAAGTCAGCTCAGTCAAAGGTGCAACAATGTTGCCATACCCTTTGACAAACCTCCTGTAGTACCCCGTGAGTCCTAAAAAGGCTCTCACCTGTGTCTGGGTCTTTGGGGGTTCCCATGCCAGGATGGTATCAATCTTGGGTTGTAGGGGCGCCACCTGGCCGCTTCCTACCTGGTGACCCAAGTACACAACGGAGCCCTGCCCGATCTGACACTGCAAGTGTTCCACCCAACTGGTGCTGAACAATGCAATGTCGTCCAGTTAGGCAGCACTGAAATCCTCCAGTCCAGCCAACACCTGGTTGACCAACCTCTGAAAGGTGGCAGGGGCATTCTTCATCCCAAAGGGCATAACCCGAAATTGGTAGTGCCCATCTGGTGTGGAGAATGCTGACCTCTCCTTAGCCCCATCGGTCAAGGTGATCTGCCAGTACCCAGACGTTAAATCAAACGTGCTGAGGTACCATGCAGCTCCTAGCCGATCAATGAGCTCATCAGCTCTGGGGATGGGGTGTGCATCAGTCCTGGTGACCGAACTGAGTCCTCTGTAGTCCACACAGAACCGGAGTTCAGGTGTGGCACCCGGCGAGGCAGCCTTTGGGACCAAGACCACTGGGCTGGCCCAAGGACAGTTGAAAGACTCAATAACCCCTAAAGCAAACATCTTGGAGATTTCCTCCTTGATGTAAGCCCTAACCTTGTCAGTCACTCTGTAAGCCTTGTGCTTCACAGGAGGACTGTCACCAGTGTCCACATCATGGACGCACCAATCTGTGACACCAATAACCAAGGAAAATAGATCAGAGAATTGCCCCAACAGTTGGCGACAATCTTGCTGCTGATCAGGGGTCAGTGTGGCAGAGAGGCTGACACCATCCACTGGCCCATCTTGCTCTGTTGCAGACGGGAGGTCAGGAAGAGGCTCGGTATCCTCCTCCATTCCATCATCTGTCGCTAGGAGCATGCCCACTTCGGACCTTTCTAAGTGGGGCTTCAGGCGGTTAATATGAAGGACCCTTAAAGGGTTCCTTGGAGACCGCAAGTTCACCAGATAGGTGATATCACTCTTGCGCTCCACCACCTCATATGGACCAGTCCACCTGTCTTGGAGAGCACAAGGCTCCACAGTGGCCATAACCCAAACTTTCTGTCTAGGTTGAAGCTCAATCAGAGTGGCATTCTGATCGTACCACCGCTTCATCTCTTCCTGGCTGGCTTGCAGATTTGCCTGAGCGAGATCCCTGAAAGGCATGGTTTGGTTTCGGAAGGCCAGCATGTAGCTATATACATCCTGGGGAGGTTTCCTGGGAGATTGCTCCCAGCCTCCCTTTACCAAACTCAAAGGTCCTCTTACCGGGTGACCATGCAAAAGCTCAAAGGGGCTGAACCCTAGAGACTTTTGTGGCACCTCTCGGTAGGCAAACAGCAGGCATGGCAAGAGGACGTCCCACTTACGCCTCATTGGTTCTTCAAGACCCATGATCATGCCCTTAAGGGTCCGGTTAAATCTCTCAACCAGCCCATTACCTTGTGGGTAATGTAAATGTAAATGTAGTATACTTGTAAAGCGCACAGCTGCCCCAGCAACGGGGCTTTCCCTGTGGGATGGTCCATTGCTGGAAGTCCCCAAGGTGGAGCCAGGCATCCCCGGAATTGGCGGGGCCGTTGTGGAGATTAGGCAAGCTAATGCCCAGAGTTGCCGAGTGGAACCCCTGATTAGAGTAAGCACCGAAGCGAGAATTATTGAGTCCGCTGACCAAGGTCCACGACCCTGCCGCGTCGGGAATTGAACCCTTGTCCCGGGCTGACTTCTGCTCTCAGGCCTGCCGTCTCTAACCAGTGAGCCACACTACTCCAAGGTAAGGAGTGGTGAACTTATAGGTAACACCACACTCCTTCCACAGAGACTTCATATAATTGGAAATTAAGTTTGCACCTCGGTCAGACACAACCTCTCTGGGGAACCCCACACAGGCGAAAATCCCCATCAGTGCATGTCCCACCACGGGGGCCATCACTGTCCTGAGTGGAATGGCTTCCGGGTACCGGGTAGCATGGTCCACCAAGACCAGGATAAACCTGTTGCCCATGGCTGTCTTGGGATCCAGTGGCCCCACAATGTCAATGCCCACCCGCACAAAGGGGGTACTGACTACAGGAAAAGGTTGGAGAGGGGCCTTGTGCCTCCTTCCACTTTTCCCACTTGCCTGGCAAGTTTGACATGTCCTACAATGAGTATCTGAACTCTTTCTCATCTGGGGCCAATAAAAGTGGGAGACAAGCCTCTCAAGGGTCTTGTTCTGCCCCAAATGACCAGCTAATGGAACATCATGAGCCAAACCCAGTAGGAAGGCTCTGAAGCGCTGAGGTACCACCAGCACACGGGCTGACCCAGGCTCAGCAACCTTAGGCTCGCTATACAGAAGACCATTCTCCCAGTAGATCCAATGTGATCCAGACTGATCACCTGCTGCCTGGTTTGTGGCCTGTTGCCTCAAACCCACAAGAGAAGGACACTTCTTTTGCTCTTCACAAAATTCCTCCCTGGAGGGACCCCCTTATTGCTGCCAATGGGTCAGCTCAGGTAGGTTCCCCAGTTCAGAAACTTGCTCACCAGTGTGTTCCAGAGCATCCCCCTCAGGGTCTACCTCCTCCTGGACCGTGGGAACAATAGGGGCCTGTTTCCCACGCCCGACCTCTTCTATTTAAGGCAGATCCCTGGGCCAAAGTTTCAGGCTCCAGGGTCTCTTGAACACCCTTAGCTGTCATAGTCCGAGTGGTCACACATGCCCACTCTGGCAGACCCAACATCTCTAAATGTGCCTTCCTCTTCACCTTAGCCCAAGGGGAGCTTTCTAAATCATTGCCTAACAGACAATCAACAGGCATGGACGGCCTCACAGCTACTTGAAGAGTACCAGAGACCACCCCCCACTCAAAGGGAACTTGAGCCACCTTGCAATGGCTCTCTGTGTTGTCAGCGGCAACTGGGAAGAATGCATGAGGGACTACCTGCTCCTCAGAGACCAAGTGACACTTGACAGCTGTCACACTTGCTCCTGTGTCTCTGAGAGCCTCCACTCTATGGCCATTGATGGTCACCCACTGCCTGTATTTTTTAGTGTTATCAGGCAGCTGAGTTTTAGGGACCATCTCAAAATCTCCTAATGAGACAAGAGACATTTCTGCGGGACCCCACCCACCTTGGGCACACATCTCCTCCCCACCCAGGGCTACACTGGCCATCTGACGGGATGGTGCACGGGGTGGCACATACTGTCCTTTCTGAGGACACTGGGGATCATACCAACGGTGTCCCACCTGCTTACACTGAAAGCAGGTAACAGGCCCCCTATGAACAAGTTTACCTGTTGGGGGTCCTGACTTCTTTTCAGGGGGAGGCTGGGAACCCTTAACCTTGGTCCCTTGGGAATTACTTTGGGGACCTTTTTGGAACTCCCTCTGTTTACCCTTGTCCCCCCCACTCTTCTGCTGGGGACCCTGCCCACCTTTGGTGGAGTCTCCCACAAGACCCTTGTGGCCCCTGGTACTGACCCAGCGGTCCGCCTCCTCAGCAAGCTTTCTAGGATTAGTCAACTTGCTATCAACAAGGTGCTGGCGTAGCTCTGGAAAACAATTAGCAGATAAGTGCTCCCTGGCAATCAAATCATAGAGAGCTGAAAAATTATCAACATTGCTACCGCTCACCCAACCATCCATGGCTCTGCAAAAGAAAGACACATACTCTACCCAAGTGGTTCCCTCCAGTTTCTTACAATTCCTAAACCTCTGTCTATAGAGCTCTGGAACTAACCCATACCTTGTCATCAGTGCTTCCTTCATGTGGTTATAAGACATCCTATGGTCCTTGGGCAGGTCTAACAAAGTGTCCCTACCTTCAGTGAAAAAGCGGCCCCACAACCCCATTCCCCATTCCCCAATCCTTCTCAGGGACCCAGTGGGCCAACATTGCTACCTCTTTTTTTTTTTTTTTTTTTTTTTTTATTGAATAGAGCAACAGGAAAGCCAAGGTACAAAACATGATATACTTTAGAATTCAATAATCATGAATTTCCAATAAATTTCTCAAATAACAAACAAGAGATAAGAAGTTAAAAAAGTTAAAAACGATATGCGAAGATAAAAGGAAGGTTCATCGAGATAGAAGAAGTCAGCCCACTACAGCGGTAACATTTTCCTGGACATTAAGTACAAGATATGCAATTTATAAAGTGCATCAGCGAAAACGTGCAAAACTGCAATAAAGTGCTAGTGCAAAAGTGCCAAAAGTACAAAAAAGTACTATCTTGAAAAGTGCAAAATGCAATCTAATATAGGAAAAGGTGCAATAAGTATAGATGTCCTGGAAATCAGATAGAAGGCTTTAAAAGAAGAGTCATCTCCTCACAATTTACTTCTCGATTCATCCTCCCTTAATTACTTCTAGAGTCTCAAAATATTTCCAGTTCCTCTCAAATCTCCCAACAGCTCCCACTCTACCCGCATATGCCTTTTCAAAAAAACATGTTCTCCTCATTTTGTTGAACCATTTTAGGTGTGATGGGATCTCGCTGGACTTCCAGTTTTGAAGAATTAAGGAGCGAGCAACTGCGCAAGATATAAATATAAATACCTCTTCTGCTTTATTAAACCTGTTCCTATCTTTGCATATACCGAACAGGGCTACTTCTGCTGTTGGTAGAAGAGATTTCCCAATAGCCTGTTCGATATCGGCAAATAGTCCCTTCCAGAAAGTTTCTAACTGGTGGCAAGAGAAAAAAATGTGATGCCATCCTCCCTGGCTACTAGCCAAACATCTGAAACATTTATTCTCAGCTCCGGGAAACATCCTTTCCAAAGCCTCCGGTGTATAGTATGCTAACCAACGGGACAGAAAACACATCCTTTTATAGTTGGCAGCTCGCAATGATCTATTCCCCAACTCACAAATGACCTCCCAATCCTTTGTAGAAAAGTTACATTTTGTAGCGAGATTTATTTTCTCAAGATGGCTGTCTACTAAAACATTTTGATTTAAGCAATGAAGCATTTTATACCAGTATCCGATACCTTCCCTCATTCCATCATACAGAGCTGTTAGTATGATATTAGGGGGATTAAACAGGCCACTTATCTCTTTTCTAATAAAATTAAAGATCTGCATATATTCAAAGAAAGTCGGGTGTAATGAACCATTTATTCTAGCGGCTACCTCCTGCCAGCTAATTACCCTGGTTTGGATTACAAAATGTCTTAACTCTCGGAAGCCGCAAAGTTCCCAAGATTTAATACAATTCAGGTTTAGTGGAAGGCCTATTTGAGTACATTCTTTTAAACTTAGATAATGAGAACTATCAGTACCATGTTTTCTGAAAAAAAGCGACATTCTTGAGGCATATTCTCTTAATGTTTTATATCTTGACCTCTTTGGGAGCTTTGCGATTTTTAAAAAAACTGGAATTTGGGAGCCTACTTCTTGTAACATTCTTGTCAGAAAGAAATTATCTCTTGTTTGATTATTCTTCAGTAATCCTGCCAATATATTGAAAAATGCGGCTTCATAATAGGTCCTTAAGTGGGGTAGGGCTAAGCCTCCTTGTTCAGCTGGAAGTTGTAATACTGGAAGTTTAACTCTTCAAGTTTTGTTACCCCATATAAAGCCTCTCAGCATTGTTTCGAGTTCTTTAAAAAAACTTAAATTAATTTTGATGGGCACGTTACTGAACAAAAATATAAGCAAAGGCAGCACCGACATCTTGATCAATGAGACCCTACCTATAATCGATAAAGGAAGAAGAAGCCAGTGATCTAAAAGGTTGCGAATTTTGTTCTTCATTCTGATATAATTCATAGAATAGAGCATATCATATTCGGTGGTCACATATATACCCAGATATCTTATTGGGTCGCTTCTTGCAGCTTGGGCCTGCAGATCAGCAGGGAGAAAATGAGGATCATTGTTTAATGCAAGGACCTCCGTTTTTCTAAAATTTACTTTATAACCCCCTATCTTTTCATAATTATCGAACTCTCTCATCAAATTTTCAATATTTTCTTTTATGGGTGATAAATATAAAATAATATCGTCGGCAAACAGCTTTAATTTAGACATACCGACTAAAGGGGGCTGGATAGCCATGTTGTCCCTAATCTTAATTACTAAAGGTTCGATGAAGAAAGTAAAAAGCAGCGGGGACAACGGGCAGCCCTGTCTTGTGCCCCTGTTTATCTTGATCTTACCAGCCTGTTTCATATTGATTATTACTTGGGCCGATGCTTCCTCGTAGATGTTATAAAGCATCTTAATAATTGAGGCTGGGAAACCAAATTGACCGAGAGAGTAAAATAATGCAGCCCAATTCACTAGGTCAAACGCTTTTTCCGCGTCCATCATCAGTATACAGGCTGGGGTCAAATTAATATTAAAATAGTCCAATGCCTGGATTAGGAACTCGGTGTTTGCTGCCATATAACGCCCTGCAATAAACCCAGACTGGTCCTGATGAATGACCTCCTGGGCAGCAAAGACAAATCTTTCAGCCCATATTTTCATAAGGATTTTGTAATCCGAATTTAGTAGGCTAATCGGCCTGTATGAATTAACATCGTACTGATTTTTATCTTTTTTAAGAAAACATATGATTGTAGATTCCTTAAACTCAGCAGGAACGAACCCGCCTAACCTAACATGATTATATAACTTTTTCAAAGGAGTTGCTAATTCTCTAAAAAAGACCTTATAAAATTCTATTGGGAATCTGTCCTGGCCGGAAGCTTTTCCCCCTGAGGTTGCCTTTATACAGTTTTGTATTTCAGGGGTATTTATTTCCAGACTAATTTGATTTACCCGACTTTCGGAAATTTTGGGGATTTGAATGTCTAAAAAATAGTCCTGGATCATTACATCCTCTACCTGATATTCCGTTGAGTAAATTTTTTCAAAATGATCCAGGAAGATTTTTGAGATCTTGTCTCTATCCTCCTCCTCCAGCCCGCGCCGAGGATCGCAAATTTTCACTATCAGTGATGACTCCTGCTTTTTTCTGGTAGAGTTAGCTAGTAATTTCCCCACCAACTGGCTGTCTTCATAGACCTTTTGTTGGAAGGCTTTCGAGCTGTTAATCTCTTCCGCTACAAAATAATCCAGAAGAAGAGTTTTAGCCTGCTCTAGTTTGCTTGAGGGATGTTGGAGCTGCAATGCATATTCCCTCTCTACGTCTGATTGAAGCTTAGCTATTTTTGACTTTCTTTCGTTTGCCTTAGCGCTAGTATATGCAATAATCTGGGCGCGTGCTGATGCTTTGAATCCGCCCCAAACAGAGAAGGGTTCAGCTGTATTATCGTTTATTACAAAGTATTGTGTAATCCAATCTCTGAATTGTGAAACCCATTCCTGGTTCTGTAGGCAAACAGAAGGCATGGCAAGAGGACGTCCCACTTACGCCTCATTGGTTCTTCAAGACCCATGATCATGCCCTTAAGGGTCCGGTTAAATCTTTCAACCAGCCCATTACCATGTGGGTGGTAAGGAGTGGTGAACTTGTAGGTAACAGCAAACTCCTTCCACAGAGACTTCATATAATTGGAAATTAAGTTTGTATCCCGGTCAGACACAACCTCTCTGGGGAACCCCACACGGGAGAAAATCCCCATCAGTACACATCCCACCATGGGGGCCGTCACTGTCCTGAGTGGAATGGCTTCCGGGTACCGGGTAGCATGGTCCACCAAGACCAAGATAAACCTGTTGCCCATGGCTGTCTTGGGATCCAGTCGCCGCACAATGTCAATGCCCACCCGTTCAATGGGGGTACTGACTACGGCAAAAGGTTGGAGAGGGGCCTTGTGCCTCCTTCCACTTTTCCCACTTGCTTGGCAAGTTTGAAAAGTCCTACAATGAGTATCTGAACTCTTTCTCTTCTGGGGCAAATAAAAGTGGGAGACAAGCCTTTCAAAGGTTTTGTTCTTCCCAAGATGACCAGCTAGAGGAACATCATGAGCAAAACCCAATAGGAAGGCTCTGAAGCGCTGGGGTACCACCAGCACACGGGCTGACCCAGGCTCAGCAAGCTTAGGCTCGCTATACAGGAGACCATTCTCCCAGTAGATCCAATGTGATCCAGACTGATCACCTGCTGCCTGGTTTGTGGCCTGTTGCCTCAAACCCACAAGAGAAGGACACTTCTTTTGCTCTTCACAAAATTCCTCCCTGGAGGGACCCCCTTCTTGCTGCCAATGGGTCAGCTCAGGTAGGTTCCCCAGTTCAGAAACTTGCTCACCAGTGGGCTCCAGGGCATCCCCCTCAGGGTCTGCCTCCTCTTCGGCCGTGAGAACAATAGGGGTTGGTTTCCCACGCCCCTGACCTCTTCTCTTTAAGGCAGATCCCTGGGCCCTACTTTCAGGCTCCGGGGTCTCTTGAACACCCTTAACTGCCATAGACCGAGTGGTCACACATGCCCACTCAGGCAGACCCAACATCTCCAAATGTGCCTTCCTCTCCACCTTAGCCCAAGGGGAGCTTTCTAAATAATTGCCTAACAGACGGCCTCACAGCTACTTAAAAAGTACCAGAGACCCCCCACTCAAAGGCAACTTGAGCCACCTTGCAATGGCCCTCTGTGTTGTCAGCGGCAACAACTGGGAAGAATGCATGAGGGACTACCTGCTCCTCAGTGACCAAGTGACACTTGCCAGCTGTCACACCTGCTCCTGTGTCTCTAAGAGCCTCCACTCTATAGCCAGGGATGGTCACCCACTGCCTGTATTTTTTAGTGTTATCAGGCAGCTGAGTTTTAGGGACCATCTCAAAATCTCCTAATGAGACAAGAGACATTTCTGCGGGACCCCACCCACCTTGGGCACCCATCTCCTCCTTCCCCCAGGGCTATACTGGCCATCTGATGGGGTGGTGCATGGGGTGGCACATACAGTCCTTTCTGAGGACACTGGGGATCATACCAACGGTGTCCCACCTGCTTACACTGAAAGCAGGTAACAGGCCCCCTATGAAAAGGTTTACCTGTTGGGGGTCCTGACTTCTTTTCAGGGGGAGGCTGGGAACCCTTACCCTGTTTCCCTTGGGAATTACTTTGTAGACCTTTTTGGAACTCCCTCTGTTTACCCTTGTCCCCCCCACTTTTCTGCTGTGGACCCTGCCCACCTTTGGCGGAGTCCCCCACAAGACCCTTGTGGACCATGGTACTGACCCAGCGGTCAGCCTCCTCAGCCAGCTTTCTAGGATTAGTCAACTTGCTATCAACAAGGTGCTGGCGTAGCTCTGGAAAACAATTAGCAGATAAGTGCTCCCTGGCAATCAAATCAGAGCGAGCTGAAAAATTATCAACATTGCTACCCCTCACCCAACCATCCATGGCTCTGCAAAAGAAAGACACATATTCTACCCAAGTGGTTCCCTCCAGTTTCTTACAGTTCCTGAACCTCTGTCTATAGAACTCTGGGGTTAACCCATATCTTGTCATCAGTGCTTCCTTCATGTGGTTATAAGACATCCTATGGTCTTTGGGCAGGTCTAACAAAGTGTCCCTACCTTCAGTGACAAAGCGGCCCCCCAACCCTGCTCCCCAATCCTTCTCAGGGACCCGGTGGGCCAACATTGCTATCTCATAGGCTGCAAACCACTGACCAATATCTTCACCTTTGTGTAAATTTTTGATGAAATCCTTGGGAATATGTACCCTGCCTTCTGAAGGCACAGATCGTGAGCTGCCACCATACAAATTGATCTATAAGCCCTTGGCCTTGATCTCTAACTCCCTTAACATTCTCTCATGCTCCATTCTCATTCTCTCTCTTTCCAAAGACAACCTGTTATTCTCTGCTTCCCTCTGACCCTCCATCTTAAGCTTAGCCAACTCCAGCTTCAGTGCTCTATTTCTCCACCTGTCTTCCAGTTGTCTGGAGGACAGGTCTTTGGAAGAGTTGCTGCTGTCAGGTGGGGACAGTACCCTCCCCTGGCTGGTAATTCTAGCCCATCAATTTGCCCATCTGCATCCCCAAGAAGGCTCCACAACACGATCAGGGACATTTCTGGCTTCTACCCAGGCCCTCAGCGCCTTTTGGTAGTCTTCCTTTTTAGAAATGCCTGGCGTAGCAACTTTCAATTTCCTGCAGAGATACTTGAGCTGTTTCACAGTGTAGGTTTCCAACCTCTCTTCCTCAAAATCAAGATCCATAGATGCAACAGATGCTGGTTTACTCATGGTAGTAAGAATTGGGAGTCTTTAGAAAAAATAACAGTTCCAAGGAAAAAGGATTCTATCAAAAAAGTATGTGGCATCGTTTGGTCTGCAATCACTAGTAGTGTACACCAATTACTGTATATGAAACACAAATGCAAAGTCCAAATCCTCACCGCTGACCAACAATGTTAGATCTGGGGGTCTCTAGTTGGCAATGGTTATCACCTTTGTTCCAAATAGGGACCCTTACTTTTAAGTCAGGATAAGGGGATTACTCTCCTTAATAACCCCTGCTCACCCCCTTGGTAGCTTAGTACGAGCAGACAGGCTTATCTCAGAGGCAGTGTGTTAAGCATTTGTGAATATACATAGTAATACAGTGATAGCACTACAGATGGACACAACACAGGTTTTATAAAAATAGGTATTCTTTATATAGACTTAAACACAAGACCACAAACGACAAAAATCCAAAATACTATACTAAAGGTTACTTAAAAGATGATGAAGTCTCTTAATTCAAGTTGATGGTAAATGCGACAAAGTTCTCCACAAAGTTCTTGGATGCGGCACGCAAAGTGAACAAAAGGCTCGCAAAGGGGGAGATGCGTCGGTTCCGTGACCCGGGGGAATGGTTGTGTCCTTCCTCAATGCATGCGCAGAGTAGGGGACTCGTTGTGAGCCATACCGGCGCGGAGGTGATGCATAGATTCTCGACCTGTTGCGGTGCCAAGATGGCACCTTGATGTGATGCGATGCCGATGCGATGATCCAGTTGCGATGCGAGAAGATGGCGCCCTTGATGCGGCTATGCGATGACGCCCTGGCAGCCTTGCGGCGACTCTGTACTTTGGAGCCGCTAAAGGCCCTGCGATGCGCTTCTCCGGCGATGAGATGACAGCTCTCTCGATGGGTCGCGCTTCTCCGGCGATGCGACGGCAGACAGCTTTGATGAACACACGCTTCCAGGGAGATGCGACGAACTCTCGCTTCTCCGGCGTTGCGATGATTTCAGCTGCAGCGGCGACATGCTTCTTCTTGATGCGTCGCGCTTCCAGCTCCCCGCGGCACGCAAGTGACTGGAGTCAGAATTCCCAGCAAGGAAATTCAGGAGGGAGCTGGAGGTGAAGTCTTTTGGCCCTGAGACTTCAGCAGGAGGCAAGCACAGTTCAAGCCCTTGGAGAATATTCTGTAGATGAAAGTCCTTACAAAGTTCCTTCTCCTTTCCCTTGGCAATGAAGCAACCACTGCATGCCAACCCAGCAAACAGCACACCAGCAGAGGGGCAGTCCACACTCCTGCAGCTTCCTTGGTTCTTCTCCTTGGCAGAAAGGTTTCTTATTCCAGAAGTGATCTAAAGTCTGTGGGACTGGGTCCCAATATTTATACCAAAAATCCTTTGTTCTCTGAAGGCAGAGAGGCCTCTGCCTAGTTTAAACCAGTTCCTGAGCACTGTGTTTACATGACTCTTCTCTTCCTTTCACTGTGCAGGGCAGAAACATCAGACGCCACACAGGAGGTGGAGCCAGCACAGGGGAGGGAAGATGCAGCTCTGGAGTACTCTGTTGACAGGATTCCCCTTCTCCTTTCACTGTGCAGGGCAGAGACATCAGACAAGCCACAGGGGGTGGAGCCAGCATTGTGGAGGGAAGGCCCAGCCCTATTCAGGTCCCAGGTGCACTCTCCCCCTCCCATCTGGGGGTAAATCTCCCTAATCACCACTGGGCTGTCCCAGACTGTCTCCTGGAATTTCCCCAGCCCTGCCACACACAAACCCACACAAGGAATACACAAGTCAGCAGAGGCGGGCTCAAATGGTTAGGCAGGCAAATACCTACTGAACTCGAATTTCTACCATGTTCCCTGAGTCAGTTAGGATTGTAGGGATGTAACAATCTTCACTGCCCATTCAAATCTATGAGAACAGGTAGCTTTCAATAGTGAAAAACGAAAATGGCTGTCATTCACTACTAGAACATGCTACACACATCAGAGCATGTCTTTCCTTATACGTACAATGCACCCTGCCCTTGGGCCTACCATAGGGGTGTCTAATATGAAGCAAAGGGAAGGTTTAGGGACTGGCAAATTGGTACACTTGGCCAAGTCGACATGGTAGTCGCAGACTACACACAGGCCTTGCAATGGCAGGCCTGAGACACACTTTAGAAGCTGCTTCTGTGGGTGGCACAACCAGTGCTGCAAGCCCACCAGCAGCATTTGCTCTACAAGCCTTGGGCACACATGGTGCACTGTACTAGGGGCTGACAGTAGATCAAATAAGCCAATCGTGGAATCCAATCAGTATATCAATTTAACATAGGGAGCACTTGCAGTGGTGCACTGATTAGCAGTGGCACAGAGCCCAAAAAATACAATCAGCAAAAATATGTCAAAACAGAGGAGGCAATCCGTCAAAAATGTAAGGCAGACTCACGCCAATGATGTCAGGTCTAACACTGGTTAGGTCTTGTACGGTTGTATTTTTTTCATTGACAGAACAGATTGATAGCATTGCACTTACCTGTAGAATTTGAGAAAAGAAATCCAGGCAGCCAGTTGATGCAGAGCTTGATCGTCTTAAAGAGGGTTCTGTTTATGGTATTTGTATTGTACTTTGCTTTGTCAGCTGTTATGAGATGACAGCAAGTTACACATCAGGTAATGGGGTTCGGTTTTCCTCGTACTTTTCTCTTGCCTGCTGATGCTGAAGATTTCATTTAGAAGGGTGTTGACATCGGAAGTGGGGTTGGCAGGGCGAGAGATGAGTTGAAGCCTTCGATTGGCAATGGGGTAGCCTTTCAAGGATTTGAAGGGTTGGTGAACTCTTTGGGGTTGACCTTGATTTGTTGGTTGTATGCTGAGCAGGGAGATAGGAATGTTGAGTTGTTCATTTCAGTTATGATGTATGGTTGGTTGACACTGGATTGTTTTGATGGTGAGAAGAAAAGGTAGAGATTGTGGCCTGTGGAGTGTGTTGGTTGGTTAATGAGCTGAGCCATTTTGAGTGTCTGTGAGGTGGAGGAGGGTTTCTTGTTTTTTCTAGCTTGCTTTGTCTGGGAGTTTGAAGTCAACAAGAAGGGTGGTGTGAGCACAACAGAGGGATGACATAGTGAGGATTTCTGTTAATTCATTGTTAAAGTTCGTGTTTTGCCCTGGAGATCTACAGATGAGATTGAAGGTGGTGGATTACGTTGGAGAGAGTGGGAAGCAGCAAAGAAGGAGCTCTATGAAGTTGTGATTCAGATTTTGCATTTCGATGCAGGACCGTCTTGTTGTAGACGAATCTAGGACTCTAGTAAATATTCCCGATTTATGCCCTTATGTGGTTATATCAAATCATATCCTTATATAGGCATAAGAATCATACCTATATTAAGACATAGCTAATGCAGTCCAAATACGGCAAGGCTACTCCCATGGACTCCTAGAAAGCACAACGTGTTCTTAAACAAACCAAGCCTCCAGCAGCCCTGGAATTCCCCCTGCTTCTGTATTGATTTGTCCTAGAACTCCCGGAGTCCTGAAGGAACTGCAAGTTCTTAGTGACATCTTATGTCCAACCTTACGTCAAACTCTGCACCTTCCAGGTATAAATATACCAGCATCTGCCCTAGCAAAACACACAGTGGTTTGGAGCAGATCGACTATCTACTTGCCCAACGCCCTGCTGTAACAAGTGCCGAAGGAAGCCGACCCTCCCGCTGACGCACTGAGAGAGACGCTGTCTTTTCTCCTGCCGAGAAATCCAGCTCCAGTGTTTCCCTGTCACCCTTGCGGGTTGCTGGGAGATCGAGTCCTGAGAGAGATACAAGACCTCCTTTATTCTATAACCAAGGTACGGAGCTGATTAGACCCTTAGAAAATTCTTGATTTAGATTCTTGGCAGAAACTATCTTAACTTAAACTACATCTCACTTACTCCTTACCATGTACTAGGCTTAGGTTAGGTACACCGGGGTAGGCGTATCTTAGAAGCACCTGTTGAGTACGTTTAGTCATGATTTTATCATTGTATATATTTTATCCATTTTAAACACCGTATGGCTTAGAAACCATACCATGCTTTTACAGTATTATTTTATAATACTCCTTTTACTGTACGCACTTTACTTTATGACAAGTATTGCGATTGTAGCAATTCACTTCTCTTGCATGAGAAAGAAGACTGTTCAATAAATAACCTCTTTTATTGAAAACGCCCGTCTGTCTGTTTCTCTGCACTTCTGGTGAAACTAAGCATGCACGATTGACTGAGTAAAATAGTTATCTATTGTTTCCGCGACTCTGGAGATATACTCCTTATTCTGCAGGGAGCAAAGTTATCATGTGTATGCGGTTGTCAGAAACTAATCCCTTCTTGTGAATTCGAGAAAGTTTCTAGTGACCTCTGAGCTAGCTGGCATTCATAATGAAGTCTAACATGTTCAATAGAGACCTAATCGACCTAAGTCCTACGTCTAAACTATTGTTTATGTTATTCCAATGCGCAGAGCCTATTGGGAATATAGGAACTACACTACATGGCGCCCAACGTTTGGTAAGGCGATAATTTAACGCTAAATACTAGAGTAAGTCAGTCGTGCTTTTCACACAGACCCCTTTTTCACGTAAAAACACCAATAGAAGTCTGGAGTGAGTGAAAGGTTAATATCCACCAAAACTTAGTAGGAGGAGAATCCTATGAATTAGTTTTTGGTTTAGTCAACGTTGAAGGATACAGTGTTCCGAAATCTTTGTTTCCTTGAAACCTGCTCTGCAAATCTTTCTGTCAGCAAAAATGTCGGAAAGTGAAGAAGAAAGGGTGAAAGCTAGAATAGCAGCTCAAGCAGTCTTAGATGACACAGCTCTCAAACAAAATGACCCAGATGCTATATTCATCCCGATAAATGTAAGAAAGAGTGTAACTTACAAAATGATAAATAATGGAGTATCATCGAGAGGTGGTACAGTCATATTTGTGGTAGAGGCCCATGAATATCGGCAGACAGAGGTATTCCAATCATGGATAACTTTTCCAGCAGCAAATGCTGTGAAATTCCACTAACTTACCAAGAGCATCAGCTCTGGTTTAATGGCGCCCTAAAACATCAAAATCACATTACCAGGCTCGGTCCACTAGGTAGACCAGGAGCCACATGGCCGGTTCTAGCCAGCTATACACCATATCCTGACATTGAAGCAATGTCAGACAGAGAACTTTTAGTTCAGCTAAAAAAACTAATTAAAATACATAGACAATTGGTCCAATATGTTATGCGGACTTTAACAGTCCAACCAGCAATAAAAATTCCACAGCACACCCCTCACCACGGGAACACAAATAAAATTACACCACAGACTATACAATCAGTCATTGGCAAATTACCCGCAAAACGGGAACAAATTCCGTTCTGGTTAGCTCAAAAAATTACTCAAATAGAGGCAGTATTTCCTGATACTACACCTCATGAAAAACACAGAATTCTGACAATCTGTCTACCAATGGGGATTGCACCACATATGGAGGACTGTGACACTTGGGGAAGAGTCTTTGCTTCAATATACACAAAAACACATGGTGTTCCGTCTATGGCGGTTAAACCAGACGTACTAAGACAGATTCAAAATGAATATGGTCCAGAGCCTGCTTTAAATCTAGGTATGAAATTACTGAAAGACTTTAAGCAAGTCTCGGCTGTACTACTAGCCAACATAAAAGGAGAAGCAGCATCTGTGGCGATCCGCCACAAATTAAAAGAAACAGAAATAACAGACCAACCTTTTGAATTTGCCAGAATAATTGAAAAGTGCTATGAAGAATTAGGTAGAGACAGTTTGGGTGGGAAACCACTAAAACCACAACTAACTGAAAATCCTGAAAAAAGAATAATCTCATTACTCCAAAAAAAAGTGGGAGGGTAATAAACAAACGACTCCCAGAGAAAAACAGTTTCAGTCCAGAGGAAGGTCTCCCCAACGGAGAAATAGATCTCCAGGACGGGGGGACAGGTCTCCACAATGGGAGCCCTCTGAAAAAAGATACAACCTTAGAAATAGGGACAATTTAAGAAAATCTGACAGATATCAAGATAATGATACACATCCCTCTCGATCTTTTAGACTTCCTCACAGAAATCGGAAAGAAGAGGACGGTCAGAACATAAAGAAGAGCGCGTCAAGTCCAAAGACAAGGAACCTGCTCATCAAAGTAAAAAATTACAATTTCCCAAAAAGAAGGTAGCTAGTATTAAAATAAAACATGCCGAGGATTCTGAGGACACAACTCAAGAACGGAGAATGGGCCCATACAATGCTAGACAGCGCAGCAGAAGTGACCATAACTCGCAAGATTCTGATGAATCTTCTGGAGACAGTGGACACGAATGAATACATTCAGGTGGAAACTGCAGGCACCAGAGTTAGTGTACCTCATAAATGATATGAAATAACATTACGTATAGAAGGGGACAAAACTAGGAAACTAAGAGGTCTCTTTTGAGAGAATCTATCTAAAGGCTATGATATCCTTCTAGCAGAGAAAGACTGGCCCCCAGAGTTTGTCAGGGAGTGCCCACATGGCGAACAATTGATTATGCCTGCCTTCTCAAATCACATTCCAATTCATAAAAAATACACATATGCTAGAAAATGGGCAGTGGCCCAAGCCCCTAAATTATATAAAAATCATGTAGGATGGGATGAGGATTCTCCTCACCATAAAATTCAGTTAAAAAATCAACCTACTGCACAGAGGCAGTATCCTGTTAAGCAAGAAGCTAAAAAACAAGTCAGGGAGATCTTAGATCAACTTGAATACCAGGGGGTGATTGAAACATGCACCTCACAAATGAACAACCTTTTGTTTCCTGTCTCCAAACCAGACGATTCATATCGTCTAGTTTTGGATTACAGACACCTAAACTCTTGTTGCAAAACATTTGCAGTACAAAACTCACACAGTGCAGCACTAATGAATAACATCGTGCGCAAAAAATATAAAACGACATTAGATATTTCAAATGGTTTCTTCTGTCAAAACATTGCACCAGAAGATCTTGAGGCTTGAGTCCGCTCTGGTCTTGACTGTGTGTGTATATAGGACAGGACAGGTTGAGTACCGTGCAGGGGGGGAGGGATCCGGGTGGGATGGAGTCTGGGATGGTGGGGGGGGGATGGGAGTTGGGAAGGGGAAAGTTGAGTTGTGTACATTGATCCCGATGCTTTGACTATGAACAAAATGATGGATTACGTTATGGTTTATGTATACTGGTGTCCTGCAGTTACCTCTGGGGTACCGGGGTCTGCGACCATTTTATGTGATCTATCAATAAAAATGTGTTTTCAAAAAAAAAAACATTGCACCAGAAAGCAGGTATTTGACCGCTTTCTCCAGTATGGGGGCCCAGGGCAATTTTGTCGTCTCCCCCAGGGATTCAAGAACAGCCCAGGATTATTTTCAGCCAGGGTAACAGAATTACTACAAATGTATGATGATGAGGCATTATCTTATGTCGATGACATCTATCTTACAGACGATGAGCTGGAGACACACTTGAAAAGAGTGAACACCATTATAGTTGGGTTCGCATCTGAAGGGTACAAATTCAACTTTAAAAAATCACGAATTGTCCTATTTTTAGGATATGAGTTATCAAGTGAAGGCAAAAGCCTAGCAGACAACTTCTTAGAACTTACATTCCTAAACTACGCAGAAAGGGTTAAACCCCTCTATGAATTAATAAAACCTGATTTCAAACCAATTAATTGGACTCAGCAACACACAAAATTTTTACGATCAATACAAACAGACATGTTAACTAAAAAAAACTGCAAACATGCGCAAACGAACGCCACCTTGTAATCCGAGTCATCCCAGGAAGGTGTGGATTTACGTACCTGACCTCTAATGAGGGAGAAACGGTACTAATAGCTTATAAATCACACTTGTACACACAAGCTGAAATGAAATTCAGTTCTACTGAAAAAATTCTGACTGCGGTCCAAACTGCTGTAGCAAACGATAGAGGCCTAGCACAAGGGAAGAGCATATCTGTTATAACAGCAGTATCAGCACTTGAGGCAGTAACAAGACCGAGCATTCCAAATGCTATGGCATTAGATCCAAAATGGATACAATGGGTTAATTCTCTTGATACACGCATTTGATCCCAAAATGAATAAGCTAGAACATCTACAATACGAACATGAATGTCCTCTGTCGATCGAAATTCTGCCTCTTGAACAGTACGCCTGTGTAATATACACAGACAGATTTGCACAACACTACGTTGTGGATAAACAAGTTTACAATGCAGCATGCGCGATTGTTAAAGGTCGCTGGCGCATAGGTAAATTCAGACCAATGGTCACTAAAACTGAATCACTCAGAAACTGTACAGCTCAGCGAGCGGAACTACGAGCCAAGACTAGGGACAAGACTGATTTGCATATGGTCATGTCCGAACTGGGGTGGCTTGGTGAGCAAAATAACAATGGATTAAACCCAGATCTGTGACTGGGGGTGAATGTGTTGCCATTGTGCAACATTCTGTCCATCATCTTGTGTGTTTTGCTGTTCACCCTATGTGGGAAGGGTATGCCCAGATGTGGTTCCCGTGCTCACTAAGCCACTGGAGTCAAGCTATCCTGGCTGAAGACGGCTGATAGCCAGAAACCGGTCCTAGGATGCTTGATTCCGGTCCAGGGAAGACATGACTTGGCAGTTCGGGCTGGACTGTTCCCATGAGGCACAGGGCCAAGACTGATTGGCATATGGTCATGTCTGAACTGGGGTGGCTTGGTGAGCAAAATAACGATGCATTAAACCCAGATCTGTGACTGGGGGTGAATGTTTTGCCATTGTGCAACATTCCGTCCAACATCTTGTTTGTTTTGCTGTTAACCCTATGTGGGAAGGGTATGCCCAGACAGGGGTCCCGTGCTCACTAAGCCACTGGAGTCAAGCTATCCTGGCTGAAGACGGCTAATAGCCAGAAACCGGTCCTAGGATGCTTGATTCTGGTCCAGGGTAGACATGACTTGGCAGTTTGGGCTGGACTGTTCCCATGAGGCACAGGGCCAAGACTGATTTGCATATGGTCATGTCTGAACTGGGGTGGCTTGGTGAGCAAAATAACGATGGATTAAACCCAGATCTGTGACTGGGCGTGAATGTTTTGCCATTGTGCAACATTCCGTCCATCATCCTGTGTGTTTTGCTGTTCACCCTATGTGGGAAGGGTATGCCCAGACGTGGGTCCCGTGCTCACTAAGCCACTGGAGTCAAGCTATCCTGGCTGAAGACGGCTGATAGCCAGAAACCGGTCCTAGGATGCTTGATTCTGGTCCAGGGAAGACATGACTTGGAAGTTCGGGCTGGACTGTTCCCATGAGGCACAGGGCCAAGACTGATTTGCATATGGTCATGTCTGAACTGGGGTGGCTTGGTGAGCAAAATAACGATGGATTAAACCCAGATCTGTGACTGGGCGTGAATGTTTTGCCATTGTGCAACATTCCGTCCATCATCCTGTGTGTTTTGCTGTTCACCCTATGTGGGAAGGGTATGCCCAGACGTGGGTCCCGTGCTCACTAAGCCACTGGAGTCAAGCTATCCTGGCTGAAGACGGCTGATAGCCAGAAACCGGTCCTAGGATGCTTGATTCTGGTCCAGGGAAGACATGACTTGGAAGTTCGGGCTGGACTGTTCCCATGAGGCACAGGGCCAAGACTGATTTGCATATGGTCATGTCTGAACTGGGGTGGGTTGGTGAGCAAAATAACGATGGATTAAACCCAGATCTGTGACTGGGGGTGAATGTGTTGCCATTGTGCAACATTCTGTCCATCATCTTGTGTGTTTTGCTGTTCACCCTATGTGGGAAGGGTATGCCCAGATGTGGTTCCCGTGCTCACTAAGCCACTGGAGTCAAGCTATCCTGGCTGAAGACGGCTGATAGCCAGAAACCGGTCCTAGGATGCTTGATTCCGGTCCAGGGAAGACATGACTTGGCAGTTCGGGCTGGACTGTTCCCATGAGGCACAGGGCCAAGACTGATTTGCATATGGTCATGTCTGAACTGGGGTGGCTTGGTGAGCAAAATAACGATGCATTAAACCCAGATCTGTGACTGGGGGTGAATGTTTTGCCATTGTGCAACATTCCGTCCAACATCTTGTTTGTTTTGCTGTTAACCCTATGTGGGAAGGGTATGCCCAGACAGGGGTCCCGTGCTCACTAAGCCACTGGAGTCAAGCTATCCTGGCTGAAGACGGCTAATAGCCAGAAACCGGTCATAGGATGCTTGATTCTGGTCCAGGGTAGACATGACTTGGCAGTTTGGGCTGGACTGTTCCCATGAGGCACAGGGCCAAGACTGATTTGCATATGGTCATGTCTGAACTGGGGTGGCTTGGTGAGCAAAATAACGATGGATTAAACCCAGATCTGTGACTGGGCGTGAATGTTTTGCCATTGTGCAACATTCCGTCCATCATCCTGTGTGTTTTGCTGTTCACCCTATGTGGGAAGGGTATGCCCAGACGTGGGTCCCGTGCTCACTAAGCCACTGGAGTCAAGCTATCCTGGCTGAAGACGGCTGATAGCCAGAAACCGGTCCTAGGATGCTTGATTCTGGTCCAGGGAAGACATGACTTGGCAGTTCGGGCTGGACTGTTCCCATGAGGCACAGGGCCAAGACTGATTTGCATATGGTCATGTCTGAACTGGGGTGGCTTGGTGAGCAAAATAACGATGGATTAAACCCAGATCTGTGACTGGTGTTGAATGTTTTGCCATTGTGCAACATTCCATCCATCATCTTGTGTGTTTTGCTGTTCACCCTATGTGGGAATGGTATGCCCAGACGTGGGTCCCGTGCTCACTAAGCCACTGGAGTCAAGCTATCCTGGCAGAAGACAGCTGATAGCCAGAAACCGTTCCTAGGATGCTTGATTCCGGTCCAGGGAAGACATGAATTGGCAGTTCGGGCTGGACTGTTCCCATGAGGCTCAGGGCCAAGACTGATTTGCATATGGTCATGTCTGAACTGGGGTGGCTTGGTGAGTAAAATAACGATGGATTAAACCCAGATCTGTGACTGGGGGTGAGTGTTTTGCCATTGTGCAAGATTCCGTCCATCATCTTGTGTGTTTTGCTGTTCACCCTAGGTGGGAAGGGTATGCCCAGACGTGGGTCCCGTGCTCACTAAGCCACTGGAGTCAAGCTATGCTGGCTGAAGACGGCTGATAGCCAGAAACCGGTCCTAGGATGCTTGATTCCGGTCCAGGAAAGACATGACTTGGCAGTTCGGGAAGGACTGTTCCCATGAGGCACAGGGCCAAGACTGATTTGCATATGGTCATGTCTGAACTGGGGTTGCTTGGTGAGAAAAATAACGATGGATTAAACCCAGATCTGTGACTGGGGGTGAATGTTTTGCCATTGTGCAACATTCCGTCCATCATCCTGTGTTTTGCTGTTCACCCTATGTGGGAAGGGTATGCCCAGATGTGGGTCCCGTGCTCACTAAGCCACTGGAGTCAAGCTATACTGGCTGAAGACGGCTGATAGCCAGAAACCGGTCCTAGGATGCTTGATTCCGGTCCAGGGAAGACATGATTTGGCAGTTCGGGCTGGACTGTTCCCATGAGGCACAGGGCCAAGACTGATTTGCATATGGTCATGTCTGAACTGGGGTGGCTTGGTGAGCAAAATAACAATGGATTAAACCCAGATCTGTGACTGGGGGTGAATGTTTTGCCATTGTGCAAGATTCCGTCCATCATCTTGTGTGTTTTGCTGTTCACCCTATGTGGGAAGGGTATGCCCAGATGTGGTTCCCGTGCTCACTAAGCCACTGGAGTCAAGCTATCCTGGCTGAAGACGGCTGATAGCCAGAAACCGGTCCTAGGATGCTTGATTCCGGTCCAGGGAAGACATGACTTGGCAGTTCGGGCTGGACTGTTCCCATGAGGCACAGGGCCAAGACTGATTTGCATATGGTCATGTCTGAACTGGGGTGGCTTGGTGAGCAAAATAACGATGCATTAAACCCAGATCTGTGACTGGGGGTGAATGTTTTGCCATTGTGCAACATTCCGTCCAACATCTTGTTTGTTTTGCTGTTAACCCTATGTGGGAAGGGTATGCCCAGACAGGGGTCCCGTGCTCACTAAGCCACTGGAGTCAAGCTATCCTGGCTGAAGACGGCTAATAGCCAGAAACCGGTCCTAGGATGCTTGATTCTGGTCCAGGGTAGACATGACTTGGCAGTTTGGGCTGGACTGTTCCCATGAGGCACAGGGCCAAGACTGATTTGCATATGGTCATGTCTGAACTGGGGTGGCTTGGTGAGCAAAATAACGATGGATTAAACCCAGATCTGTGACTGGGCGTGAATGTTTTGCCATTGTGCAACATTCCGTCCATCATCCTGTGTGTTTTGCTGTTCACCCTATGTGGGAAGGGTATGCCCAGACGTGGGTCCCGTGCTCACTAAGCCACTGGAGTCAAGCTATCCTGGCTGAAGACGGCTGATAGCCAGAAACCGGTCCTAGGATGCTTGATTCTGGTCCAGGGAAGACATGACTTGGCAGTTCGGGCTGGACTGTTCCCATGAGGCACAGGGCCAAGACTGATTTGCATATGGTCATGTCTGAACTGGGGTGGCTTGGTGAGCAAAATAACGATGGATTAAACCCAGATCTGTGACTGGGGGTGAATGTGTTGCCATTGTGCAACATTCTGTCCATCATCTTGTGTGTTTTGCTGTTCACCCTATGTGGGAAGGGTATGCCCAGATGTGGTTCCCGTGCTCACTAAGCCACTGGAGTCAAGCTATCCTGGCTGAAGACGGCTGATAGCCAGAAACCGGTCCTAGGATGCTTGATTCCGGTCCAGGGAAGACATGACTTGGCAGTTCGGGCTGGACTGTTCCCATGAGGCACAGGGCCAAGACTGATTTGCATATGGTCATGTCTGAACTGGGGTGGCTTGGTGAGCAAAATAACGATGCATTAAACCCAGATCTGTGACTGGGGGTGAATGTTTTGCCATTGTGCAACATTCCGTCCAACATCTTGTTTGTTTTGCTGTTAACCCTATGTGGAAAGGGTATGCCCAGACAGGGGTCCCGTGCTCACTAAGCCACTGGAGTCAAGCTATCCTGGCTGAAGACGGCTAATAGCCAGAAACCGGTCCTAGGATGCTTGATTCTGGTCCAGGGTAGACATGACTTGGCAGTTTGGGCTGGACTGTTCCCATGAGGCACAGGGCCAAGACTGATTTGCATATGGTCATGTCTGAACTGGGGTGGCTTGGTGAGCAAAATAACGATGGATTAAACCCAGATCTGTGACTGGGCGTGAATGTTTTGCCATTGTGCAACATTCCGTCCATCATCCTGTGTGTTTTGCTGTTCACCCTATGTGGGAAGGGTATGCCCAGACGTGGGTCCCGTGCTCACTAAGCCACTGGAGTCAAGCTATCCTGGCTGAAGACGGCTGATAGCCAGAAACCGGTCCTAGGATGCTTGATTCTGGTCCAGGGAAGACATGACTTGGCAGATCGGGCTGGACTGTTCCCATGAGGCACAGGGCCAAGACTGGTTTGCATATGGTCATGTCTGAACTGGGGTGGCTTGGTGAGCAAAATAACGATGGATTAAACCCAGATCTGTGACTGGTGTTGAATGTTTTGCCATTGTGCAACATTCCATCCATCATCTTGTGTGTTTTGCTGTTCACCCTATGTGGGAATGGTATGCCCAGACGTGGGTCCCGTGCTCACTAAGCCACTGGAGTCAAGCTATCCTGGCAGAAGACAGCTGATAGCCAGAAACCGTTCCTAGGATGCTTGATTCCGGTCCAGGGAAGACATGAATTGGCAGTTCGGGCTGGACTGTTCCCATGAGGCTCAGGGCCAAGACTGATTTGCATATGGTCATGTCTGATTTGGGGTGGCTTGGTGAGTAAAATAACGATGGATTAAACCCAGATCTGTGACTGGGGGTGAGTGTTTTGCCATTGTGCAAGATTCCGTCCATCATCTTGTGTGTTTTGCTGTTCACCCTAGGTGGGAAGGGTATGCCCAGACGTGGGTCCCGTGCTCACTAAGCCACTGGAGTCAAGCTATCCTGGCTGAAGACGGCTGATAGCCAGAAACCGGTCCTAGGATGCTTGATTCCGGTCCAGGAAAGACATGACTTGGCAGTTCGGGAAGGACTGTTCCCATGAGGCACAGGGCCAAGACTGATTTGCATATGGTCATGTCTGAACTGGGGTTGCTTGGTGAGCAAAATAACGATGGATTAAACCCAGATCTGTGACTGGGGGTGAATGTTTTGCCATTGTGCAACATTCCGTCCATCATCCTGTGTTTTGCTGTTCACCCTATGTGGGAAGGGTATGCCCAGATGTGGGTCCCGTGCTCACTAAGCCACTGGAGTCAAGCTATCCTGGCTGAAGACGGCTGATAGCCAGAAACCGGTCCTAGGATGCTTGATTCCGGTCCAGGGAAGACATGACTTGGCAGTTCGGGCTGGACTGTTCCCATGAGGCACAGGGCCAAGACTGATTTGCATATGGTCATGTCTGAACTGGGGTGGCTTGGTGAGCAAAATAACAATGGATTAAACCCAGATCTGTGACTGGGGGTGAATGTTTTGCCATTGTGCAAGATTCCGTCCATCATCTTGTGTGTTTTGCTGTTCACCTTATGTGGGAAGGGTATGCCCAGACGTGGGTCCCGTGCTCACTAAGCCACTGGAGTCAAGCTATCCTGGCTGAAGACGGCTGATAGCCAGAAACCGGTCCTAGGATGCTTGATTCCGGACCAGGGAAGACATGACTTGGCAGTACGGGCTGGACTGTTCCCATGAGGCACAGGGCAGACTGATTTGCATATGGTCATGTCTGAACTGGGGTGGCTTGGTGAGCAAAATAACGATGGATTAAACCCAGATCTGTTCCTGGGGGTGAATGTTTTGCTATTGTGCAACATTCCGTCCATCATCCTGTCTGTTTTGCTGTTCACCCTATGTGGGAAGGGTATGCCCAGACGTGGGTCCCGTGCTCACTAAGCCACTGGAGTCAAGCTATCCTGGCTGAAGACAGCTGATAGCCAGATACCGGTCCTAGGATGCTTGATTCCGGTCCAGGGAAGACATGACTTGGCAGTTCGGGCTAGACTGTTCCCATGAGGCACAGGGCCAAGACTGATTTGCATATGGTCATGTCTGAACTGGGGTGGCTTGGTGAGCAAAATAACGATGGATTAAACCCATATCTGTGACTGGGGTTGAATGTTTTGCCATTGTGCAACATTACGTCCATCATCTTGTGTGTTTTGCTGTTCACCCTATGTGGGAAGGGTATGCCCAGACGTGGGTCCCGTGCTCACTAAGCCACTGGAGTCAAGCTATCCTGGCTGAAGACGGCTGATAGCCAGAAACCGGTCCTAGGATGCTTGATTCCGGTCCATGAAAGACATGACTTGGCAGTTCGGGAAGGATTGTACCCATGAGGCACAGGGCCAAGACTGATTTGCATATGGTCATGTCTGAACTGGGGTGGCTTGGTGAGCAAAATAACGATGGATTAAACCCAGATCTGTGACTGGGGGTGAATGTTTTGCCATTGTGCAACATTCCGTCCATCTTCCTGTGTGTTTTGCTGTTCACCCTATGTGGGAAGGGTATGCCCAGACGTGGGTCCCGTGCTCACTAAGCCACTGGAGTCAAGCTATCCTGGCTGAAGACGGCTGATAGCCAGAAACCGGTCCTAGGATGCTTGATTCCGGTCCAGGGAAGACATGACTTGGCAGTTCGGGCTGGACTGTTCCCATGAGGCACAGGGCCAACACTGATTTGCATATGTTCATGTCTGAACTGGGGTGGCTTGGTGAGCAAAATAACGATGGATTAAACCCAGATCTGTTACTGGGGGTGAATGTTTTGCTATTGTGCAACATTCCGTCCATCATCCTGTCTGTTTTGCTGTTCACCCTATGTGGAAAGGGTATGCCCAGATGTGGGTCCCGTGCTCACTAAGCCACTGGAGTCAAGCTATCCTGGCTGAAGACGGCTGATAGCCAGATACCGGTCCTAGGATGCTTGATTCCGGTCCAGGGAAGACATGACTTGGCAATTAGGGCTAGACTGTTCCCATGAGGCACAGGGCCAAGACTGATTTGCATATGGTCATGTCTGAACTGGGGTGGCTTGGTGAGCAAAATAACAATGGATTAAACCCATATCTGTGACTGGGGTTGAATGTTTTGCCATTGTGCAACATTCTGTCCATCATCTTGTGTGTTTTGCTGTTCACCCTATGTGAGAAGGGTATGCCCAGACGTGGGTCCCGTGCTCACTAAGCCACTGGCGTCAAGCTATCCTGGCTGAAGACGGCTGATAGCCAGAAACCGGTCCTAGGATGCTTGATTCCGGTCCAGGGAAGACATGACTTGGCAGTTCGGCCTAGACTGTTCCCATGAGGCACAGGGCCAAGACTGATTTGCATATGGTCATGTCTGAACTGGGGTGGCTTGGTGAGCAAAATAACGATGGATTAAACCCAGATCTGTGACTGGGGTTGAATGTTTTTACATTGTGCAACATTCCGTCCATCATCTTGTGTGTTTTGCTGTTCACCCTATGTGGGAAGGGTATGCCCAGATGTGGGTCCCAAACTCACTAAGCCACTGGAGTCTAGCTATCCTGGCTGAAGACGGCTGATAGCCAGAAACCGGTCCTAAGATGCTTGATTCCGGTCCAGGGAAGACATGACTTGGCAGTCCGGGCTGGACTGTTTCCATGAGGCACAGGGCCAAGACTGATTTGCATATGGTCATGTCTGAACTGGGGTGGCTTGGTGAGCAAAATAACGATGGATTAAACCCAGATCTGTGACTGGGGGTGAATGTTTTGCTATTGTGCAACATTCCGTCCATCATCCTGTGTGTTTTGCTGATCACCCTATGTGGGAAGGGTATGTCCAGACGTGGGTACCGTGCTCACTAAGCCACTGGAGTCAAGCTATCCTGGCAGAAGACGGCTGATAGCCAGAAACCGGTCCTAGGATGCTTGATTCCGGTCCAGGGAAGACATGACTTGGCAGTTCGGGCTGGACTGTTCCCATGAGGCACAGGGCCAAGACTGATTTGCATATGGTCATGTCTGAACTGGGGTGGTTTGGTGAGCAAAATAACGATGGATTAAACCCAGATCTGTGACTGGGGGTGAATGTTTTTCCATTGTGCAACATTCCGTCCATCACCTTGTGTGTTTTGCTGTTCACCCTATGTGGGAAGGGTATGCCCAGATGTGGGTCCCAAACTCACTAAGCCACTGGAGTCAAGCTATCCTGGCTGAAGACGGCTGATAGCTAGAAACCGGTCCTAGGATGATTGATTCCGGTCCAGGGAAGACATGACTTGGCAGTTCGGGCTGGACTGTTCCCATGAGGCACAGGGCCAAGACTGATTTGCATATGGTCATGTCTGAACTGGGGTGGCTTGGTGAGCAAAATAATGATGGATTAAACCCAGATATGTGACTGGGGGTGAATGTTTTGCCATTGTGCAACATTCCGTCCATCATCTTGTGTGTTTTGCTGTTCACCCTATGTGGGAAGGGTATGCCCAGACGTGGGTCCCGTGCTCACTAAGCCACTGGAGTCAAGCTATCCTAGCTGAAGACGGCTGATAGCCATAAACTGGTCCTAGGATGCTTGATTCCGGTCCAGGGAAGACATGACTTGGCAGTTCGGGCTGGACTGTTCCCATGAAGCACAGGGCCAAGACTGATTTGCATATGGTCATGTCTGAACTGGGGTTGCTTGGTGAGCAAAATAACGATGGATTAAACCCAGATCTGTGACTGGGGGTGAATGTTTTGCCATTGTGCAACATTCCGTCCATCATCTTTTGTGTTTTAATGTTACAACATGGCCAGTCCCAATTACGTTCTATTGTACAGTTAGGCTGGACGTTACAAAATCTCCGTTCAGGCTACATGCCATGGCGTCTAATCAACACAACGTCATTGTTTTCTGTCTTTAACCTTACAGATAAACAAATCTCTTTGGCACAAAGAGGAGCAGACTATACGGTGCTGAGCATTGAAAAACTAGAAAGATTACCATTGACAATCTCTGAAAGACCTGTCATTGAATGGATAATACATGGCACCATTACAATTCCGATAACGACTTTTCAGTTTCAATATTGCCAAAAGCACATACCAGCAGGCCTGTATGAAAGGTTGGGTAAAGGTTACTTCAAGTCAACTTGGAATCTACCTTACACACATAGATATTGGAGTGGGGGGAAAAAAAGAGGTATTTCTTAGTGGTAACAACTGAAAAAATTCACTGAGCGGTACACTTCTGTGTCAAGGAATTAACTTGCATGGAGCCTGCGAAGGTTCGTCAAATAACCTTTCATGCCACCTGCACGGCACCCCTGCTACACAAATAGAGCCTTTTTTCAGACAACTTTCCAACGGCAGTTACGTTATGTTAAGTGACCGCAGCTGTTGTGGCATGGTGCCAGGAACGGCCTATCTCGTCAGTGTAACATCCAGGGTCACTTGCTGTATGCAAGTATTGTATCCAAACAGCAAACCAGACAAGGAGGCAACAATATGGCCTTCTCTGAATATCTCTTCTATTCAAATTGATACTTTAAGCAGAATGAAGTCCATTCTTTTACAAACAACTGTGCCTTTAACCTCGTCTAAAGAAACGTATGATCTGCAAGTCGCAAGGATGTCAGCAGAGATACATGCATTATTATCAACAAATTGCCCCGTGCATTTCGTAGAAATGTTAAATCAAATCTTAAACATGTCTGATACCAGTGGCATCGCACAAGTATTTAAGACAATTTTTTCGGGACTGAGCATCTTCCCGAATTTCGTGCACTCTGTGTTCGGCGGCCTGCCTCTCATCTTGGGACTTATAGCAGGAATCTTACTTTTGTTCCTTCTGCTCCTATATGGCAAGTCCAGTCACAAACAAAACTCAGGCTAAAATGGAAGAAACACTCCTAGCAATGCGATACCGAGATCGGATTACTAAAATCCTCGGCTTGGCTCGGCTAAGAGATCTGAATACTACCTGGTTTCTTTCCTTCAGACCAATCTGGCAAGATTGCATCCTACCTGGTCTACGATGCCTGCTCTGTGGAGAAGAATGCGTGTTAGACGTCTGTCTCACACTCCCATCAGCGGTACCTATGGATATCGATACTTTGCTTAGTTCGGTAATGGCTCATGCAACGTGTTGTCCCCAGAGGCTACCTATTCTGATGACGGCATTCGTTGAGACCTCACCATTACGATTAGGTGGCGGTGAGGTACGAGATGAAAGCGGCACACAGGTACAACCTTCTGTGACCATTGCTGATCTAGACATCGATGACGGCAATGCTTCTCATATATGCACTATTTCTACTTTTTCGGACATGGTCCAACTTTCACCTACTGTTGTAGACAATTCTTTGCCAGCCTATCTGAGTTAATGTTCTCTCCTAACAATGAGAATAGCTTTCGAAAACACGAGCACACAGCGTTCCCTGAACTCTGAATTCGATCTTCAGTTTTGATAAACATAACTTCTAAAAACTCTGGAACTATTTTTTCCCTGAAAGCGGAAATTATTTTTTTTCCAGTTCCCAAAATATTTACTTTTTTGGCACATGATACTCTGCTTAAAGTAGAACTATTCTTAGAGAACAAGATTTCTATTTTTGAAAACTCTGGAGACAATATTTTGACTTAGCCTCTAGCACATGTACAGTCTTGTATAAATATGTGATGAAATGGTCTCGACCCTCTCTTCTGTATTAAGAGCCATTTCATAAATGTAAATTTCGTGATTCATTCAGTCAACATTCCAATGTACAATATATGCATTATCTGAATGAAACCACAGCTTACAAAAACGTACAGTATAATTTTCATTTTTCGTGTATATATACCATTTCAAATGCATTTTATGTATTTTGGGGTGGGATGGAAAACACATGCATAGATATGTTTAAAATTGCTTAGTATTTAGTAATGATGGACATTATACGTGGAGTGGGTGTTGTAGACGAATCTAGGACTCTAGTAAATATTCCCGATTTATGCCCTTATGTGGTTATATCAAATCATATCCTTATATAGGCATAGGAATCATACCCATATTAAGACATGCCAATGCAGTCCAAATACGGCAAGGCTACTCCCATAGACTCCTAGAAAGCACAACGTGTTCTTAAACAAACCAAGCCTCCAGCAGCCCAGGAATTCCCCCTGCTTCTGTATTGATTTGTCCTAGAACTCCCGGAGTCCTGAAAGAACTGCGAGTTCTTAGTGACGTCTTATGTCCAACCTTACGTCAAACTCGGCACCTTCCAGGTATAAATATACCAGCATCTGCCCTAGCATAACACACGGTGGTTTGGAGCAGATCGACTATCTACTTGCTAGACGCCCTGCTGTAGCAAGTGCCAAAGGAAGCCGACCCTCCCGCTGACGCACTGAGAGAGACGCTGTCTTTTCTCCTGGCGAGAAATCCAGCTCCAGTGTTTCCCTGTCACCCTTGCGGGTTGCTGGGAGATCAAGTCCTGAGAGAGAGATACAAGACCTCCTTCATTCTATAACCAAGGTACAGAGCTGATCAGACCCTTAGAGAATTCTTGATTTAGATTCTTGGCAGAAACTATCTTAACTCAAACTACATCTCACTTACTCCTTCCCATGTACTAGGCTTAGGTTAGGTACACCGGGGTAGGCATATCTTAGAAGCACCAGTTGAGTAAGTTTAGTCATGATTTTATCATTGTATATATTTTATCCATTTTAAACACCTTATGGCTTAGAAACCATACCATGCTTTTACAGTATTATTTTATAATACTCCTTTTACTGTACGCACTTTACTTTATGACAAGTATTGTGATTGTAGCAATTCACTTCTCTTGCGTGAGAAAGAATACTGTTCAATAAATAACCTCTTTTATTGAAAACGCCCTTCTCTCTGTTTCTCTGCACTTCTGGTGAAACTAAGCATGCACGATTGACTGAGTAAAATAGTTATCTATTGGTTCCGCGACTCTGGAGGTATACTCCTTATTCTGGAGGGAGCAAAGTTGTCATGTTTATGTGGTTGTCAGAAACAAATCCCTTCTTGTGAATTCGAGAAAGTTTCTAGTGGCCTCTGAGCTAGCTGGCATTTATAATTAAGTCTAACATATTCAATAGAGACCTAGTCGACCTAAGTCCTACGTCTAAACTATCGTTTATGTTATTCCAATGAGCAGAGCCTATTGGGAATATAGGAACTACACTACAGTCTGGTGAGGAACTCAAGGAGCGAGCTTCGCTGGCTGGGGATCGAAACTTGTCTAAATATCCCTGTTTCAGCCCACACTAGCTCCACCAATACAAGACACCTCAAACCAAGAACTAAGGAAGCCAGTAAACCATAATTTAAAACATCAAGGCAGCAACATCTAAAGCTTCGATCAGAAACCTACCGGATACGGACTTCAGGATTCTGGAACCGACACTGCGAAGACTTCGTCCCAACATCTGACCAAGCTTGACCGCATCTCCGAAGGCGGCTCGACGGTCCTCAGGAGAATTTCAACAACAAGAGGCGAATCGTCTGTTTTAAGCGCATCAGCGCCCAGAATATGACCAGGACCCACATACATCTCCAAAATCGGCGCAACAGTGCCCAAGATGACCCAACCACAAACCACCCTGCGGAATGGCAACGCTGTCCACACTGTCCAACGTGGATTGGATTGAGTGAGAACACCAATACTAAGGTTCAAATTCCCCGTCGAAAGCACCAGTACTGGAGACAAGCCCTGACCGGAACTGCACACACGCGCATAAACATCGACGCATTGTTCAGATCACCAACTGAGACGACCCGGCCCGAGCCCTTGCTCTCGCACACCACCGGAAAAGTGACGGAAGGACCAAAAGGTACATAACAAACCCAAAAATCTGATGAATGTACTGGGAGGTGCATACCGTACCAATAACCTGCTGAACCCGAACCCGACCGATCAAAATGGCAGAGTCCGAACAATTATCACTTTAAGAGCATTTAATATTAATTAATGTCCCTTCCTACCCCATCAACTATCCACTCATCGAGACCTCAACCGGACACACCCTCGGCAAGGTATTTACAAGGCTGTCAGTAGTTTTCGCATGCTACGATAACCATAAGATTATTGATGCCTGTACTCAAGATAGCGGCTCCATAAATAATACGGGGTTCAGTGTTTAATGTTCAGGTCTTAAAATCTACTTAAAAACAAATAAATAAATAGGCACAGTGATAACAGAGCACCCAGCTTTGAGAGGAGCGCAATAACAGCTACATCCTATTGGTGACCTGCATGATGAACAATGCCTAACCTTAAAATGGCGGCGGCATGAAGACAAAAGGGTTTCGTTATACAACCTGACTTTAATATGGAGGAGGCACAATAACACCGTGATAGTATTACCGATAGTGCTAATTCTAGACTGCAAATAATATTTGCCACAGCGCCTGCACCGCTTGAGGAACGATACATTCACACTACCAATTTGCACTAATTGGATGAACTAGGCAAGTTAGACATTGGCACCACTAAGAAGAGACCCCTAACGGGAGCAGCAGTGAACATCAGAAACAATAGCAATTTGTTTACATGTACAGGATAGGTATTCAGCGGTATTGACTGCCCCAGACAATTGGGTAATCTGAGACGACCTCTCTGATGGTGCTACTCCCTACAATAAATGGCAGCAAATGGGTTTGACTTTGACTAAGCACTCCTTCCCAACCGCGTAAAACACCCTCCTCCCTCTTACCATGCTCTCTCTCACCCTCCCCTACCGCTTTCCCTCTTTCATTCTTTGTCTACCTCACCTGCTCCTATCCCCACTCCCCCTTAATCTCTCACCTTGCCTGCTATGCCCCTTAGCCCCTTGTCCCTTGTGCCCTTGAACTAAGCACTCCTTCTCCCCTTGTTGGGGAAAGATCCAACTACTTATACTCTGGAGTCTCAGTGATCCCTCTGAGAGAGTCCACAGCGCTAAGGGAGCCACTCACAGTTGAGGCATGGTATGGCGCCCCTTGCCAAAGCACTCCCTCTCCCCTTTTTGGGGAAGGATCCAGTAGGTAGGCCTTGGAGTCTCAGAGACCCCTCTGAGAGAGTCCACGGTGTAAAGGGAGCCTCTTGCATCTGATTTGGGGGAATGATACCCTTCCCCTGGGATCACAGCTTACTGGACTTTGGACGCAGCTCTTACTCGTCTACCGGTTTGTGCCCTCATCACACTCCCTCACTCTACTTTTCATACTATGTCTCTCCCCCTCCCCCTCCTCTTTCCCTCCTTTACTCGCAGTCTACTTCCCCTGCTTCTAGCCCCCTCACGCCTGAATTGCTCCCCTTGCCTGCTTTTTCACTTATGCGTATACCCTTACTGTATGTCTCGACTGATAATGTAACTATGTAGCTGTGCTAATTAACTCTGTAACCTTTGTAACAATGTAACCTGCAACAATGGTCTGATACTCATGTAAAGCGCTCTGATACCTCCCGGTCTAGCCAGTGCTATAGAAAAAGTTTCAAATAAAAAAATCTGCCAGCAAGGTATCCTCTCTTCTGTGCATCTTCCACATGATGGATACTGTCACCTGTGGGAACAAGGATGTCTACGATGTGGTTAAACCAGGATTATGTGATTGTCTTTATTGAATTATGGTCCTTGATTTTTGCATGGTTTAATTGTAAGGTTTACAGAGCAATAAAAATCATTTAAAGAATATGTCTAAGACGCTTTTTAAAAATGTTTCACCAGGGCGATCCTGGTCCCGGTATGTGCTCCAACACTGTTGGCCTTAACTTTTGACTTTGTCCCAGCTAAGGGCCAGCTTGTTTAAAGAGACTTAAGGCAACAGACAAAAGTAAATTTTTAACAGTGAATCTGATAAACTTTTTCTCAACTTTCCTGCCCCTGCAAATTGGGGAAGGTACATTTGAAAGACACACACCATGCAGTTTCTAATTCTTTCTATCTCAACTATAATTACACCCTTACCTATGATTATTCAAGAAAATATTTTCCAGCCAGTGAAATTTCAGGAACCGAGGTGCAAATCAGGGAACAAACAATGATAAAAAGAGTTCCAAAGCGGAAATATTAAATAGCATTAACATATTTCACACATGTTCACCTATTTGAAAACTGGTAATTTTAAACATTTTGTATATTTGCAAATAACTTTCTGCCCTGTCTAAAAATGAATGTCCACCTAAACCATTTCAATGAATGTCTAACATGCATATGTGGTGGCCATCTTTAAGAGATTTTTTTATTAGTAAAAAAGCTAATCCACTCCATGATTGCTGCCACAAATATGCATATGTCGGCAGCCATCTTGGAATGGTTAAAAATCCATATAAAACAGTGATCTGTAGCAGTGAGACCATGAGAGGTCGTGGGGGCAGGGTGGGGCACACAAGCACTGATGGGATAATTTATTAAGAATGTGGTTGGTCCAAAAGAGCAAGAAGGAGCAGGAAGAGACATACAGAGGAAAAGAAAAGCAGCTATGCATGCACTGCACAGCTAGGTTATGACAGTAGCAGCGGAAGGCTACAACTCATCCAATCAAAACATGGTGAGACTGAACGGCTTCTTGGGTGGGAGAAACACAAGTACACGGAAGAAAGCCACTGAGTCAGGAGTAGGGAACTGAGATGGAAAAGAAAGATACAGCACCATGAGCAGGGGCTGAACACAAATCCAACTTTAAATCAATATTAGATGCAATAAGCCTGTTTGCCAGCAGACAGCTAAACCCATCTTAAAATGGAACTAACGGTTTCGATGGACTGTGCAAAGTATCAATCTTGCTGTGCACATTGTATGCACATCTACCATGTCCAATGCCTCCTTACTCATTATTGCTGATTGAAACGAGTGCTACTGATTGACTGCAGGGGGAGTAAAGTTTTTATTGAAACAGTATTGTTAGATTTCAAGTTAGTGAGGCCCTTTACCTGCTGAAGTCCAAAGTGTGGATTGAGCCTGTCTGTCTCCTAGGAGATTCTGAACAGGAGAAGCAGCCTCCAACTCCCTGGCCAGCAAACCTTGTCTGAGGTCGCTGAGACCTTATATGGTCTGCTAGTGGTTGGTACATGTCTACACTGATTGGTGGTTATTTCTGGTGTTTCTATTGGAGTAGGGTTAATGTCCTCATTGGTTGGGTATTTGAGGGTTCTGATTGGTTTCTGGTCTGTGATTCAATCATTGTAGGGTTGGGGCTAGGGCTAGGGTTAGGATTTCTATTGGAAGTAGGGACTAGGGCTTCCTATGTTATTGGTTGTTGGGAGTAGGGTGGGACTAGGGCTAGGGTTAGACCTTTAATTGGAAGTAACGATCAGGGCTTCTGGTGCGATTGGTTGCTGGACTAGGTGTGGGACTTAGAGTAGGGTTAGGCTTTCTATTGGAAGTAGGGACTAGGGCTACCTGTGCCATTGGTTGCATGGACTTGTTTTGCGACCACTGGTAAGGCTAGGACGTAGAGATTAGGGATTTTGAACTGATTGGGTGCTTGGACTATGGCTAAGATTGGCTGTAAGGTCCTAGTCTCCTATTGGTTCCTTGATTTCAGGGCTAGTGTTGTGATTGTATAGTGTTAGGGCTAGGGTTCCCATCGGCTGAAGGGGTCACCTGATTACTAGGGCTATAAAAAAGGCCAGGCTAAGGGCGTCTCAGCCAGGGCGTCGAGGCAAAGGGCAGAGAGGACAAGGGCAGTTGCCTGTTTGAACCTGTTAAGGGCAGAGAGGACAAGGGCAGTTGCCTGTTTGAGCCTGTTAAGGGCAGAGAGGACAAGGGCAGTTGCCTGTTTGAGCCTGTTATAGACTGGTCGGGACTAGGGCGAGAAATGCTGCCCTTTTTCTCATTTAGCAATACCCAGCCCACACCATCCACATCCACAAACAGAGCGACACACTCAAATGTGCACCACGCACAGATTAATGTACCAGCCTGTAAATGGTCAAAATATCGATTCCAAAATATAGACTAACCTAAATATCGAGTCCAAAATATAGAATGGACAAAATATCGAATGGACAGACTATAGGCATCAAAAATATAATATCGTTTTGAAGGTAAGTAATGTAATATCGATTTTAAAAATATAGACAGTCAAAATATCGAAGTACATAATATAGTTTATTAAAAATATCGAATTTTTAATGATATCGAATTTGTTTAAGTGTTTTGTATGTTAGTATATGTGTGAAAAGGGTATGTATTTTTGTAATTTATTTTAAGTAATTAATTTTATGTTATTTAATTTTTGCATAATTTAATTCTGAAGCGGGTTGTGGGTTTTTAGGGGAATAGGGTGGGAAGTCATTTAATTATAAATGATTAAATATGTTAATTAATTCATTGGTATTTATTTAGAATAAATTGTTAATTAATTTGTAATTGGTAATTAATTATTCTTAATTGATAATTAATTTTTAGTAATTGATTAATTGATAATTATGTGAATTAAATTAATTTATTTTCTGTAGCGGGTTGTGGGTTTATAGGGGAATAGGGTGGGAAGTAATTTAATTATAATTAATTAAATATGCTCATTAATTTATTGGTATTTATTTTGAATAAATTGTTAATTAATTTTTAATCGATAATTAATCAATTCTTCATTGATAATTAATTTTTATTAATTGATTAATTGATAATTATGTGAATTATATTAATTTATTTTCACTAGAGTGGGAATAGTAAAATTCACCCCTATGCTATCCAACCCTTTCCCTACTGTTGCATTCTCTGGAGTGGGAATAGTAATTTGTACCCCTACGCTATCCAACGCTTTCCCTACTGTTGCACTCTCTGGAGTGGGAATAGTAATTTTTACCCCTACGCTATCCAACGCTTTCCCTACTGGTGCACTCTCTGGAGTGGGAATAGTAATTTTTACCCCTACGCTATCCAACGCTTTCCCTACTGTTGCACTCTGTGGAGTGGGAATAGTAATGTTTACCCCTTCGCTATCCAACGCTTTCCCTACTGTTGCACTCTCTGGAGTGGGAATAGTAATTTTTACCCCTACGCTATCCAACGCTTTCCCTACTGTTGCACTCTCTGGAGTGGGAATAGTAATTTGTACCCCTAAGCTATCCAACGCTTTCCCTACTGTTGCACTCTCTGGAGTGGGAATAGTAATTTTTACCCCTACGCTATCCAACGCTTTCCCTACTGTTGCCCCCTCTGGAGTTGGAATAGTAATTTTTACCCCTATGCCATCCAACGCTTTCCCTACTGTTGCACTCTCTGGAGTGGGAATAGCAATTTTTACCCCTACGCTATCCAACGCTTTCCCTACTGTTGCACTCTCTGGAGTGGGAATAGTAGTTTTTACCCCTACGCTGTCCAACACTTTACCTACTGTTGCCCCCTCTGGAGTGGGAATAGTAATTTTTACCCCTACACTATACAATATTTTCCCTACTGTTGCACTCTCTGGAGTGGGAATAGTAATTTCTACCCCTACGCTATCCAACGCTTTCCCTACTGTTGCCCCCTCTGGAGTTGGAATAGTAATTTTTACCCCTACGCTATCCAACTCTTTCCCTACTGTTGCACTCTCTGGAGTGGGAATAGTAATTTTTACCCCTACGCTATCCAACGCTTTCCCTACTGGTGCACTCTCTGGAGTGGGAATAGTAATTTTTACCCCTACGCTATCCAACGCTTTCCCTACTGTTGCACTCTGTGGAGTGGGAATAGTAATGTTTACCCCTTCGCTATCCAACGCTTTCCCTACTGTTGCACTCTCTGGAGTGGGAATAGTAATTTTTACCCCTACGCTATCCAACGCTTTCCCTACTGTTGCACTCTCTGGAGTGGGAATAGTAATTTGTACCCCTAAGCTATCCAACGCTTTCCCTACTGTTGCACTCTCTGGAGTGGGAATAGTAATTTTTACCCCTACGCTATCCAACGCTTTCCCTACTGTTGCCCCCTCTGGAGTTGGAATAGTAATTTTTACCCCTATGCCATCCAACGCTTTCCCTACTGTTGCACTCTCTGGAGTGGGAATAGCAATTTTTACCCCTACGCTATCCAACGCTTTCCCTACTGTTGCACTCTCTGGAGTGGGAATAGTAGTTTTTACCCCTACGCTGTCCAACACTTTACCTACTGTTGCCCCCTCTGGAGTGGGAATAGTAATTTTTACCCCTACACTATACAATATTTTCCCTACTGTTGCACTCTCTGGAGTGGGAATAGTAATTTCTACCCCTACGCTATCCAACGCTTTCCCTACTGTTGCCCCCTCTGGAGTTGGAATAGTAATTTTTACCCCTACGCTATCCAACTCTTTCCCTACTGTTGCACTCTCTGGAGTGGGAATAGTAATTTTTACCCCTACACTATCCAACGCTTTCCCGACTGTTGCACTCTCTGGAGTGGGAATAGTCATTTTTACCCCTACGCTATCCTACGGTAATAATATATATATATATATATGTTTTAACAGATATGATTGTATATTTTTTTTATAAGTTAAATTAGTTATTTAATAATTTTAAGGTCATTTAAGTATTTTTAAGTATATTTTAGCTATTTATTTTTAAGATTTTTAAAATTTTACATTATTTTTAAGAAATTCAATATTTTTACAAAGTATATATATATAAACGATATTTTGGGTTCGATATTTTGGTACTTACCTGTTTGTAGATAGGAATTCGATATTTTGTCTGTCTATATTTTGGAATCTATATTTTGGGTAGTCTATATTTTGTCCCTCGATATTTAGTCAGTGATCCATCTACACACCCTACTATCCCAACTACTACACATATCCACCATCACCTACAAACAGTACAAAAATCTATCCTATACCAGTAACCAATACACTCATCACTAAGTCAACACCAATAAACACCATACATAACTACATCCCATTCAGACACACTCTCCCTGATGTAATTACACCTAACAGACCACCTTTTATCACTAACAAACATATAATCATCCTTCCATCAGTTGTCCAACAAACATCCTCCTCTCCCTTCTACCATAATTACACTAACGCGCAACACACACACTGCACACCACCACACTTTGTAACTCTTGCAACACATATACTTTCAATATAATTATGGATCTACATATTTATCACTTTCTTCTAATTTAGCTTTTCCAATGCACTACCCTATTTCTCAGCCTATACTTCGCTCAATATATCTTCTAGCCCAACCTTCTGACTCATCTCAAACTTCTTCTACTAAAATGTAAATGTCGGAATTTGTAAAGCGCACAGCTACCTCCACCGGAGGTGTCCCGGCGCTGTCCGTATACCGCTTAGGAACCCTTCCTGGCTTTCCTGGGAAACATCCACTCCTGGGCACCCCCCAGGTGCAGCCAGGCATCCCAGCGCTTTTGGGGCCGTTGTGGAGACTAAGCAAGCTATTGCCCAGAGTTGCAGCGTGGGACCCATGATCAGAACAGGTACTGAGGCGAGAATATCCAGTCAGGGGAATTAATGAGCCGGAGACCCGCCGAGGCGGGAATCGAACCCTGGTCCCTGGCCAGAGCTCTGCATCAAGGTCTGCCTGCTCTAACCATTGAGCCACACTACTCCTTTCCAATGCACTACTCTATCTCTCATCCTATACATCTATCAATATATCCTCTACATCCACTCTCTCATTTATACCAAACCCCATACCATTACTATGATTGCCAAAATAACCCTTTCTAGACTCTCTCCTACTCTACCCCTCCTTGACGCCTCTTTTACTATACCGATCCCCTAAAACAAACCTTTCTAAACTCTTTCCTCTGAGTCCTCCCCTCCAAAACTCCTTTTCACTCATCCAAAAGCCTCCTCCTATTGCTAAGACCTAAAAGAAAGAAAAAAAAATCTTTCACTTTTTTATCCCTCCACTATCCTGTTCAATCGAAATTAACAGACTAACATGTTCACTTCTCAAATTCCATATTAAACTATTCTAATATACTACTCAAATAACTGAATAACATATCCACTACTCAAATTACTTCATTTTTTTTACTATACTAATTTTCAACAGTAATCCTTTATGGGTTCCAGAGTGGCGTGCTACTCACCAGAAAAGCGATTCAACACCCATCAGGGGTAACAAGTGCTATATGAGTGCAAATCTTTCTTCCTCCTTTATCCCTCCGCTATCCTTCTTACTCCAAGTAACTGACTTATATCCACCACTGAAATTACTTCATATTTCACCATATTAATTCACCACTAATCCTTTGTAGGCTTCCTGAATAGCGTGCGTCAACAAACGCTATATAAATACAAACCTTTGTCCTCCTCTATCCTTCTGCTATCATTCCAAATCCAAATAACTGACTAACCTATCCACCACTTAAAATGTACTTGCATGTTTCACTGTAGTAATTCAACACTAATCCTCAATGGGTCCCGGAGTAGCGTGCTACTCGCCAAAAAAGCGTTTTGACGCCTCGTCAGGGGTAGTAAGCGCTATATAAATGCAATTATAATACAATACAATTTGTTTTCTGCCTATCATGTAGCAAACACTAAGCCTTTCTCAATTCACATGTTCAGATGCAATTGTTTAAACACACTTAAATGATACAGAACTCACTCATAGAATTTTCCAAAGTGCCTAGAATTAATGCAAGAACTGAACATTGAATGAATGCATCAAACAATAAGCATTGGCATAGCCAATAGGTCTCGCCTTTGGGACTTTATAAGTGTTTAGCCATGCAGCGGATAATGTTGCACCAATGATATTGTGCTGCATAATTAAATACTTATAAGGCCCCAAAGCCGAGACCTATTGGCTATGCCAATGCTTGTTGTTCTTGCGGATGATCTTGGTTTCCTCTGCAGTGAGGCACCTTTCGATGATTTATGTTCCTGCTGATAGAGACAGTGGAAAGACTGGGCATAGTAGACATCTTTGTAGAATTTCTGGGGCTACGCTCTTTCATCCTCATTGAGGGGCCTAAATTCTAATATTTTCCCTGAGATTGATAAGTAACATGCAAAGCAGGGAGAATTGCACAGCATACTGCACAGTGATGTCCTGGAAACCTGGCGGCTCCAGGTCAGTCCTTTAGAGGTATTTCTATCCATTTTGATGGATGTCTGTCCTTGAAACGGCCATGTCTATAGAGCTTGTTCTTTTTAAACTGCGCCTTAAAGTACATCTGGGGCACAGTTAGATAATATTAGCTTAACCACATCGCACCATCCCGTGGACAGCATTACCTTCTAGCAATGCGGTCTAGTAAACAGTCGGCACCTGCCACGCAGTTATGACCAATAAATGAGCTAGCTCGATGAAAAATGGCAGAGTCCTTCTGCAGACCCATCTGTACGCCGTAGAGATGTTTACCTGGAACAAATATATTTCATATTAAACAACATAAAGCATTGCTAGACTCTACCGAAGAGGCTGAATGCAGAAGTGTGCTGAGCCTTCAGCTAGCAATCCCTGAAATGTTGAACACGATAGTGTGGACTCAACGCTTCCATTTTACAATATCCACAGAGTGGCCTCGCGCTGCAGCGTGGCTGAGAAAGAGCACTCTGTTCTACAAGAATGTTAGATGTCTTGTGATGTCATAGGTTGGTCATGGTTTTAGGTTTTAATTACTGTGCAAAGTTTAGTTTGTGTTTCTCGACTCCCACAGTAGCAAGGGTTTCAGAAATAAGGGAGTGCTGCGCTTTCATCGCTGGTCCCTGTCTTCCAGAAGTTACTTCACTTTGGTTGTGATCTGCAGGAAAAATAGCAGGAAACAAAAGTAGTGTGTATGTTCATTTCTGCATCGTGTATTGAGTTGTTTCGTTGCTGCTTTACAGCCCACCCATATCCGTTCACGTGGACAGTCCCGAGGATCACACCACTGCGTGGACAGTTACCTCAGTCTGAAGGTGCATGCGCGAGGCTGGAACAGGGTCAGTCCTGGTTACAGAGATTTGAATAGCTCCGTATTTCCGTTATTATGAAGTTGCAGTGAGACTGGAGTTTTTCAGGTCTCTTCACCAAGGGTAGTTTAAAAAAATATTTTTATGTGGAACAGAATATCCAGAAAATCAATACAAATTATGTGCGCATAATATTAAGTTAACACTATGGAATTCACTGCCAAAAATTACATTGATCTCTACTTGCGCAAATATGTATCAGTAATAGATAAATTAAGATCAAGCAAGTGCAAAGCAATGCTATTAAGCATTTCGAGATGTACCAAACTAATACAAGCGCGTGCCTCGCGCTGAAATGTGGCAGCAGGGGAGGGAAGGGAGGAGGGGGCCTGCGCCGGTTTCCCTTGTGGGAGCGAGCAGGAACCAAATGGTTTCAAAGCTCGCTCCCACAAGGGAATCGACAAAACGTGCACGCGTTGCCATTCTAAGCAATACAACACGTGCACATTTTTTGCCGGCAAAGCTGTTCCGATTATAAAAGGTCTTTTTCCTATGCAGCGCATGCGTGCTGCGTAGGCGAGACCTAACAAAAGCACTAGCCTTGTATTTAGACTTGCCATTAAAATATAATGCGAGTAATGCACTTTTCTGCCCCTCACCACATTCCTACACAATAAGAATGTGATGGGCAATAGTAAAAACTAGGAAAGGGGAATGGGAAAAGAGAGAAAACAGAGTTATCACCCTCTGAAAAATCACTCAGCTGGGAACTGCCATCTGTAGGTAAGGATGGATTAGAATAGGCAAATGGATTTGAATGCTAATTTATAACTTTAAACATGATATCTATCATAACAGTACACATGATGCACTTATCTCAATATAGCCCACTCTTTGTGTTCTTGAACTGGAGCTGACGTCTCTGAAACGGAATTATAACAAGACTCAGTATACTTGAAAATTTAGCTACCCTACTGCACTATAGAAACAGTAACTAATTTTAGTCATTTAGAAGCGTACTCTCTTGCGATGATAGAGCATGTTCCTATCTGTATGTGAATTAGTTAAGTGATGAAAAATAATTAACATTCTATGGTCAATATATATATTAGTAGCGGCCGGCATAGCTCGTGGGTGGGGGACAGGCATGGAGGGTCACGTGAGGAGGGGGGTTGCATTGGGGGAGGGAGGGTTGTGCAGGTGGGTCATAATTTGTTTTTGTTTTTTTACAAAAAATCTACCTTTCCACTGGTTCACTGCTCCGGCTCTCCTCCCTCGGACAGGAAAAGGAAGCAGGTAGCCAGGCTCCCTCTCCTAAGCCAATCACAATGATGCATGCAGTGTGTGATTGCTCTGGAGTGCCGTGACACGGCTTCAGCCAGGGGTTAGAGGGATGTGCATGTTCTCAATGCAGGCTGTAAACCAGCCTGCATGGAGAAGGGCAAAGTGTGCATGACTGGTTTGGGCGGCCCGAGAGGATTGACCAAACAGTCTTTGCACACTCAGGAGTGGGCAAACCAATCATCCCCTGCCCTCCTCAGAGAGCAGAGCAGCCCTTCCCACCTGCCCACAAAGCAAACATAAAATGGTAATAATTAAAAGTTATTAGTATTTTATGTTTTGCCTTTCGAACTGCGGGAATGCAGTGGGGAGACACTGCTTCACCAAAGGCTCCCTCCCCTAAGACTATCACAATGATGCATGCAGTGTGTGATTGCTCTGGAGTGCCGAGACACGGTGTCAGCCAGGGGTTAGAGGGATGTGCATGTTCTCCATGCAGGCTGTAATGCAGCCTGCATGGAGAAAGGCAAAATGTGCATGACTGGTTTGGGCGGCCCGAGAGGGTTGACCAAACAGTCTTTGTGAACTCAGGGGTGGGCAAACCAAATAATCCCCTACACTGCTCGGAGAGCAGGGCAGCCCCACCCACCTGCCCACAAAGCAAACATAAAATGGTAATAACTAAAAGTTATTCCCATTTTATGTTTTGGCTTCTCGCACTGTGGGAATGCAGTGGGGAGACACTCCTTCACCATAGCGGAAGATCCACCCCTGATATATATATATATATATATTAAATGTTCTTCTTGTCAGGCGTGTAAGTTTGGAAACAATGTATCCGAGTATCTGACAGCCTTTAGTGATATTACGGTCCCAATCAAAGTCCACTACACATGTCGGACAGATTATGCAGTGTACGTGCTTGAATGCACATGCCATCTCAAGTACATAGGAAGCACAAAATTACCTGTGTTCAATCGAATACTGCATGCAATTGTCAACTCGGATCCAAACTTTCTAGTTGCCCGACATTTTAAAGTGAATCACGCCAACAGAGTAAGTGACTTGAAATACTTTTTTATCGGGCGGTCCCCCGTCTATTCGGGGGGTAACAGGGAGAGACAGTTGCGTCAGCTAGAATCTTTATTTATTTTAAACTAGCAGCCCGTCCCGACGTTGTCCGGGAGCAATTAGGTTTCAGGGCCCCCGCCCGCCCCGACGTTGTCCGGGGGTCCCCCAGAGCCTTCCTCCAAATATTGCAGTATTATACCTCTATGTTTACTTTGTACGCTTTTGTATCAGCCCGTCCTGACGTTGTCCGGGAGCAATTAGTCTTCAGGGCCCCTGCCCGCCCCGATGTTGTCCGTGGGTCCCCCGGAGCCTTCCTCCATATATTGCACCTCTATGTTTACTTTGTACGCTTTTGTAACCTGCACACGTAACTTTTTCCTCCTGTAATGCACCATTTGGCTTACTTTTTTAATGCTCCGTTTGCTTCCTTTTGCTACCTGCACACGTCACTTTTTCCTCCTATAACTCTATGCTTACTTTCTACGCTTTTGTAACCTGCACACGTAACTTTTTCCTCCTGTAATGCACCGTTTGGCTCACTTTTGTAATGCTCCGTTTGCTTCCTCTTGCTCACGATGTACGCTTTTGTAACCTGCATACGTAACTTTTTCCTACAGTAATGCATCGTTTGGCTCACTTTGTGATGCTCCGTTTGCTTCCTCTTGCTCACGATTTTCATTTTTGCTTAATTTTTCCGCAGCTCATAAATAAATAAATAAATAACCTACCTCATCCGCCGCTCACTGCTCCTCCCCGCCTGTTCGCCGCTCCTCACCGCCTGTCCACCGCTCCTCACCGCGCCAAGTCCACCGGTCCTCCTCGCGCTCCTGGACGCCGCTCCTCCCCGCGCTCCTCACGTCGGGCACGCACTTCGCGGCCGGTGCTTCTTCCAAGGGACTACTTTTTTTTGGGAAATTTTTTAAATAACGTATATTTATTACGTTTATATAGCCTATGTCCATCTGCACACCCTGACGATTACAACGATGTATCGGGTGTGTGGATTGGCGCTGTGGTTCCCGAGTTTACCCGCCTCAAAGGTTCAAAGTTCTTCCTTTATAATAGTAGTATAGATATGGACACTAGAATGCCTAACGGCCCTAATACCAGTGATGACCTTCACAATTTCTTGTAAATATCAGACATTGAAGGCACTTTTAACAACTTATGACACTATTTTGCTCTATATCATCCGTTTATTGCACAAGTAATTTTTTAAACTGCTTTGATGGGTATTTGTGCAACAGAGTGATGTTAGCTACCTGCACTGACAAATCATTGTTCTGTATTTTTTTAGGTTGACAGCAATTCAAGCATTAGCACTTTATTGGCAAAGTATGAAACAATTAGCAATAGCCTGCATTGGCCTTAGTCCTTTTTGTTATTCGTTTGTTTTTATGAACACTGTCACTGTGGGAATCTTTTTTAGCACTTTATCACACAATTTTTGCACATATCGTTACAAGGAGCGTTTATGTTAGTCTTACCAAGCACCGGGGGCCTCTTGTTTACGATTTTACATTTATAATTCATTTTTATGTATTTTATGTAGCCTATTTACTAACAGTGTTTTAATACTGTTCAGGCTTAAGTACTGTATTTCAATGTGAATATATGTATGTAGGCAGTGATAACCTTGTGTATTTTGGCACTTGCCATCATTTTAGCCTCGAGTAATATACCCAGTATTAACATATTTCAAAAGAAACACTTAATTGTTGGTATTAGTGTCCTTTTTATATGCTTCTATATTGAACTAATAAGGCACATTTTGCATTTAATCGTTTTTGTTCACGAGTACTATTTTGGTTTTAATGATTATCGTGAACATTATGAACAGTGCAAAGATCCAACTGAATTTGATTGTATTTTTAAAAAGGCCTTTTTCCAATTTTGCGCTCCTTTCATAGTATTGTTTCTATGTCTACCCTTCACTATGACCTATAACGTTGATGTTTGGATTCACTATATTTAAAAGTGGTGGTCCTGCACCAGCATGTTGAGTGAACAAGATCGTGGAGGCAATCGAAACGTGTCTGCATTATCTATGGAAGAATAAATTCTATTATGCATTGTTGAACCCGCTTACCTGGATTTTTTTGGAGTGTGTGCCTGTTCAATGTCCGGACCTGGGGTTTATCCCCTCCTAACAATTGGAGGCTCAGGCCTATTGCAATATATATATATATATATATATATATATATATATATATATATATATATATATATATATATATATAGATATAGATATAGATATATATATATATATATAGATATAGATATAGATATAGATATATATAGATTCACTGAAAAAACCATAGGTTATAGACCATATATAGTTAGGAATTAGCATTTACAAAACCTTGAAAATTCACTGAAAAAACCATAGGTTATAGACCATATATAGTTAGGAATTAGCATTTAAAAAACCTTATTTTACTCACACAAAACCATTGAAATTCCATATATAGTTAGTTGCACTAACTATATATTGCGCACCCGCAATCCACTGCTGATGATGTCACATATTACATCATTCATGACATGGTCAGTGACATCACTGATGACATCACTGATGACATCTCAAATGACATCACTGATGACATCACTGATGACATCTCATTTGACATCAATGACCACATCACTGATGATATCATTCATGTGACAATACAATGCATCTCCTCACATTTTAATATAACCTCTGTTTCACCCAGTGTTAAAAACAGAGTATAATTTTTGAAACCATTGACACACCAATACTAGTTACTACATACGTACTCACTGATTCCTACGTCTACACACACATTCACTCATTCACCCATACAATCATTCATACATACAATCACTCATGTTTACAACACAATCATATGCACTCATACACCTATACAGACACTCACACTCTGCCACTCATCCATGGAGTTACTCACACACCTAGTCAGTCCTGTAAAGAATCAATCACACTTCCATTTTCTACTCTATACAGTTAAACATAGAGCACCTTACGTTTTCAACCATATACTAACACATACTTACTCTCTTATACAATCATTGATACAAGTACACATTGATCTGTACAGAGTCACACACCTCCCATCCAGCCACACACACACTCAGTCTCCCATGCAAATACTTGGGCAATCAATCAATAACCCATATAGTTACTCATATAGCTACTGATCAACACATGCAGCAGTTTACAGAACAACAGACATAATGATGCACAAATTAAGACAGTTTAGTCACTAACCCATGCACTCAGTGAGACACATTTAATCACTCACTCATACATTCAGTCATGCACCTACTAAATCCTTCGTCCAGACACTTATACATCCACTCATTCTTCAATATGTAAGACATATTTTAACTTTACAGAAACATAGTCACTGGATGTTGTCATCAGTGATGTCATCAGTGATGTCATTTGAGATGTCATCAGTGATGTCATCAGTGATGTCACTGACCATGTCATGAATGATGTAATATGTGACATCATCAGCAGTGGATTGCGGGTGCGCAATATATAGTTAGTGCAACTAACTATATATGGAATTTCAATGGTTTTGTGTGAGTAAAATAAGGTTTTTTAAATGCTAATTCCTAACTATATATGGTCTATAACCTATGGTTTTTTCAGTGAATTTTCAAGGTTTTGTAAATGCTAATTCCTAACTATATATGGTCTATAACCTATGGTTTTTTCAGTGAATTTCAATGGTTTTTTAATAGCAAATATCCTAAGCTGTCGAATGTCAAGTACGTGGTAAGAATTTTTTTTTTCGTGTTTATGCACACTGATCTGCTTTGATTGCTGCCCCCCACCCCTCATTTCTATTAGGAGTACTCTCTCTTTGCAGATAGTGAAGGGTAGTTAACGCAGCCCTTTCCCCCTTTGTAATCCGTCGTGCCTGCTTCTCTCTCCATTTGATTGATTGTTCTCTTTGGTTCATTCTCTATTTACAAACAAGCACAGAGTCGCAATACTCTGTTTAGTCTTTGCAGATAGCGAAAAATCGTGTAAAAAAACAAAAGGAATCGAGCAAAATCAGTAGGCCACTAATGGGATCTCTTTTGACCTCGCTAAAATAGAAACATTAGGAACAACCTGTTGAAAATAGCAATGCGTATGTATATAAGCGGCGTTCATTTGTGTTCACAGTACCCCTTGTTGATTGTTTCAATCGAGCATTGAATTGTTCGAAGTTAATTCTCTTAACGATCTTCTCTACCTGCAAACGAGGAAGAATAGGAATATTCTATCTCCCTTTGCAGATAGTGAAGGGTAGGTAACGCAAGCCTTTAACACGTCGTACCTATTTCATTCCTCATTGATTGATTGATTGTCCGAACATTGACTGTTTGGGAATTAGTTCTTTTTGGAGGTATTCCCTGTTTGCAAATAAACGTAGGAAAATCTTTGCAAGTAGTGAAAGGGTACGTAATGCGGACCGTTCTCCCCCGTTGTAATCTGTCATGCCTATCTACTCCCCACTGATTGATGCACCTTTTTCACCCGGACCATTTACTAGAGATACGTCATCTGGCCCGACCAGAGAGCACCCCTAGTGAAAAGGACATATGCAATAATAACGAAGTGATCACTGTATCCTGTTAACAGAAACTTTACCATGAAACAACCTGGAAAGAAAAAAATAGGAAAACGAAAATCAGTAGGCCACTGATGAACATGAACTTTTATTAAACAACGAACAAAGAAACGATAACATAACGTAATGATAAAACCTATTAATGTCCTAGAAACAAGAAAACGTTAAAATATGCCAGTGGTGAGAGACCAGAAAAACAGTAAGAGAAACCAAATCACCCCTCGCTGTCCCACCGCTTGCCACGCCCAAAAAATCGATAGACTAGGGAAAATGCAAGTCAGTAGAACATCCACCCCCACTCTGGAAACTTCCAAGGTGGGGCAGGGTTCCGGCTACGCCCAGCCGGGAGCAGCCCATATAAGGCAGGTCCTGCTGCCACGCCTCGGCCAGGAGATCCTAACGTAGGGTGTAGCCGGAGGAGAGGCCGAGACCAGCGGGACCCGGCCAGGGGATTGCCTTTACAACGCTGAACAGTTGCAGGGGGGGGGAATGTCTCCTCGACCCTCCCCTCTCTCTCCCAGTCCGGCCGCGGTGGCCCTTGAGAGTTGCAGGTAGTCCCGCCACATGCTCTTCCGGTCCGACCACCAACGGTCGGGGGGCCGAGGCCGACGGGATCCGGCTGCAGCCGATAAACCAAGAAACCCGTTCATGGGGCCAGAGCCAGGGGCGTCCGGCCGACATCCACCGGAAGCCCGGCCCGAAGACGGACGGGACACTTCTTTCTTTTATAATGGCTGCGACAACAATGGAGGGGGATGTCTTGCACATGCCTCCGACCCCCCCCTCGTCCTCATCGCCTGGTCCGGCCATAACAAATCTCAAGCGAGACGCCGTGGGGTGCACTGGGAGGGAGAGACGGTGCGAACAGGCCTCTCCCGCCTCCCCAGGTGGAGGCTTCCCAGCTGCACCCTCAGCGCTCCAGGCGGTGGCATCCTAACAACTACAGTGCTGCACAGTTTCGGAACGACCTAGATAACGGTTCTTCCACTGTGGCCATGCTGCAACGTCTCGCCCGGCAGGGTGGAGCCCGTCCGCTCATGTGACCCCGCGATCGCCGGTAGCTGCCGAACTCTCAAAATGGCGGTCGACCTGGCAAGAGCGGGCCCAACATAAAGAAATGGCCCGGTCACTGGTTGACTCCACCACCGTAGTCCTCCACGACCTTGAAGATTCTAGAGGAGCCGCGGGAGTCTCCGACCCCCGATGGGGAATGACTGCCATGATCGCCCGTGGAGTGACGAAACTGTATCCGCGGGACGTCGGCGCTCCCATGCTGGCGCCAGCCTCACTTTGAATTACTACAATCCTGCAGACCTCACTTCCGGTGAAAGCACAGTGTGACCCGGTAGGAAAAATTATTGCACCCCCTCCCCTTTTTGACTGATAGTTCAAACCACCGATCCTTTCCTTTGCCCTTTTAACGGAACTTTGGACTGCCTCCCCCTCTTTTACATTTTCTAGAGAAAACAAAACATTAACCACTACATTAGCATAGCAGTTGACACCAGAACTGTTTTCAAATTGAAAACCAACAACATCTTCAACAGAATCCTTTTTGTTTCTGCTGTGACCCTGCTACAGCACAGGCATTGTCCCCAGCAGTAATTCTGCAATGCCGGTAAGAATAGCTGTGGTGCCTACTGGACTCACTCACCCCCGCGGCGCCCCACGCCGTTTTTTGCTGGGCGGCAACTTACTAGACATCACTTTCGTGCCATCTAGATTTCAGCGCGTTCTGCTGCCTTGGAACTATTCGCACAACAGACCGCTACTGACAAGAATATTTCATTATTGGTGCTGTCAATTTCAATAAATCTATTGGATAATTAAAAAGAAATTGCCACGGTCTCTTCGTTGTTTAAATGTTTTTACTGTTTTTGTTTTGTTGTATATATTTATATGTTATTAAAGTTTTATATTCCTACTACTTTGTTGGAGTGCTATATATTTTTAATGTGACACATAATTGTAAAAACTTTGATGTACAAAGAGTCATTCCTGGAATCTTCCGCTTCAGGCTCGGTCCCCTCCCCAATCACAATACAGGATGGTTTTCAGATAGTAGGAACGCGTGTGCTGTGACGGATCACATCGGGTGTGGGCCTTGATCTACTATAACTCCTTTGAAGAGGGGTGATTCTTTACAGCTGGGGCCATAAACTACATCTGCAGGGCTAGCTGATAGCCTAGGACCGGCCTGGACATTCGGACACAGAGGAAGAGGAGTGTCAGAGGGTGCGGTAGTGAATAGGGCGAAAGGGAGGTGTCGGGCGGGCACAGAGTGTGATTCTCAGGGAAGAGCAGCGCAGATGGGGGAAGGTTTATTGCCCATGCATAAGACAGAGAGCGGTGGTGACCAGTGCCTGGGGGACATGCTTACGAGGGTGAGGAGCCATGCTACGAATCGACAGCGTGCAGAGAGTGGGTCTGGTCAAGACATCTAAAATGGCTGCCGTGCACGACAAAAGTGTGGCATTTCAAAAAAGGCAAGATGGCGCAGACAATGTTTTTCAACACTTCCTCATTTCCTTCGAATCGAACGTTAACAGACGTTGGGGCATATTACCAAAGTTAAGCGATATTTATCGCTAACGATGCTTACCAACCAATTTTTTACCACTAAGCATCGTCAGAAATTATCGAAGATAAACCTTACTATTATCAAGGTTTATCGCAAATGCGATAATAAACGGCCGCAATGCATGAATATCGCTAAAAACTCAGCGATATTCATGCATTACCGAGCTAATACTCTTAGCCATGTTATCCACCTCCCATTGGATAACATGGCTAAGAACTGCTCAGGGCAGGTGTTACTTTTTGGAGATATTCGCGCTTAGCGCGAATATCTCCAAAAGTTGGTAATAGGAGATAGATATCTTGCATGTTGTAATGCAAGTTATTGTGGTATATGGAACTCATACCATAATCTCTCAGGAAAGCAGAAACTGATCCTTTTGGGACCGCCTAAAAAGGCCTAGGGGGTGAGGAGTACTCTACTTTGCCCCCTTTTCACGTTCCGAACTATTTTATTTTACTCTCTTCTGTAATTACACAAAATACCAGCGATAAGATGCATCGGAGACACACACTGAGAGAAAGGAGGCCGGAGATGAAGAAGACATGTCAAATACACATTGGAGATAATATAGTGGCAGAAGGGAAGTAAATATGAGTAAACTTACCATGTAACATAAAAATGTTGCACTCTATACTATAAGTCTCATTTTATACTACAATCACTTCGCTACAACCTCATAAATTAAAAATAAAAATAAATAATGTCTCAAACAATTTTTGATTTCTAAATATAAATTTATTCTTCAGAATTTTCTAAATTTGAAACAACTAGTAACATGTCCTCATCAGTAATTTCCTCTTCAATCATCTCATCTGGAATCTCCTCATTAAAAGTCTGCAATGATGATTCTTGTAACTCTATGGTCTCCAAACACTCGATAAATTCGCCATCAAGAGATTGATCAAAAAAATCATTCAAGTCATCTCCTCCTTCTGACAATATTTCATTATTGGTGCTGTCCATTTCAATCAATGTAGTGGAATCATTCAAGTCATCTCCTCGTGACAATATTTCATTATTGGTGCTCTCAATTTCAATCAATGTAGTGGAATCATTCAAGTCATCTCCTCCTTGTGACAATATTTCATTATTGGTGCTGTCCATTTCAATCAATCTAATGGAATCATACAAGCCATCTCCTCCTTGTGACAATATTTCATTATTGGTGCTCTCAATTTCAATCAATGTAGTGGAATCATTCAAGTCATCTCCTTGTGACAATATTTCATTCTTGGTGCTGTCCATTTCAATCAATCTAATGGAATCATACAAGTCATGTCCTCCTTGTGACAATATTTCATTATTGGTGCTCTCAATTTCAATCAATGTAGTGGACAATTCAAAAGAAATTGCCACGGTCTCTTCATTGTGAGCCATTTTATTTTGAAATTGCTTGCTGTAAATTGCAGAAAAAAATAATCACTTTCATTTATCGTTTTTAGTAATACATAATATAAAACTAACTTCATCAAGTATTTAGTATAACAGAAGGACTGCAAATAAATAACAGAAAACATTTTTCAAATTATCTTCAAGTGTACAACATAGTTCCCCTTACAAATTAACAACTCACCTTTTTAAAAGTAGCAGAAGTGTTAGTACTGTGTAAATCAAACACCAGAAATTCACCACCAAAAATTCCTCACAAATGTACCTCAGACAGTAGTATCACAAAATGGCTGTGGTTTCCTCTCATTTGACATATATACATAACCAATTAACTTTCATCACACACAAATACAAAACCAAAGTAACATTTTAATTGGTTCTAAATTTCAACACTTTCAAATGTGTTTTCCCCATGCAATTTTCCATAGGACATTTACATACGTCTACAGCCTGAATGGCTGAACGGAATTACACCAAACTTGGCAAAATGGTACATCAAACCTAAGAGGTCAGGAAGGATCTACTATGCCCCCTTATGGTCATTTCCCCCTTCGCTTTGGCCTCCTCTTGTCTCTCAATCCTACCGAGGGACAAGATGGCGGCCGCTACGGACTGTTTGGAATGTTGACAGACGCCGGAGAACCAATCAGCTTCGCAAAGCTCCGTAACGCGAAAAGTACGCGAAGCGGAGCGCTGTTACAGATATATATCTTTTTTTCAACGTTAATTTCTCAAAATCCACTAGAGCACATATATTGAGACCTAGCAAAGGCACATCGGGCTACCAGTCCCTAATATTTTGCCAAGTTTCGTGCAAATCCATTCAGCCGTTCGATTATTATTATTTTGTTTTTTTTTTGCCCCGCGGGGCCCTTTTAAAACCTCCACATCAAACCTAGGTGGTCAGCGAGGATCTACTATGCCCCCTTATAGTTATTTCCCCCTTTGTTTTGACCTCCTCTTGTCTCTCGATCCTACCGAGAGACAAGATGGCGGCCGCTACGGACTGTTTGGAATGTTGACAGACGCCGGAGAACCAATCAGCTTCGCTTCACAAAGCTCCGTTGCGCGAAAAGTCCGCGAACCAGAGCGCTAACCGGTCCGCTGTTACAGATATATATCTTTTTTTAAACGTTAATTTCTCAAAATCCACTGGAGCACATATATTGAGACCTACAAAAGGCACATCGGGCTACCAGTCCCTACAATTTTGCCAAGTTTCGTGCAAATCCATTCAGCCGTTCGGGCTAAAAGTGAGGCCAACCGCCCTATGGAAAACTCAATGTTAAAAACACGTTTTGGGACCCCCCTTTTTTCTCGGCCCCCACTGGACGAACCCCCCCCAAATTTTCAAGGGCTGCTCAGAAACAAAATGTGCCATTTTCCTGAAAATTTCAGCCGATTCCGTCCACAAACGTTAAAGTTATTAGACATAGAATTTTCAAAAAACCCATAGAGAAAAAATCCTAACTATATATACCTACTGGCGACCGCCAGTAGGTAATATATATAGATATATATATATATATATATATATATATATATCGCGCACCCGCAATCCACTGATGATGATGTCACATATTACATCATTCATGACATGGTCAGTGACATCACTGATGACATCACTGATGACATCTCAAATGACATCACTGATGACATCACTGATGATATCTCATTTGACATCAATGGTCACATCAATGATGATATCATTAATGTGACGATACAATGCATCTCCCCACACTTTAATATAACCTCTGTTACACCGAGTGTTAAATACAGAATATAATTTTTGAAACCATTGACACACCAATACTAGTTACTACATCCGCACTCACTGATTCTTACGTCTACACACACATTCACTCATTCACCCATACAATCATTCATGCATACAATCACTCATCTTTACAACACTATCATATGCACTCATACACCTATACAGACACTCACACTCTGCCACTCATCCATGGAGTTACTCACACACCTAGTCAGTCCTGTAAAGAATCAATCACACTTCCATTTTCTAATCTATACAGTTAAACATAGAGCACCTTACATTTTCAAACATATACTAACACATACTTACTCTCTTATACAATCATTGATACAAGTACACATTGATCTGCACAGAGTCACACACCTCCCAGCCAGCCACACACACACTCAGTCTCCCATACAAATACTTGGACAATCAATCAATAACCCATATAGTTACTCATATAGCTACTGATCAACACATGCAGCAGTTTACAGAACAACAGACATAATGATGCACAAATTAAGACAGTTTAGTCACTAACCCATGCACTCAGTGAGACACATTTAATCACTCACTCATACAGTCAGTCATGCACCTACTAAATCCTTCGTCCAGACACTTATACATCCACTCATTCTTCAATATGTAAGACATATTTAAACTTTACAGAAACAAAAAATCACTGGATGTTGTTATCAGTGATGTCATCAGTGATGTCATTTGAGATGTCATCAGTGATGTCATCAGTGATGTCACTGACCATGTCATGAATGATGTAATATGTGACATCATCAGCAGTGGATTGCGGGTGCGCGATATATAGTTAGTGCAACTAACTATATATGGAATTTCAATGGTTTTGTGTGAGTAAAATAAGGTTTTGTAAATGCTAATTCCTAACTATATATGGTCTATAACCTATGGTTTTTTCAGTGAATTTTCAAGGTTTTGTAAATGCTAATTCCTAACTATATATGGTCTATAACCTATGGTTTTTTCAGTGAATTTCAATGGTTTTTTAATAGCAAATATCAAAAGCTGTAAAATGTATTCTTCTTTAAATCAAAAAATATATTTGATATGTTTATTAATAATTTTTTTTATTATTATTTTTTTTTGTTCGCTCCCGGTTCGCGAACCGGGAAGCTTCCCGTTAGCTCAATTTGGTGACGCGACCTGGTCCGCGAACTGGTAAACGTTCCGTTTGCGCAACTGCCGCGTTAGAAATCAACATCGTGACGCGTCGCGGAAGCGCGACGTATTACGTTGTCGCGTAATGCGTCTTATGACGCGCCGCGTTAGCGCACCCGGAAGTGCTCCGGTACGTGAACTGAGACGCGAAACGCAGCTCCCCGGAAGCGATCCGGGGCGCGTCGCGAAAGCGCGACGTATCGCGTTGCCGCGTAATGCGTCTTATGACGCGCCGCGTTAGCGCACCCGGAAGTGCTCCGGAGCGCGAACCGGAAGCGATCTGGAGCGCGTTCCGCAGCGCGTAACATAAGCGTAACAGGTCATGTGACTTGTTAATAAAACTTTTCATTGGTTCATTTCACTTTTGGTTTCCTAATGATGTAAGGCTAGGTCAGGTGACCTAAAAATAACACTTTTCATTGGTTTAGAACTATTTTTTTTCCAAAATGATGAAAGCCCCCACCTTTTTTCTCACTCTGACTTTGTGAAAGGAAGACCTATTTTGCTGAGTGGAAAATGGCTTCACTAGTAGCTGCAGCTGGTGCACCCCCACCACCTCCTCGTAGGAAGAGAGGACCACCTCCACAGTTCCTTCCCAACACAGAGGAGGAAGAGGATCAAGAAGAGGAAGAGGAAATACAGGCAACACATTTTTTACAAGAGGAGCCCCGGGTATCTCATCATAAAAATAGTTTCATTTGGCAGTTTTTTTCTTTTCCTGAAGGACAGAAAAAAGTTAATGCTCGGTATGTGACGTGCCTCATATGCAAAGAGGACTTATCTAGAGGCACAGATAAGAAGTATAGTTACGGCAACTATACTATGCACCGTCACATGCAGAGGTGGCATCCACTAAATTACAGCCGGGCAGAGATGCGTGACCTCCAGGACAACCCACCAACTCCTGTGACCAGGACATCGGCACAGGTATCTCTGTCGGGGCCAGAGGCACGGGAAACAGTGCCAAACATTCAGGAAAACTTTGTCCACATGAAGATAGTCTGTATATATTGCGGTACCTTACTCTCATGTGGCAATATGAGTGTTAATTTAATAAACAGAGCATATGAAAACCACAAGTGCTCTAAACGCCCCAAAAAATAAAAAATAAATTTCCTCCTGTTGAGCCCTTTCCAATGCCTGTTTTTTGTTGTTTCCCCCCCAAAAAACCCCAAAAAAACATAAAATTGTTCAAAAAATACAAAAAAAACAAAAAATGTTCAGAAAAAAATATATATATAAAACAACAAAAACATTTTAAAAAAAGTTCTTTTCAGAACTACCTCCCCTTTATAAAAAAATTGCTAAAAATGTTTAGCACTCTGGCAAGCTCTAATTCTTTTGGTTCGCTTCCCGGTTCGCTCGCCGGTACGCGAACCGGGAGCGAACCAAAAACATTTTTTTTAAAAAAAGAAGAGTAAGTATAAGGGAAGTAAACAGAGAGTAATGTTAAAAGAAAGACAGCTATAGGGACTAAACCAGAGATACTGTTTAATAGATTTATTTACCGAAGAAAAGATGGAAGAGGATATAATTGTGAAAAACAAAATAGATAAGGAAGTGAAAGAAAAAAAGGACAGTAGAAGAATAACAAAGAAGAGTTTCTTAGAGAATGTGAGTGAATGTTTAAAATAAGATTAAAACATGTGGAATAACAGAGAGAAAAAACAGAAAGCAGAAAAGAAGAAGTAACAGAAAAAGAATAATTGAAACAGCAAAGAAATCTAAATAACATAGGGGCATATTATCAACATAGGCAATAAAAGTTTTGCAGCTTTTATCGGCAGAAATGTGTCGCTAAAGCTGCTTTTGCGGCAGAAAACTGCCGCTAAAACCGCTTTTGCAGCAGTTTTCTGCCGATAAAAACAGCAATAGTTTTATTGGCTGTGTTCATAATATGCCCCTTAGTGTGCTTCAACTACACAGAGAAAGCATAATGAACAAGTAGTGAAACAGTGATCAGTCAGAGACACTAAGAGTAATAGAGACGGAGTGAGTGAACAAGAGTGAGGAACTATGAGAAGAGAAAGACTGAGAAAAGGAGTGGAAGGAGTAGAGTAAGTAAGTAATAGAGAAAGGAATGAGGGAAGTAGCAAAGGCAGGAAAGTGAGGGTTAAAGAAATGAAGCAGTGGAACTAATAGTAGTTAAATGTGATAGAAATGAAACGAAAAGAGTACAAAACATTTACCTTATAATTGTCGTTAACTTAGTCACTTGTTATTTTTATACTTTCAATCTGTGAAAGAGATAACAAACATTTGAAAAATATTAAAACATATATTTAAAAATTAGAAAAGACAAGGGAAAAGATTGAAGGACAAACAGTTTTTCAACAACTTTGACACTTACAGAAGCTTCTGCTTCTCCAGGCCCCCTACACAGTCCTAAAGATATACATTTTAAACTAACAGTATCTTGATACAGATGAAGTAAGGCCTATCTTGGAACATGGTGCATCTTTTGCACTGCTGTTGTCTCACAAAAGTGACGCAATGGCAGCGCAAAAGAGGTGCACAATCATCATAAAACTGTTCCTAACATTTTAAATGATTGTTTCAGGATGGCAATAAGGTGTGTCCTATCCAGACGTTTGTTTCAGGTGAGGCCTACTCAGGGTTGCAGATCAAATTTAGGCTTGTTCAAGAGTACAGAGGAGATAATACATGTGCAGGCCAACCAATAAAGTTCAGACTTCCTCTGTTTCCCTGGACAGGCGTAAACTTCATCTGCACAATGTGATTCGTAATGTTAGGAAACACAGGTAATGTATTTCAAAAACGTGCAATTTCTTTTGCTCATTTCACAATCACATCACTTGTGTTTCCTTTGGTTAGGTATCTCACTGTGCAGATGTAGTCCAGCATATGAAAGAGTACGCACTGCATGCAACAACTTTGACACTTACTGAAGCCTCAGCTTCTCCATACCCCCTACACAGTCCTAATTATATACATTTTAAACTGACGGTATCTTGCTGGAAATGAACTGAGGCCTATCTTGCAACATGGTGCATCTTTTACACAAAAGTGACGGAACAGCGGCGTAAAAGAGGCACACAGCCTTCATAAAACTGCCCTTAACATTTTAAATAATTGTTTCTAGATGCTGATAAGGTGTAACCTATCCACGGATTTGTTTCAGGTAAGTCCTACTCAGGGTTGCAGATGAAATTTAGGCTTGTTGAAGAGTATAGAGGAGATAATACATGTGCAGGCCTACTAACGAAGTGAGTCATGTCCACTGCACTCTTGAACAAATGTCATACCTCCTCTGTCTCCTGGAACAGGCCTAAACCTCATCTACACAATGTGATGTGTAATGTTAGGAAACACAGGTAATATAATTGAAAAACGTGCAATTTTTTTTAGCTCATTCCACAATCACATCACCTGTGTTTCCTTTGCTTAGGTATCTCATTGTGGAAATGTAGTCTATCATATGAAAGACTACGTAGAATGTGAGCACTGTATGCAACAACTTTGACACTTACAGAAGCCTCACCTTCTCCATGCCTCCTACACAGTTCTAAATGTACATCATAAATACAAACAGTACAGAATTAATTATACATGTTAAATGGTTTATTTTTGCTGTTCTCAGAATGTATCAAATTTCACTAAAAACAGTGACTTGAAGGTATTCATCATATAACAGCGTGAAAAAAAAAACACAATCAAAATGATTGTGTTTAAAAAACCCATATAACATAACCAATCAGAAATCAGAACTCCTCAAAAGTAACTTACTTTCCATGACGTCGAAGGATGTCCTATGAACAGCTTACACTCGGTTGTGCTGTTTTTATTTTCAGCCCGCCACTTTCTGAAAGAAAACCTCCATCGTTTTTAAAAATATGTTACATACAATAAATGACTTCTCGCTCTCTACCACACGTTTCCACAAGGCCAAATCATGTAAGAGCCATTTATAACTCTTGGAATTCTTGTAAGCAAATCCCGTCATTTTCTATTTCCGCAACTTTCAGAAAGAAAACGTTCAAGATCACTTTCACAATCCTGGACTAGTAATATCTTACCCTTCTTGCTCACTCATGTTCTACATTTCCTATGACACTGATACTGCTTACTATGAAGCAGACTTACACTACCTCTATGACTACTACAATTATTTAATTCTCTACATCACTTTTAATCACAAAGCAATATAAAACAGTAGATAAAATTATATCAACCCCTAGAATCATTATGAGCCAGTTACCTACCCTAAATTCTCTTTTCTGAAAACAGAAAGTAAGAATATTTTTAAGTAAAAAGGCAACATTGTATCGTAGTCAAATGGGAATAATTTCCAAAACAGCAAATTTTTTTACATTTTCAATAAGCTGTGTGATAAGCGGATCTTGTCAAATGACCATCATGTCATATAATAGCTGCAGTTACAAATGTTCTTCCTAAAATCAACGACTGTGTAGCCACAACATTTGTAATTAAAGTTGAAGACTTACTTTCATCAGGTTTATATAGTTGGATTTTTAAAATGACATTATAATCAAAAGTTTGGACAGATAATCTAGACAGCATTGCAGACTTACATTCCCTCTACTCCATATCTTGATTGGCTGCTTGAAGTTATTTTTCCATGACGTCAAGTGTTATGGTAAGAACACCGTTTGCTTTGGGAAATACTCTGTTGTCCTTCAACTAATCTCTGCCCACCACTTTCTATAAGAAAATCTTCTTTTTTTCCAGGAACTATTTAAAACTCAAAAATAACTTTTGACTCTGTACTACACTTATCCTCAAGGCCAAATCGTGTAGGAGCCATTAGAACCTCTTGAAATTCCTCAGAGCAAATCCCGAGATTCCTTCTCTAAAATTTTGGTTTTAAAAACACCAGGTAAGAATTTTTAAGGTCAAAAGGTAATTTTTTTGTGAAAATTAAAACAGAATCGTTGCAGAATGACCAGCCATTTCTAGACTTTAAATAAGCTGTGTAATGTCCTGATGTTATTGAAGGACCATCATGATATATAATTGCTGCAGTTACAAAAGTCCTTCCTGATATTGACAACTGCGAAGCAACAATTTTTTTTATTAAAGTTGTCAATTTTGTTCCATCAGGCCTACATCGTTGGAACATTAAAATGACATACTGGCCATATGTTCGTATAAATAATGTTGACATCATTTCAGATTTACATTGGCTACACTCCATGTTGTGATCAGCTGCTTTTACTAGCTTATTAAAGGAGACTGATTTACTGTCTGGCAAAGTTAAATATATAAATCTTTCTGAGTCTACACTAGTAGTACTTGATACCCTACAGTTCTCGCAGTCATGCTGCCATTGATAAGAAAGCCCAAACAGGTGATCTACATCTACACCTTCAGCATGCAATACATCTAGCATATACATTAAAAACTCCTGACAATCTTGCTGAATATTTTGAGAGAATTGTGTTTGACCTGAACATCTGTCTAACAGATTTCGAATTTCAGACACACTTTCTATTTTTGTTCTATCAGTGCTACATTTCTCTAACACAGAATTTAACAAACTGCAAAATCTTTGATCAGAATTGACCACAATCTCTTCTTTTACATTTTCTAGAGAAAACAAAACATTAACCACTACATTAGCATAGCAGTTGACACCAGAACTGTTTTCAAATTGAAAACCAACAACATCTTCAACAGAATCCTTTTTGTTTCTGCTTATAATTTCAGGTTCATCGACTTTTCGTCTTTTTGCTACAACCTCCCTAGTATTGGTCACATTTCTTCGTTTCCGGCCTACCACACGTTTCTCAAACAAAGGATATTGAGGCAAATGTGGCGCATACTCTCTTCTTAACCTATTGTATTCCTTAACACAATCTAGATCCGCACAAATGTTTGTGACATCACACTCAATCAAGTACAATCCCGATAAAGTTCTAACTCGTGACAATGCCACATATGCCATACCCTCCTTGAACACAGAACCGCCAATATTCACCAATGCACTGTCTACACTTAAACCTTGCGATTTATGGATTGTCACCGCATATGCCAAGCAAACAGGAAACTGCTTACGGCGAACATATAAGTCTTTTACAAGCAAAACTCTAGCAGAACAACGACCAATTAGCTGTACTTCCTCAATGCCATCAAATTTAATTTTTAAAAATTCAATTCCATCTCTATTTCTGTATTTCACGAAATCAACAACATTACCCATTGATCCATTTACCAGACCTCTTTCAACATGTAAATTCCTTCTTAAAATTATACGGCAGTTTAAGCACACATTCAGAGTCTTTTCAAAACCTGCAGTTTTAGATATAGTCTTCTCTAATGAATCCAATTTTGTTTTCGAATTCTCAGACAAAATAATTGTTGATCCCATATGCTCTACTCTGTCAATAGCTTCCAGTTTCACAATCTCTTGGTTTTCTAAATGCAACATTTTGTTGTTGAAGATGGCACATTCTGCAAGAGTTGGCATCAAACATATTCCAGATTTCTTCTCAGTAATATTCTGAAAAATATTCTCAGGCACAACATCTTGTTCTGGATATAAATTTGACAATAATCGTGCATGTAAAGCTTCTTTCCCATGCTCGGTCACTTTTCCAATTCTAACATCTTGTAGAATATTCTTGTAATCTTCATCCTTCGCCTGACGCATATTTTCATGCAGTTCAGCATAATTGAAGTTTAACCATATATTGACGTTGCCAATGCTCCCTAGGCACTTCCTGGTATCTTCATGCGTGAGCATTTTGAACACAGGTTGTCCTTTCACTGGTGTCAGCTGCAGAAGATCTCCGAAAACAATGATGTGTTTGCCACCAAATAACACATCATACTCTGTTTTGAGAACTTCTTGCATTCTCAAATGCACAAAGGCAAGCATGACATTGGAAACCATGCTTACTTCGTCAATGATAAGAAGTTTCATTTTCCTCAAGACTCTTGAAACTTCACAACAAGCATCTCCAGATAACTTGAGGTATTGTAATTTGTTGTCATGCTCCACTGGCAGCATCAGTAGATGATGCAAAGTAATACCTTTAATGTTATGTGCTGCCAGTCCAGTTGGAGCGGTGACAACACAAGACAGCGATGACTCAGTCCTTTCCTGCAAATAACATGAAATTGCTTTAATGAGGAAACTTTTTCCAGTTCCCGCTTCTCCACTCACGTACAGTCGAACAGGCTTCAACGACGTACATGAGCACTCTTTCTTCTCTTGACTTAATCCATGATCAATTTGCTTGGTAACTTCGTCATACATTTTCCTCTGCTCAACGTTGAGTTGTCTTTCCAAGTCTTCTAAGTTAACCGCATCCTCCTGAGCATGTGCCATGGCTCTTTCCACTTCATTCATGGCAGTGGCAGCTTCATTTTTGATAACAGGTCCTCCTAGTGGATCCTGACTCAATGAAACAGAACTCTGACTGTCCTGAAAACTGTCTCTGGCAATCTCGGCTGCAATCGTTGCTTCCTGCTCGATTTCCGCATTCAACATTTCTAGATATTTGGGAAAAGCAGGACATTCTATGGTCTCCTTGGCGGCAGTGAAAGAGTCTTCGTAACAGAGGAAATCTCCAAGCAGTTCCTCTTCTGCACGCCAAGGCTTGAAAAGTTGCAAAAGTGCTAAATAGAAAAACTCCTTTTTTTTCAGGAGATTCGCCACTCAATGTTCGATGGTTTACCAAGTGGCATTTTCTTTGCTTGACCAGACATCCCTCACTTCCAATTACAGCATACACTCCTTTCTCAATATCTTCTTTGATGTTCCTCTTGAATATGTAATTTTGTAGAACCTCATACAGACAAACATTCTCGAGGTGACTGCTTCGATTTGGATAATATGTATCCAACATGTTGGTCTTCAAAATATCGGTACTGTTTGGCTCCTTTTCCGCCAAATACTCAATTTCCCGCACAGGTTTCAGAACTCGATTACGCGTTGCAGCAAGACCAAGACTCGCCCAAACGATACTCCTGGATTTGGCATAGAGACTTGCTGAAGACAACCGGTCAGAACATTCGTAAGCTCCGATTTCTCGATGTGACAACATCTTCAGACTGAAACTGTACAACTTCTTACTGAGGCTCTTTTCATGGGAAATGTCCTCCCACATATCCTTCAATTCTGTCTTTTCTTTTTTGGTGATGTAAGATGTCACATACCGAGCCACAGCCATACAGTTATCAGCCACAAACTGTATATCCATGTTAGCATTCCACATGGACAAAATCACTGGGTTGTAGTCGTTGATGTACTTGGACTCTTCGTTCCTCTTCAAATTGTATGTGTTTTTACGTGATTTCTTCATCACATTATGTCGCAGCGAAGACATCAAACTGTTTACTCTTCCTTTAGAAATCACCGGTCGTGGAAAGCCGAAACGACATTTGGTGTAGAACTTGTCCTTGTTTCTGAATTTACGACGACAGTACTTTCCACAACGATGGCTTTGGAAACGTAGAACTTTTTCTCTTAGGCTTTTCTTCTCCTTTGCGTTTGGAACAGCACACGTAGAATACTGTTGTATGAAACTCATCACTAAGTCTTCTGGATCTGTTCCAAATTTAGGTGCATCCTTGATCCACAGCAGCATATGTATATGAGGAGCACCTCTTGCTTGGTACTCCTTTCTCCAGAAGAAATCCAACACCTCTCCAAGAGGTGGATTCTTCTTATTCATGATGAAAGACATCATAGCTTCAAATCTATGATTGAAGTACCTGCATACATTGACTGGATCCAAAGAGCACAGTTCTCCGGGTGTCTTGAATTCGATGTTTTCAATGTTTCCATTTGCCTCTCGTAGAAATTCAAGTAAGTCTTCCCAGCCATACTCGGCACAGCTCAGAGTGAGGAACCATGTGGGAGTTCCTAAGTTCCTCAGCATACATTTTAAATCACCATGACGACGGTACCAGTACTCATTAGTACCACGCTGACACGCCATGAGATTAATCAGGTGACAATCCAAAATACTGTCTTGGACATTGACCTTATCAGTCACTTGCCGAGATGTTTTGCATCTGTATACCACTTTTCAAGATGTGGTTCACTGCATATGACAGTCCAGACAGATCGCTTTCAAACAGGAGATGAAACAAATAGGGAATGCATTGTCGAAACCTAGCATCTTCTGCATACAATCGTAAAGTCCGGTATTCAGAAGCAGGAATTTGATGAGGTCGCTCATCATATCTTCCTCCTTGACCTGTTGGAAATAGCTGTGGGAAACACCGAGCTTCCAAACTTTCCTCCCAAACACTAATGGGACTCCCTTTGGCTTGTTTCATTTGAAACAACTCAATAGCATTCCCCATGACTTGCTTGGAATGCAAAGGATGAACACTATAATGTTCATATATTTCTTCACTTTTAGAGGGTTCTACTTTCTCAATTTGACCAGCACACAAATCGCTATCCTCTTCCTCACTTACTCCCTCTTCTGCAACATATACATTCTTATAGTACTTATTTTTTTTTTTCAAATACAATGTTGCCTTTTTGACTTTCCTAACATCCACTAAATCTTGCCATATTTTCTTATTCTTTGTCGGAACCCCATTAACTAAGATAACCAGAGGTTCCTCTTCCACTTTTTCTACTCCAATTGTGTTAATGTTTTTCTTCAAATCTAGAGGCAAATAAACAACTCTTCCCTTTAATCCTCTCTGTAAATCTGATGGAGGCAATTTCCCTGTCTTTGGCTCCATTCTTACAATAGCCTGAAAGGGATGGATACTTTGAATCAAAATAGATTCATAAGTATTTAAATCCTTCAATTCAGAAGGAATCTCAACCAATTCCAGATTATTATGAACCGCTCTAGCAGGCATCTGGTTTTGATTTAATTTGTTACAACAATAAGTACACACACGTTGATCCGATCCCAAATCAAAACAATTTTCTACCATCAAGTATGTTGCGAAATCCTTCCATTCACTATTATTTTCCCTTTCACTTTTTGCATATAAATCCACTAACTTAGTCTGATTCTTATAATAAGTGCATCGACAACACACACAAGTGAAATTAGGCCTCTCACTTGATTTAACCTGAAACGTGGCAATTTCCTTCTGAAAATTATCTGTACTGGAAACCTGTACACTGTCTTCCACATTACCCTCTTCTTCTGGGTCAATTTCAACATTCTCCTCTTTACTTCCAAAGTAACAAAACTCAATTTCTTCACAAATATTCTTCACATCTATTTCAGAACCATGCAAAAGAGCAGCGCATAATTGTTTAAGCATAATTGCTGGACTCTTAGCATAATACAACATTCTAACTAATTTCCTCACTTTATTATGATGGACTGCTAGCATCCTGAAATGATGAAAAACACTCTGGCATACTCTCCTGGAAAGACAAGCCAGTGAATGACCATGCAAACCTGTCACTTCTCTCACTCTGCAAGGATCTAATTCGTGCAACAACATCATTTTCTGCTTCAAACTTTTCTCATTAAATGTCCGTACAAAATCACAAAGCAAATTGATGGAATCCTGTCGTACACTGCAAATACTACTACACTTCCAGGTGTACACAGGACCCTTAGGACGTCTTCCTAAAACCTCATTACCTAACAACTCTTCTGTCTCTGTTGTCACAAGTTTTTCTTTTTCAACTGGACAACCATCTTTCACCTCATAAGCTCGACCACTGGTGTCAACTGCATGCACCAAATCATTATCCTGGAAATAACTCTCCTCATTGAAAAATGCCTCACAACTTGAACTGTGCATCCATTCTCCGGAAAAAACTTCACAAAAATTACTACGATTAACTATTCTCTTCCATCTACTATTTCTTTTGAAATCATAAATTGCCTTGTTTAGCTTCCTAATTCTATTGATTATCAAAATAAATAACTTTCGCTTTATTTCAAATGCCTGATCAATAACTTTCTCAACTTTTTTTTTTCTCTTATAAAAAACCACTTTCTGTTGACCTTTCTTAATATTTTTTAACAAATTGCCAATTATCCTGTTGCGGAACATTCGTCTACGAATGTCCCTAAACTGTTGTTTCCTTCTACTATCATGCACAGAGTTATCTCTTGCTCTAGCAGTAACATTTTTGATTGGCCTTTCCTTTCCGTTTAAATTGCTTCTCTTTTTCTGGACTAAAACATTTTCTGTAGTACTACTTTTTTTTCTACAAATGTTTCTTATGAATGTTTTCGTGGTCTTACCCGGTGCTTTCTTGGTGACTTGACAAGTTTTTTTGTAGAGGACTGCTGCAATATTTGATGGACCTGCTGTCTTTGACGTTTTGTAGCCTTTCTAATTCTATCCTTAGTTGGCATTCTCAAATTTTGAAATGATCTGCAGTTGAATCTGTGGTAAAATATAATAAAAAATGTTATTAACCACTATTACCAAACAGTAAATCAATAACAGTCATCAAAAACTTAACACACTACTTGTTATTTTTACATAGAACAATTTTTAGTGCATTGTCAAATTTAGAAATCACAAATAGTAGCAAAGAAATTGAATGCTTCTACATTTTACCTGTGTTGTTTTATATGTGAATCTGAACTAATTTTATGAGCATATTTTAATATTTTATTGAAGACACTACACATAACATTTTTACTTTTCATTTCTTGTTATTTTTAAAAATAAATGTTTATAGTTCCATAGGCTCAAGCAGGTCAGCTTCCCACCCTATGTCATACAATTCTGACAAATCGGCATCCTCATCATATTCTTCATCATCCTCAGGATTTAAATCATCCAAGGGATCTACTTCCACTGACGTTTCAATGACAAATTCAATGATAAGATCGACATCAACTGATTGCTCATTATCACTCATGCTTGATGTTGTCGTTATCTTTAAAAAAAGAGAACAACAATGAGATGTTGCAGAGTAAGTCACAAATCTCAGAGACTATAATAGTAAAATTGTTTAACAAGAGTATCATTTTGCAGCTATTATTTAGCCATGTCCAGCGATGCTGAAGAGGTGAGGCCTATGTCCAAGTTTTCAGTAAACAGGACTCATCTCTTCTTAACCTTGGATAAGCCTCACCGACTCTGTGTCCCCTGCACATACTTAAATGTAAAGGGGCAGATTTATGTTAACTGGCACATCCCCAGGGATGCACCAGTTAACGTGCACCGCTGCTCTGCCACCCATGGTGTGCCGCATTTACAATGTGGAGCACCATTGAGTAAAAACAGCACAGATGCGTCACTCATCTGTGCCGCAAAAGCAACACATTGCACGAGTCACGTCGTAAACACGACATGTCTACTGCAATGCACAGGAGGAAGCCACACATTGCATGGTGCTTCACTCCTTATGCCTGTTTCAAACAGCCATAAGGATTTGATTCAGCAATGCTATAAAGCTGACTCAGTGAAATCTTCTAAATTTCACTGTGTTAGTTTTACAGGGCTTTCATGCAAATGAATGCCCACCCTGCAACAAAACACCTATATGAAACCTGACGCAGGTTTCATGTGGCACAGGACTTTACAGCATAACACATCTGCCTAGATGCATCAAGTTGTAAATATATCACAACATAGCAAATCTTTTGCTCCGCCGCTGCATCACAAAAGTGACGCACAGCGGCGCAAAAGATGCACACACCTATCATAAATCTGTCCCTAACATGTTAAATGATTGATTCAGGATGACGATAAGGCGTGGCCTATCCAGAGGTTTGTTTAAGGTGAGGCCTACTCAGGGTTGCAGATTAAATTTACGCTTGTTGAAAAGTACAGAGGAGATAATACATGTGAAGGCCTACCAATGAAGTAAGTCATGTCCACTTCACTCTTGAACAAAGGCCAGACCTCTTCTGTGTCCGTGGACAGACCTAAACCTCATCTGCACAATGTCATTCGTAAACTTAGGAAACACAGGTGATGTAATTGAAAAATGTGGAGTTTCTTTTCCTCATTTCACAATCACATCACCTGTGTTTCCTTTGCTTAGGTATCTCATAGTGCAGATGGACTCTAGCATATCAAAGAGTACACATAAGTTGAGCAGTGTATACAACAATTTTGACATTTACAGAAGATTCAGCTACTTATCTTGTTGGAGATGAAATGAGGCCTGTCTTGCAACATGGTGCATGTTTTGCATCACTGCTGCATCGGTTTCATGTGGCACGGGACTTTACAGCATGACACATCTGCCTAGATGCATCAAGTTGTAAATATGTCGCCACATAGCAAATCTTTTGCACCGCCGCTGCGTCACAAAAGTGACGCACAGCGGCGCAAAAGAGGCACACACCTATCATAAATCTGTCCCTAACATTTTAAATGATTGATTCAGGATGACGATAAGGTGTGGCCTATCCAGAGGTTTGTTTAAGGTGAGGCCTACTCAGGGTTGCAGATTAAATTTACGCTTGTTGAAGAGTATAGAGGAGATAATACATGCGAAGACCTACCAATGAAGTAAGTCATGTCCACTTCACTCTTGAACAAAGGCCAGACCTCTTCTGTGTCCGTGGACAGACCTAAACCTCATCTGCACAATGTCATTCGTAAACTTAGGAAACACAGGTGATGTAATTGAAAAATGTGGAGTTTCTTTTCCTCATTTCACAATCACATCACCTGTGTTTCCTTTGCTTAGGAATCTCATAGTGCAGATGGACTCTAGCATATGAAAGAGTACACATAAGTTGAGCAGTGTATACAACAATTTTGACATTTACAGAAGATTCAGCTTCTTATCTTGTTGGAGATGAAATGAGGCCTGTCTTGCAACATGGTGCACATTTTACATCACTGCTGCATCGGTTTCATGTGGCACGGGACTTTACAGCATGACACATCTGCCTAGATGCATCAAGTTGTAAATATGTCGCCACATAACAAATCTTTTGCACCGCCGCTGCGTCACAAAAGTGACACACAGCGGCGCAAAAGAGGCACACACCTATCATAAATCTGTCCCTAACATTTTAAATGATTGATTCAGGATGACGATAAGGTGTGGCCTATCCAGAGGTTTGTTTAAGGTGAGGCCTACTCAGGGTTGCAGATTAAATTTACGCTTGTTGAAGAGTATAGAGGATATAATACATGTGAAGACCTACCAATGAAGTAAGTCATGTCCACTTCACTCTTGAACAAAGGCCAGACCTCTTCTGTGTCCGTGGACAGACCTAAACCTCATCTGCACAATGTCATTCGTAAACTTAGGAAACACAGGTGATGTAATTGAAAAATGTGGAGTTTCTTTTCCTCATTTCACAATCACATTACCTGTGTTTCCTTTGCTTAGGTATCTCATAGTGCAGATGGACTCTAGCATATGAAAGAGTACACATAAGTTGAGCAGTGTATACAACAATTTTGACATTTACAGAAGATTCAGCTTCTTATCTTGTTGGAGATGAAATAAGGCCTGTCTTGCAACATGGTGCATGTTTTGCATCACTGCTGCATCGGTTTCATGTGGCACGGGACTTTACAGCATGACACATCTGCCTAGATGCATCAAGTTGTAAATATGTCGCCACATAGCAAATCTTTTGCACCGCCGCTGCGTCACAAAAGTGACGCACAGCGGCGCAAAAGAGGCACACACCTATCATAAATCTGTCCCTAACATTTTAAATGATTGATTCAGGATGACGATAAGGTGTGGCCTATCCAGAGGTTTGTTTAAGGTGAGGCCTACTCAGGGTTGCAGATTAAATTTACGCTTGTTGAAGAGTACAGAGGAGATAATACATGTGAAGACCTACCAATGAAGTAAGTCATGTCCACTTCACTCTTGAACAAAGGCCAGACCTCTTCTGTGTCCGTGGACAGACCTAAACCTCATCTGCACAACGTCATTCGTAAACTTAGGAAACACAGGTGATGTAATTGAAAAATGTGGAGTTTCTTTTCCTCATTTCACAATCACATCACCTGTGTTTCCTTTGCTTAGGTATCTCATAGTGCAGATGGACTCTAGCATATCAAAGAATACACATAAGTTGAGCAGTGTATACAACAATTTTAACATTTACAGAAGATACAGCTTCTTATCTTGTTGGAGATGAAATGAGGCCTGTCTTGCAACATGGTGCATGTTTTGCATCACTGCTGCATCGGTTTCATGTGGCACGGGACTTTACAGCAGGACACATCTGCCTAGATGCATCAAGTTGTAAATATGTCGCCACATAGCAAATCTTTTGCACCGCCGCTGCGTCACAAAAGTGACGCACAGTGATGCAAAAGAGGCATACATGGCTATGTAAGTTAAATAATCAAAATCTAAATTTGCCAAGCACAGATGGGGGCGTATTTACAAGGACCTTGCACCACGGGGAAAGGTCTTTAATTAAAATGAGAAAAATAACATCAGAGAGACTCAAATGCCTTTTAAATATACCCCAAGCAACCTATGAAACTCTAGCACTACATATCAAGTAAACTAATTGATTTCAAAAATCGTTTTTAAACACATCATCTAAATCAATGATATACCTACATTCAAGGGGAAATGACTTAAAATGGCCTAAGACACATGAAAGCGTTTTTTTAAGGTCCTTGCACCATTTCTGGGTCACTTTTAACATGGCTACGTTAGTCAAAGAATTAAAATCTAAATTTGCCAAGCACAGATGGGGGCGTATTTACAAGGACCTTGCACCACGGGGAAAGGTCTTTAATTAAAATGAGAAAAATAACATCAGAGAGACTCAAATGCCTTTTAAATATACCCCAAGCAACCTATGAAACTCTAGCACTACATATCAAGTAAACTAATTGATTTCAAAAATCGTTTTTAAACACATCATCTAAATCAATTATATACCTACATTCAAGGGGAAATGACTTAAAATGGCCTAAGACACATGAAAGCGTTTTTTTAAGGTCCTTGCACCATTTCTGGGTCACTTTTAACATGGCTATGTTAGTCAAAGAATTAAAATCTAAATTTGCCAAGCACAGATGGGGGCGTATTTACAAGGACCTTGCACCACGGGGAAAGGTCTTTAATTAAAATGAGAAAAATAACATCAGAGAGACTCAAATGCCTTTTAAATATACCCCAAGCAACCTATGAAACTCTAGCACTACATATCAAGTAAACTAATTGATTTCAAAAATCGTTTTTAAACACATCATCTAAATCAATTATATAACTACATTCAAGGGGAAATGACTTAAAATGGCCTAAGACACATGAAAGCGTTTTTTTAAGGCCCTTGCACCATTTCTGGGTCACTTTTAACATGGCTATGTTAGTCAAAGAATTAAAATCTAAATTTGCCAAGCACAGATGGGGGCATATTTACAAGGACCTTGCTCCACGGGGAAAGGTCTTAAATTAAAATGGGAAAAATAACATCAGAGAGACTCAAATGCCTTATAAATATGCCCCAAGCAACCTATGAAACTCTAGCACTACATATCAAGTAAACTAATTGATTTCAAAAATCGTTTTTAAACACATCATCTAAATCAATTATATACCTACATTCAAGGGGAAATGACTTAAAATGGCCTAAGACACATGAAAGCGTTTTATAAGGCCCTTGCACCATTTCTGGGTCACTTTTAACATGGCTATGTTAGTCAAAGACTTAAAATCTAAATTTGCCAAGCACAGATGGGGGCATATTTACAAGGACCTTGCTCCACGGGGAAAGGTCTTAAATTAAAATGGGAAAAATAACATCAGAGAGACTCAAATGCCTTATAAATATGCCCCAAGCAACCTATGAAGCTCTAGCAGTACATATCAAGAAACCTAATTGTTTTCAAAAAACGATTTTAAACACATCATATAAATCAATTATATACCTACATTCATCGGGAAATGACTTACACTGCCCTAAGACACATGAAAGCGTTTTTTTAAAACCTTTGCACCATTTTTGCATTACTTTTAACATGGCTATGTAACTCAAAGAATTAAAATCTAAATTTGCTAAACACACATGGGGGCGTATTTACAAGGACCTTGCACCACGGGGAAAGGTCCTAAATTAAAATGGGAAAAATAATATCAGAGAGACTCAAAGGCCTAAAAACGTTTTTAAACACATCATCTAAATCAATTATATACCTACATTCATCGGGAAATGACTTAAAATGCCCTAAGACACATGAAAGCGTGTTTTTTAAGGGTCACTTTTAACATGGCTATGTAACTCAAAGAAACAAAATCTATTTGTAAAACACTTGACACAATGCAACATTTTAAATACAGAACTTTCTTCATAATTTTCTCCCTAAAGCATACTATTGTCTATCTAAATTAAATGAATCTTTTCTCACCTTAGCAAATACTTTATGAGTTTCAAAACAGTCTCAGAAACACACCAATTTGTCTTTAGCAGAGCAAAAGGCATGCACTCCAGAGTCTGCAGCTATGAAAAGCACAGAAATGCTGTAACTCATCACACATATCTCTCATGTCACCCAATCAAAACTCTTCCCTCACTTTTTTCAAATCAACACCCTTCCCCCCTCTGCCCTCTCTACCTTTTTTGCATAGCAACCACCTCCTGAAAGACCTCTGATGTTTGCAAGGTCACACAACAATGTTTCAATTGAACTCTGAACTCTCAGTGCACCTGCATATCCAGTGCAATCTTTCACTAAATGATTTTTTCTTGACCATTCAAATTACATCTTTCAAAGAACTCATCCATGCACCCTAACTTTCTGTTTTCAGCAATCAAAATCCACCAATCACTGCTACTGCTTCCTTAACACAGAAACTCCACAGTTTTTTTTCATTTTAAACTCTTATTTTTCCAACTGCCATTTCATTGCCACACTTCATCTGACTGCAGCAGAACCTTCTCTCACCATGTTTTCTGTCTGGATTGTTGGACATAGTTACATCTACTGGGCTCAAAGGTATGCTGAGAACAGAAATTTACCTAACCTCAATTTACAAGATGTGGAAATTAAGTGGTTTGGCCACAGAGGATTAAAATGTCACCAATTGATACCATTGGTGAAAACCTTTATGCATTTGCCTAAACCTGACCTGTTAATTTTGCACTGTGGAGGTAATGACTTGAGCACTTTGACTGGTGTAGGTCTGGAAATGCTTTTAAAGGACACCTTTGAGCAATTGATGGCACTTTGTCCTCAAACTGCCTTGGTATATTCAAATATATGCCAAAGACAGAAATGGAGGTGGTCGAACCAATTTTGTCCACAAATTGAGAAATCGAGGAAGCATGTAAACAAATCTGTTTCAGCTTACATGAGAGACCATGGAATGGGCTCCATGTACAACAATAACTTGCGTTACTACATGCAAGATATCTACAGAGGAGATGGAGTTCACTTCTCAGATGAAGGGAACAGAGTTTTCATTCTGAATTTAAAGCTGTGCATTGGTACCTACTTATAAGTACCTAAATGTACCATAAACCCAAAAGCTCTTCTCAGAGCTACCCTACATCTGATCACTCACAATTATTATTTTACTCTAACTTTTTTCACTAATTTTCAACAAAGTACGCTCCCCGGAGCGCTACCCGGTACGCGAACCGGAAGCTAACCACGCAAAATTTTTTTGTAAATTTCTTTTTTCGCACATATGGGCCTCCTCAGCCATCCTCAGAAAACCTAGGGGGTCAAAATACGTCTACCGTGTCCCCTTCTACCCATTCTGAACATTATTTGCCCTCCATCTTGTATCTTAATTCGACCGAAACACAAAATGGTGGACTCCCGTAACGCTGCAGGTTCGCGTGCCGGGGCGCTCCCCGGGAAGCGCTCCATTAAAAAAGGTGGGAAAGTAATTTACAGAAGAAACCCTGGAGACACTTTCACCAAATATAGATTTGCTCATACTACATACCAATCCCTACCATTTTCACAAATTTGGTTGGAATTCCATTTAGCCATTTAGCCTGTAGACCTCTCTAAATACCCTGAGGTAAATTACTTCACAAAACACATCTGAAGTGTTGGAATTGACAACCAATGAAAATGTTACTTTCTTTTCCATTTTTTTTTACCTGACATTTGATTGGTTATGTACCTGAATATAAAGGAAGAGAAGGAAACACAGCCATTTTGACTACTACTTCCTGGTATACATTTCAATAGGATTTTCACTAATAACTTCAACTTCTTTTTAAAGGTAAGTTGTTATTTTAAAAACTGAAGTATATTGTGCACTTTAAGTTAATATGGTAAACTTTTTCTGATAGTTATATACTATCCCTCTGTAGTAGTTATAGATTTAGAGAGACTTCTCTGTTATAGTTATGGATGGAGTTAGGCTTGTCTTTTATAATTATGAATTTACTTACGTTAAATCACATACACTTTTTTATATTCCTACTTCCACTCTGATACTATACACTGCCCAAAGATAAATTCACTGTTAAAAACTGCCTATCTAAAATTAATCCCAACAGTGCCCTATCTCTACTAATATATATTTTCTTTATGCAAATTTCAAGCAAAATGGAAGGCGAACAGAAAGTGTCATTTGAAATTGTCCTTGCAGAGACCAACCAAGAAATCATTGATCCAAATGACATTGAATTTATGGATGAAACTTGGGACCAAGAACTACTGCAATGTGTGTAATCAGTAGATGTCCTCCTTGAAAATGAGGACATTTTACACACTCAAACATTACAAGCTATGTTGAATGAAAATAACGACATTTCAGACAGTGAAATGGTAGACATTTTATTAAATTTTGAAACACAATCACAATAATAAATAATTGTTTAAAAAAAAAAAAAAAAAAAAATCAACAAAACAAACAATCAATTAACATACAATATTTGAAAAGTCTATCATTCTTTTTTCCTTATAGTACGCTCCCCGGGCCGCTTCCCGGTTCGCGAACCGGGCGCTCCCCACGCGAAAAAAACAAAAGAAATTGTATTTCTTTTTTTGCCCCGCGGGGCCCTTTTAAAGCCTCCACATCAAACCTAGGGGGTCAGGGAGGATCTACTATGCCCCCTTATGGTCATTTCTCCCTTTGTTTTGGCCTCCTCTTGTCTCTTGATCCTACCGAGAGACAAGATGGCGGCCGCTCCGGACTGTTTAGAATGTTGACAGACACCGGAGAGCCAATCAGCTTCGCTTCGCCAAGTTCCGTTACGCGTCAAGTACGCGAACCGGGGCGCTGCCCGGAGCGCTGTTACAGATATATATATTTTTTGAACCTTAATTTCTCAAAATCCACTGGAGCACATATATTGAGACCTAGCAAAGGCACATCGGGCTAACAGTCCCTACAATTTTGCCAAGTTTCGTGCAAATCCATTCAGCCGTTCGGGCTAAAAGTGAGGCCAACCACCCTATGGAAATTAACATGGGAAAAACGCGTTTTGGGACCCCCCTTTTTTCTCGGCCCCCCCTTGACAAACCCCCCCCATATTTTCAGTGGCTGCTCAGAAACAAAATGTTCCATTTTCCTGAAAATTTCAGCCAATTCCGTCCACAAACGCCAAAGTTATTACACATAGAATTTTCAAAAATCCCATAGGAAAAAAATCCTAACTATATATACCTACTGGCGACCGCCAGTAGGTAATATATATATATATATATATATATATTATATATATATATATATATATATATTGTCGCTCCAAGGCTGTCCACCTTTGAGTAGCACACGAGCAGCAGCTTGATTTATGTGTAGGTGAGGACGGGGATCCACTTGTAGATGCCGCTCCGTAATGGAGCTGCCTGACGCGTTTCGAAGCTCCATATGCTTCTCTTCAGGGGCTTTAACGGAAGCGGTGTGCACAACGGCTAACCCACTTCTCCATTTTCCATATGACACACCCACCAATGGGAGGCTCAAATGAAACTGTGTATTATGGGAAGTGTGGTGCGGAAAGCACATAATCAAGTCCTGTATGGACCCCGCAAGTGGGCCCGTCCTCGATCCCGTGTACGGCTGCTGTTTCACTTCCGTGAACCCCAAGGATGACGGGGTGGTGCATACTCCGCGGCTGGACGGCCGCGTATAAATTGTCGCTCCAAGGTTGTCCACCTTTGAGTAGCACACGAGCAGCAGCTTGATTTATGTGTAGGTGAGGACGGGGATGCACTTGTAGATGCCGCTCCGTAATGGATCTGCCCGACGCGTTTCGAAGCTTCATATGCTTCTCTTCAGGGGCTTTAACGGAAGCGGTGTGCGCAACCGCTAACCCACTTCTCCATTTTCCATATCACACACCCACCAATGGGAGGCTCAAATGAGACTGTGTATTATGAGAAGTGGAAGTGGATGTCAAAAACGTTTTTGACATCATTGTTTAAATACACCTTCACGCTGATGAATCTGGGCTCGAGCTGTCTTCTTTTGATGGAAAAGCTGGTGCAATGCATATATATATATATATATATATACACACACACATATATATATATATATATATATATATATATATAAATATATATATATATATATATATATATATTCACTGAAAAAACCATAGGTTATAGACCATATATAGTTAGGAATTAGCATTTACAAAACCTTATTTTACTCACACAAAACCATTGAAATTCCATATATAGTTAGTTGCACTAACTATATATCGCGCACCCGCAATCCACTGCTGATGATGTCACATATTACATCATTCATGACATGGTCAGTGACATCACTGATGACATCACTGATGACAACATCCAGTGATTATGTGTTTCTGTAAAGTTTAAATATGTTTTACATATTGAAGAATGAGTGGATGTATAAGTGTCTGAATGAAGGTTTTAGTAGGTGCGTGATTGACTGTATGAGTGAGTGATTAAATGCGTCTTACTGAATGCACGGGTTAGTGACTAAACTGTCTGAAAGTGTGCATCAGTATGTCTGTTGTTGTGCAAGCTGCTGCATGTGTTGATCAGTAGCTATATAAGTAGCTATATGGGTTATTGATTGGTTGCACAAGTATTTGTATGGGAGACTGAGTGTGTGTATGGCTGGCTGGGAGGTGTGTGACTCTGTGCAGATCAATGTGTACTTGTATCAGTGATTCTATAAGAGAGTAAGTATGTGTTAGTATATGTTTCAAAAATGTAAGGTGTTCTGTGTTTAACTGTATAGATGAGAAAATGGAAGTGTGATTGATTCTTTTCAGGACTGACTAGGTGTGTGAGTAACTCCATGGATGAGTGGCAGAGTGTGAGTGTCTGTATAGGTGTATGAGTGCATATGATAGTGTTGTAAAGATGAGTGATTGTATGTATGAATGATTGTATGAGTGAATGTGTGTGTAGACATAGGAATCAGTGAGTGCGTATGTAGTAACTAGTATTGGTGTGTCAATGGTTTCAAAAATTATACTCTCTATTTAACACTGGGTGTAATAGAGGTTATATTAGAGTGTGAGGAGATGCATTGTATTATCACATGAATGATATCATCAGTGATGTGATCATTGATGTCAAGTGAGATGTCATCAGTGATGTCATTTGAGATGTCATCAGTGATGTCATCAGTGATGTCACTGACCATGTCATGAATGATGTAATATGTGACATCATCAGCAGTGGATTGCGGGTGCGCGATATATAGTTAGTGCAACTAACTATAAATGGAATTTCAATGGTTTTGTGTGAGTAAAATAAGGTTTTGTAAATGCTAATTCCTAACTATATATGGTCTATAACCTATGGTTTTTTCAGTGAATTTTCAAGGTTTTGTAAATGCTAATTCCTAACTATATATGGTCTATAACCTATGGTTTTTTCAGTGAATTTTCAAGGTTTTGTAAATGCTAATTCCTAACTATATATGGTCTATAACCTATGGTTTTTTCAGTGAATTTCAATGGTTTTTTAATAGCAAATATCATAAGCTGTCGAATGTCAAGTACGTGGTAAGTAAAAACATTTTCGTGTTTATGCACACTGATCTGCTTTGATTGCTGCCCCCCACCCCTCATTTCTATTAGGAGTACTCTCTCTTTGCAGATAGTGAAGGGTAGTTAACGCAGCCCTTTGCCCCCTTTGTAATCCGTCGTGCCTGCTTCTCTCTCCATTTGATTGTTTGTTCTCTTTGGTTCATTCTCTATTTACAAACAAGCACAGAGTCGCAATACTCTGTTTAGTCTTTGCAGATAGCGAAAAATCGTGTAAAAAAACAAAAGGAATCGAGCAAAATCAGTAGGCCACTAATGGGATCTCTTTTGACCTCGCTAAAATAGAAACATTAGGAACAACCTGTTGAAAATAGCAATGCGTATGTATATAAGCGGCGTTCATTTGTGTTCACAGTACCCCTTGTTGATTGTTTCAATCGAGCATTGAATTGTTCGAAGTTAATTCTCTTAAGGATCTTCTCTACCTGCAAACGAGGAAGAATAGGAATATTCTATCTCCCTTTGCAGATAGTGAAGGGTAGGTAACGCAAGCCTTTAACACGTCGTACCTATTTCATTCCTCATTGATTGATTGATTGTCCGAACATTGACTGTTTGGGAATTAGTTCTTTTTGGAGGTATTCCCTGTTTGCAAATAAACGTAGGAAAATCTTTGCAAGTAGTGAAAGGGTACGTAATGCGGACCGTTCTCCCCCGTTGTAATCTGTCATGCCTATCTACTCCCCACTGATTGATGCACCTTTTTCACCCGGACCATTTACTAGAGATACGTCATCTGGCCCGACCAGAGAGCACCCCTAGTGAAAAGGACATATGCAATAATAACGAAGTGATCACTGTATCCTGTTAACAGAAACTTTACCATGAAACAACCTGGAAAGAAAAAAATAGGAAAACGAAAATCAGTAGGCCACTGATGAACATGAACTTTTATTAAACTACGAACAAAGAAACGATAACATAACGTAATGATAAAACCTATTAATGTCCTAGAAACAAGAAAACGTTAAAATATGCCAGTGGTGAGAGACCAGAAAAACAGTAAGAGAAACCAAATCACCCCTCGCTGTCCCACCGCCTGCCACGCCAAAAAAATCGATAGACTAGGGAAAATGCAAGTCAGTAGAACATCCACCCCCACTCTGGAAACTTCCAAGGTGGGGCAGGGTTCCGGCTACGCCCAGCCGGGAGCAGCCCATATAAGGCAGGTCCTGCTGCCACGCATCGGCCAGGAGATCCTAACGTAGGGTGTAGCCGAAGGAGAGGCCGAGGCCAGCGGGACCCGGCCAGGGGATTGCCTTTACAACGCTGAACAGTTGCAGGGGGGGGGAATGTCTCCTCGACCCTCCCCTCTCTCTCCCAGTCCGGCCGCGGTGGCCCTTGAGAGTTGCAGGTAGTCCCGCCACATGCTCTTCCGGTCCGACCACCAACGGTCGGGGGGCCGAGGCCGACAGGATCCGGCTGCAGCCGATAAACCAAGAAACCCGTTCATGGGGCCAGAGCCAGGGGCGTTCGGCCGACATCCACCGGAAGCCCAGCCCGAAGACGGACGGGACACTTCTTTCTTTTATAATGGCTGCGACAACACTGGGGGGGGATGTCTTGCACATGCCTCCGACCCCCCCCTCGTCCTCATCGCCTGGTCCGGCCATAACAAATCTCAAGCGAGACGCCGTGGGGTGCACTGGGAGGGAGAGACGGTGCGAACAGGCCTCTCCCGCCTCCCCAGGTGGAGACTTCCCAGCTGCACCCTCAGCGCTCCAGGCGCCCGGAAAACGGTTCTTCCACTGTGGCCATGCTGCAACGTCTCGCCCGGCAGGGTGGAGCCCGTCCGCTCATGTGACCCCGCGATCGCCGGTAGCTGCCGAACTCTCAAAATGGCGGTCCACCTGGCAAGAGCGGGCCCAGCATAAAGAAATGGCCCGGTCACTGGTTGACTCCACCACCGTAGTCCTCCACGACCTTGAAGATTCTAGAGGAGCCGCGGGAGTCTCCGACCCCCGATGGGGAATGACTGCCATGATCGCCCGTGGAGTGACGAAACTGTATCCGCGGGACGTCGGCGCTCCCATGCTGGCGCCAGCCTCACTTTGAATTACTAGCATCCTGCAGACCTCACTTCCGGTGAAAGCACAGTGTGACCCGGTAGGAAAAATTATTGCACCCCCTCCCCTTTTTGACTGATAGTTCAAACCACCGATCCTTTCCTTTGCCCTTTTAACGGAACTTTGGACTGCCTCCCCCTCTTTTACATTTTCTAGAGAAAACAAAACATTAACCACTACATTAGCATAGCAGTTGACACCAGAACTGTTTTCAAATTGAAAACCAACAACATCTTCAACAGAATCCTTTTTGTTTCTGCTGTGACCCTGCTACAGCACAGGCATTGTCCCCAGCAGTAATTCTGCAATGCCGGTAAGAATAGCTGTGGTGCCTACTGGACTCACTCACCCCCGCGGCGCCCCACGCCGTTTTTTGCTGGGCGGCAACTTACTAGACATCACTTTCGTGCCATCTAGATTTCAGCGCGTTCTGCTGCCTTGGAACTATTCGCACAACAGACCGCTACTGACAAGAATATTTCATTATTGGTGCTGTCAATTTCAATAAATCTATTGGATAATTAAAAAGAAATTGCCACGGTCTCTTCGTTGTTTAAATGTTTTTACTGTTTTTGTTTTGTTGTATATATTTATATATTATTAAAGTTTTATATTCCTACTACTTTGTTGGAGTGCTATATATTTTTAATGTGACACATAATTGTAAAAACTTTGATGTACAAAGAGTCATTCCTGGAATCTTCCGCTTCAGGCTCGGTCCCCTCCCCAATCACAATACAGGCTGGTTTTCAGATAGTAGGAACACGTGTGGTGTGACGGATCTCATCGGGTGTGGGCCTTGATCTACTATAACTCCTTTGAAGAGGGGTGATTCTTTACAGCTGGGGCCATAAACTACATCTGCAGGGCTAGCTGATAGCCTGGACAATCGGACACAGAGAAAGAGGAGTGTCAGAGGGTGCGGTAGTGAATAGGGCGAAAGGGAGGTGGCGGGCACAGAGTGTGATTCTCAGGGAAGAGCAGCGCAGATGGGGGGAGGTTTATTGCCCATGCATAAGACAGAGAGCGGTGGTGACCAGTGCCTAGGGAAGATGCTTGCGTGGGTGAGGAGCCATGCTACGAATCGACAGCGTGCAGAGAGTGGGTCTGGTCAAGACATCTAAAATGGCTGCCGTGCACGACAAAAGTGTGGCATTTCAAAAAAGGCAAGATGGCGCAGACAATGTTTTTCAACACTTCCTCATTTCCTTCGAATCGAACGTTAACAGACGTTGGGGCATATTACCAAAGTTAAGCGATATTTATCGCTAACGATGCTTACCAACCAATTTTTTACCACTAAGCATCGTCAGAAATTATCGAAGATAAACCTTACTATTATCAAGGTTTATCGCAAATGCGATAATAAACGGCCGCAATGCATGAATATCGCTAAAAACTCAGCGATATTCATGCATTACCGAGCTAATGCTCTTAGCCATGTTATCCACCTCCCATTGGATAACATGGCTAAGAACTGCTCAGGGCAGGTGTTACTTTTTGGAGATATTCGCGCTTAGCGCGAATATCTCCAAAAGTTGGTAATAGGAGATAGATATCTTGCATGTTGTAATGCAAGTTATTGTGGTATATGGAACTCATACCATAATCTCTCAGGAAAGCAGAAACTGATCCTTTTGGGACCGCCTAAAAAGGCCTAGGGGGTGAGGAGTACTCTACTTTGCCCCCTTTTCACGTTCCGAACTATTTTATTTTACTCTCTTCTGTAATTACACAAAATAGCAGCGATAAGATGCATCGGAGACACACAGTGAGAGAAAGGAGGCCGGAGATGAAGAAGACATGTCAAATACACATTGGAGATAATATAGTGGCAGAAGGGAAGTAAATATGAGTAAACTTACCATGTAACATAAAAATGTTGCACTCTATACTATAAGTCTCATTTTATACTACAATCACTTCGCTACAACCTCATAAATTAAAAATAAAAATGAATAATGTCTCAAACAATTTTTGAATTCTAAATATAAATTTATTCTTCAGAATTTTCTAAATTTGAAAGAACTAGTAACATGTCCTCATCAGCAATGTCCTCATTAAAAGTCTCCAATGATGATTCTTGTAACTCTATGGTCTCCAAACACTCGATAAATTCCCCATCAAGAGATTGATCAAAAAAATCATTCAAGTCATCTCCTCCTTGTGACAATATTTCATTATTGGTGCTGTCAATTTCAATCAATGTAGTGGAATCATTCAAGTCATCTCCTCGTGACAATATTTCATTATTGGTGCTCTCAATTTCAATCAATGTAGTGGAATCATTCAAGTCATCTCCTCCTTGTGACAATATTTCATTATTGGTGCTGTCCATTTCAATCAATCTAATGGAATCATACAAGCCATCTCCTCCTTGTGACAATATTTCATTATTGGTGCTCTCAATTTCAATCAATGTAGTGGAATCATTCAAGTCATCTCCTTGTGACAATATTTCATTCTTGGTGCTGTCCATTTCAATCAATCTAATGGAATCATACAAGTCATGTCCTCCTTGTGACAATATTTCATTATTGGTGCTCTCAATTTCAATCAATGTGTTGGACAATTCAAAAGAAATTGCCACGGTCTCTTCATTGTGAGCCATTTTATTTTGAAATTGCTTGCTGTAAATTGCAGAAAAAAATAATCACTTTCATTTATCGTTTTTAGTAATACATAATATAAAACTAACTTTATCAAGTATTTATTATAACAGAAGGACTGCAAATAAATAACAGAAAACATTTTTCAAATTATCTTCAAGTGTACAACATAGTTCCCCTTACAAATTAACAACTCACCTTTTTAAAAGTAGCAGAAGTGTTAGTACTGTGTAAATGAAACACCAGAAATTCACCACCAAAAATTCCTCACAAATGTACCTCAGACAGTAGTATCACAAAATGGCTGTGGTTTCCTCTCATTTGACATATATACATAACCAATTAACTTTCATCACACACAAATACAAAACCAAAGTAACATTTTAATTGGTTCTAAATTTCAACACTTTCAAATGTGTTTTCCCCATGCAATTTTCCATAGGACATTTACATACGTCTACAGCCTGAATGGCTGAACGGAATTACACCAAACTTGGCAAAATGGTACATCAAACCTAAGAGGTCAGGAAGGATCTACTATGCCCCCTTATGGTCATTTCCCCCTTCGCATTGGCCTCCTCTTGTCTCTCAATCCTACCGAGGGACAAGATGGCGGCCGCTACGGACTGTTTGGAATGTTGACAGACGCCGGAGAACCAATCAGCTTCGCAAAGCTCCGTAACGCGAAAAGTACGCGAAGCGGAGCGCTGTTAATGATATATATCTTTTTTTGAACGTTAATTTCTCAAAATCCACTGGAGCACATATATTGAGACCTAGCAAAGGCACATCGGGCTACCAGTCCCTAATATTTTGCCAAGTTTCGTGCAAATCCATTCAGCCGTTCGATTATTATTATTTTGTTTTTTTTTTGCCCCGCGGGGCCCTTTTAAAACCTCCACATCAAACCTAGGGGGTCAGCGAGGATCTACTATGCCCCCTTATAGTTATTTCCCCCTTTGTTTTGACCTCCTCTTGTCTCTCGATCCTACCGAGAGACAAGATGGCGGCCGCTACGGACTGTTTGGAATGTTGACAGACGCCGGAGAACCAATCAGCTTCGCTTCACAAAGCTCCGTTGCGCGAAAAGTACGCGTAGCGGAGCGCTGCCCAGTCCGCTGTTACAGATATATACCTTTTTTTGAACATTAATTTCTCAAAATCCACTGAAGCACATATATTGAGATCTAGCAAAGGCACATCGGGCTACCAGTCCCTACAATTTTGCCAAGTTTCGTGCAAATCCATTCAGCTGTTCGATTATTATTATGTTTATTTTTTTTTGCCCCGCGGGGCCCTTTTAAAACCTCCACATCAAACCTAGGGGGTGAGCGACAATGTACTATGCCCCCTTATGGTCATTTGCCCCTTCGCTTTGGCCTCCTCTTGTCTCTCGATCCTACCGAGAGACAAGATGGCGGCCGCTACGGACTGTTTGGAATGTTGACAGACGCCGGAGAACCAATCAGCTTCGCTTCACAAAGCTCCGTTGCGCGAAAAGTACGCGTAGCGGAGCGCTGCCCAGTCCGCTGCTACAGATATATATCTTTTTTTGAACATTAATTTCTCAAAATCCACTGAAGCACATATATTGAGACCTACAAAAGGCACATCGGGCTACCAGTCCCTACAATTTTGCCAAGTTTCGTGCAAATCCATTCAGCCGTTCGGGCTAAAAGTGAGGCCAACCGCCCTATGGAAATTAACATGGGAAAAACGCGTTTTGGGACCCCCCTTTTTTCTCGGCCCCCCCTTGACGAACCCCCCCAAAATTTTCAGGGGCTGCTCAGAAACAAAATGTGCCATTTTCCTGAAAATTTCAGCCAATTCCGTCCACAAACGCCAAAGTTATTAGACATAGAATTTTCAAAAAACCCATAGAGAAAAAATCCTAACTATATATACCTACTGGCGACCGCCAGTAGGTAATATATATATATATATATATTACCTACTGGCGATAGCCAGTAGGTATATATAGTTAGGATTTTTTTCCTATGGGATTTTTGAAAATTCTATGTCGAATAACTTTGGCGTTTGAGGACAGAATTGGCTGAAATCTTCAGGAAAATGGAACATTTTGTTTCAGAGCAGCCCCTGAAAATTTGGGGGGGGTTCGTCAAGGGGGGGCCGAGAAAAAAGGGGGGTCCCAAAACGTGTTTTTCCCATGCAATTTTCCATAGGGCGGTTGGCCTCACTTTTAGCCTGAACGGCTGAATGGATTTACACCAAACTTGGCAAAATTGTAGGGACTGGTAGCCCGATGTGCCTTTGCTATGTCTCAAGATATAGGCTCCAGTGGTTTTTACGAAAATTAACTTTGAAAAATATATATTGGGCTACATTGGGCTATATATATGTTGGAGCCCAAATGTAGCCCAATGTAGCCCAATGTAGCCCAAAGATGGCCACCAGAGACAAAAAAAACAAATGTAGCCCAAATATCAGCCAGATGTAGCCCAACTATAGCCCAATGACAGAATGTCCCAGAGTGTTCTAAAGAACAACTAGAGTGCTAACAGTCCTACTTATTACAAAGGTATGGCACACCTGAAGCCATCTTGATTGGAATAAAGTGGTAACTCTTAAAACATTTAATTTAAAAAGGAACAAAATGAGGGGGTTCATTTTGCCATAGAAAGTATGATTAGCGAATATATGACGAAATCCCGCATACCATCAGTCCGCAAAAAAAATCCCGCATGTACTATTAGGCCGCAAATTAAAATAACGAAAACTTTTAGAACGAATATGCCTTTAGCATACACTAAACAACTAAACTACCCTAAACCCTAAAACACTACCCCCAGCATGACCCTACACTACACAAACAGTACAACACTACCCTAAACCCTAAAACACTACCCCCAGCATGACCCTACACTACATAAACACTACAACACTACCCAAAACCCTAACACACTACCCCCAGCATGACCCTACACTACGCAAACACTACAACACTACCCAAAACCCTAAAACACTACACCCCAGCATGACCCTACACTACGCAAACACTACAACACTACCCTAAACCCTAAAACACTACCCCCAGCATGACCCTACACTACGCAAACACTACAACACAACCCTAAACCCTAAAACACTACCCCCAGCATGACCCTACACTACGCAAACACTACAACACTACCCTAAACCCTAAAACACTACCCCAGCATGACCCTACACTACGCAAACACTACAACACAACCCTAATCCCTAAAACACTACCCCCAGCATGACCCTACACTATGCAAACACTACAACACTACCCTAAACCCTAAAACACTACACCCCAGCATGACCCTACACTACGCAAACACTACAACACATCCCTAAACCCTAAAACACTACCCCCAGCATGACCCTACACTAAACAACCACCACAACTCTACACTACACTAACACAACACTACACTACACAACACTACACTACACTACACAATCACTAACCCACGAAAAAATTAACACAAACCCACTTACCTCTCTCGTCATCGTGGTTTTCACAACGCAAATACATTTACCATACATGCCTTTAAAACGTAATTCTTTGTAAAGGCATGCGCGATAAATGCACATGCGTTTTGAAAAAATGCGGGATAATGGTATGCGAGGTCAATGACCTTGCGGGATAATGGTATGCGGACTGAAAGTCTGCGGGATAAAAAATGCGGGAAAATGGCTGCAAACCATGATTAGCAGCAGACTTCCCTGGTGAGCACTAGCTTTACTACAGTGATCTAATGAGCAACTAGAGTGCTAACATTCAGAATTTATGGCAAATGTGTGACACATCTGAATGCCTTCTTGATAGAACCAAAGTAAACAAGCATTGAAAATGCAATAGATCTCGCCCTCGTTTAAGTTAAAGCCATTCTGTTTGTAATGAGGTGGCTTTTTAGCTTTGCTTTTATTAGTGTTTTTAAAACTTTCATGTAAATAACATGCATATGTATGCATATATGTATATGTATGCATGCATTTATATTTATATAGATATGCAGATTATATATGTTTATATATGTATATTACCTACTGGGGATAGCCAGTGGATATATATAGTTAGGATTTTTTCTCTATGGGATTTCTGAAAATTCTATGTCTAATAACTTTGGCGTTTGTGGACGGAATTGGCTGAAATTTTCAGGAAAATGGCACATTGTGTTTCTGAGCAGCCCCTGAAAATTTGGGGGGGGGGTTTCGTCAAGGGGGGCCGAGAAAAAAGGGGGGTCCCAAAACGCGTTTTTCCCATTCATTTTTTCCATAGGGCGGTTGGCTTTTAGCTCGAACGGCTGAATAGATTTACATGAAACTTGGCAAAATTGTAGATATGGTTTGCCCGACGTGCCTTTGCTATGTCTCAATATATGTGCTCCAGTGGATTTTGAGAAATTAACGTTAAAAAAAATATATATATCTGTGACAGCGCTCCGGTTAGCGCCCCGGTTCGCGTACCTGACGCGTAACGGAACTTCGCGAAGCGAAGCTGATTGGCTCTCCGGTGTCTGTCAACATTCTAAACAGTCCGGAGCGGCCGCCATCTTGTCTCTCGGTACGATCGAGAGACAAGATGTGGTGAAAAAACGAAGGGGGAAATGAAGGAAAGGGGGCAAGGTAGACCACTCCTGACCCCCTAGGATTGATGAGGGGGATATTAAAGTGCCCCGCGGGGCAAAAAATAAAATAAATATATTTTTTGCGATTTTACGCCGTAGAGGCGCGTCCCGGTACGCGAACCGGGCAGCTCACCGGGCAGCTCACCGGGCAGCTAACCGGGCAGCTAACCGGCAGCGTAGGTTCGAGAGACAAGATGTGGTGAAAAAAGAAGGGGAAATGAAGGAAAGGGGGCAAGGTAAACCCCTCCTGACCCCCTAGGATTGATGAGGGGGATATTAAAGTCCCCCGCGATTTTTCGCGGTAGAGGCGCTTCCCGGTACGCGAACCGGGCAGCTAATCGGCAGCGTAACGGGAGTCCGCCATCTTGTGTTTTTGGAGCGTCCGGTTCGCGTACCGGGTAGCGTCCCGGTAAGCGTAACAAGGGGAAAACCAAGAGAAACAGTAAAAAAAAATTAAGGGAATAGATTTCCAGCAAACTTGGCAAAATTGTAGGGACTGTTTGTTTGATGTGCCTTTGCAAGGCCTCAAGATATGTGCACGTGTGGATTTTGTCTAATTAAGGTTAAAAAAAATATATATATCTGTAAGCGTGCTCCGGCACGCTTACGTTACGGGTTTTGTTTGCGCTGCAGAGCCGATACGTCACGGTTATGCGACGCGTCATGAGGCGTCTCACGTGGCTACGTTATACGTCACGTAATAAAGAATATATTTTACAGCTATAGATATTAGCTTTTAAAAAACCAATGAAATTCACTGAATAAACCATAGGTTATAGACCATATATAGTTAGGAATTTGCATTTACAAAACCTTGAAAATTCACTGAAAAAAACATAGGTTAGAGACCATATATAGTTAGCTGGACATTTTATTGACATAAAACCAATGAAATTCCATATATAGTTAGTTGCACTAACTATATATCGCGCACCCGCAATCCACTGCTGATGATGTCACATATTACATCATTCATGACATGGTCAGTGACATCACTGATGACATCACTGATGACATCTCAAATGACATCTCAAATGACATCACTGATGACATCATGACACACCAATACCAGTTACTACATACGCACTCACTGATTCCTACGTCTACACACACATTCACTCATTCACCCATACAATCACTCATACATACAGTCACTCATTATTACAACACTATCATATGCACTCATACACCTAGTCAGTCCTGTGAAGAATCAATCACACTTCGATTTCCTCATCTATACAGTTAAACACAGAACACCATACTTTTCACACATATACTAACACATACTTACTCTCTTATACAATCACTGATACAAGTACACATTGATATGCACAGAGTCACACACCTCCCAGCCAGCCACACACACACTCAGTCTTCCATACATCCACTCATTCTTCAATATGTAAAACATATTTAAACTTTACAAAAACACACAGACACTAGATGATGTCATCAGTGATGTCATTTGAGATGTCATCAGTGATGTCATCAGTGATGTCATTTGAGATGTCATCAGTGATGTCATCAGTGATGTCACTGACCATGTCATGAATGATGTAATATGTGACATCATCAGCAGTGGATTGCGGGTGCGCGATATATAGTTAGTGCAACTAACTATATATGGAATTTCATTGGTTTTATGTCAATAAAATGTCCAGCTAACTATATATGGTCTCTAACCTATGGTTTTTTCAGTGAATATATATATAGTTAGGATTTTTTCTCTATGGGATTTTTGAAAATTCTCTGTCTAATAACTTTGGCGTTTGTGGACGGAATTGGCTGAAATTATCAGGAAAATGGAACATTTTGTTTCTGGGCAGGCCCTGAAAATTTGGGGGGGGGGGGGTTCGTCAAGGGGGGGCCGAGAAAAAAGGGGGGTCCCAAAACGCGTTTTTCCCATGTTAATTTCCATAGGGCGGTTGTCCTCACTTTTAGCCCGAACGGCTGAATGGATTTGCACGAAACTTGGCAAAATTGTAGGGACTGTTAGCCCGATGTGCCTTTGCTAGGTCTCAATATATGTGCTCCAGTGGATTTTGAGAAATTAACGTTCAAAAAAAGATATATATCTGTAAGCGCGCTCCGGGCAGCGCCCCGGTTCGCGTACTTGACGCGTAACGGAACTTCGCGAAGCGAAGCTGATTGGCTCTTCGGTGTCTGTCAACATTCTAAACAGTCCGGAGCGGCCGCCATCTTGTGTCTCGGTAGGATCGAGAGACAAGAGGAGGCCAAAACAAAGGCGAAAATGACCATAAGGGGGCATAGTAGATCCTCCCTGACCCCCTAGGTTTGATGTGGAGGCTTTAAAAGGGCCCCGCAGGGCAACAAAAAAAAAAATGCTTTTTTTGCGTGGATAGCGCCCGGTTCGCGAACCGGGAAGCGGCCCGCGGGAGCGTACTATAAGGAAAAAAGAATGATAGACTTTTCAAATACTGTATGTTAATTGATTGTTGGTTTTGTTGATTATTTTTTTATTTCTTTATATTTTAAGCAATTATTTATTATTGTGATTGTGTTTCAAAATTTAATAAAATGTCTAACATTTCACTGTCTGAAATGTCGTTATTTTCATTGAACATAGCTTGTAATGTTTGAGTGTGTAAAATGTCCTCATTTTCAAGGAGGACATCTACTGCTTGCACACATTGCAGTAGTTCTTGGTCCCAAGTTTCATCCATAAATTCTATATAATTTGGATCAATTATTTCTTGGTTGGTCTCTTGCAAGACAATTTCAAATGAAACTTTCTGTTCGCCTTCCATTTTGTCTGAAATTTGGATAAAAAATATATTAGTAGAGATAGGGCACTGTTGGGATTAATTTTAGATAGGCAGTTTTTAACAGTGAATTTATCTTTGGGCAGTGTATAGTATCAGAGTGGAAGTAGGAATATAAAAAAGTGTATGTGATTTAACGTAAGTAAATTCATAATTATACAAGAGAAACCTAACTCCATCCATAACTATAACAGAGAAGTCTATCTAAATCTATAACTACTACAGAGGGATAGTTTATAACTATCAGAAAAAGTTTACCATATTAACTTATAGTGCACAATATACTTCCGTTTTTAAAATAACAACTTACCTTTACAAAGAAGTTGAAGTGATTAGTGAAAATCCTATTGAAATGTACACCAGGAAGTAGTAGTCAAAATGGCTGTGTTTCCTTCTCTTCCTTTATATATATTCAGGTACATAACCAATCAAATGTCAGGTAAAAAAAAAATAGAAAATGAAAGTAACATTTTAATTGGTTGTCAATTCCAACACTTCAGATGTGTTTTGTGAAGTCATTTACCTCAGGGTATTTAGAGAGGTCTACAGGCTAAATGGCTAAATGGAATTTCAACCAAATTTGTGAAAATGGTAGGGATTGGTATGTAGTATGAGCAAATCTATATTTGGTAAAAGTGTCTCAAGGGTTTCTTCTGTAAATTACTTTCCCACCTTTTTTAATGGAGCGCTTCCCGGGGAGCGCCCCGGTACGCGAACTGGCGAGCGCCCCGGTACGCGAACAGCAGCGTTACGGGAGTCCACCATTTTGTGTTTCAGTCGAATTATGATACAAGATGGAGGGCAAATAATGTTCAGAATGGGTAGAAGGGGGTACGGTCGACGTATCTTGACCACCTAGGTTTTCTGAGGGTGGCTGAGGAGGCCCATATGTGCGGGAAAAAACATTTTTTTAAGAAATTTCGCGCGGTTAGCTTCCGGTTCGCGTACCGGGTAGCGCTCCGGGGAGCGTACTTTGTTGAAAATTAGTGAAAAAAGTTAGAGTAAAATAATAATTGTGAGTGATCAGATGTAGGGTAGCTCTGAGAAGAGCTTTTGGGTTTATGGTACATTTAGGTACTTATAAGTAGGTACCAATGCATAGTCTTAAATTCAAAATGAAAATTCTGTTGCCCTCATCTGAGAAGTGAACTCCATCTCCTCTGTAGATATCTTGCATGCAGTAACGCAAGTTATTGTTGTACACGGAGCCCATTCCATGGTCTCTCATGTAAGCTGAAACAGATTTGTTTACATGCTTCCTCGACTTCTCAATTTGTGGACAAAATTGGTTCGACCACCTCCATTTCTGTCTTTGGCATATATTTGAATATACCAAGGCAGTTTGAGGAAAAAGTGCCATTAATTGCTCAAAGGTGTCCTTTAAAAGCATTTCCAGACCTACTCCAGTCAAAGTGCCCAAATCATTACCTCCACAGTGCACAATTAACAGGTCAGGTTTTGGCAAATGCATAAAGGTTTTCACCAATGGTATCAATTGGTGACATTTTAATCCTCTGTGGCCAAACCACTTAATTTCCACATCTTGTAAATTGAGGTTAGGTAAATTTCTGTTCTCAGCATACCTTTGAGCCCAGTAGATGTAACTATGTCCAACAATCCAGACAGAAAACATGGTGAGAGAAGGTTCTGCTGCAGTCAGATGAAGTGTGGTAATGAAATGTCAGTTGAAAAAATAAGAGTTTAAAATGAAAAAAACTGTGGAGTTTCTGTGTTAATGAAGCAGTAACAGTGATTGGTGGATTTTGATTGCTGAAAACAGAAAGTTAGGGTGCATGGATGAGTTCTTTGAAAGATGTAATTTGAATGGTCAAGAAAAAATCATTTAATGAAAGATTGCACTGGATACGCAGGTGCACTGAGAGTTCAGAGTTAAATTGAAACATTGTTGTGTGAACTTGCAAACACCAGAGGTCTTCCAGGAGGTGGTTGCTATGCAAAAAAGGCAGAGAGGGCAGAGGGGGGAAGGGTTTTGATTTGAAAAAAATGAGGGAAGAGTTTTGATTGGGTGACATGAGAGATATGTGTGATGAATTACAGCATTTCTGTGCTTTCTATAGCTGCAGCCTCTGGAGTGCATACCCTTTGTTCTGCTGAAGACAAATTGGTGTATTTCTGAGACTGTTTTGAAACTGAAGAGGACATGACTTACTTCATTGGTAGGTCTTCACATGTATTATCTCCTCTATAGTCTTCAACAAGCGTAAATTTAATCTGCAACCCTGAGTAGGCCTCACCTTAAACAAACCTCTGGATAGGCCACACCTTATCGTTATCCTGAATCAATCATTTAACATGTTAGGGACAGATTTATGATAGGTGTGTGCCTCTTTTGCGCCGCTGTGCATCACTTTTGTGACGCAGCGGTGGTGCAAAAGATTTGCTATGTGGCGACATATTTAAAAATTGATGCATCTAGGCAGATGTGTCATGCTGTAAAGTCCCGTGCCACATGAAACCGATGCAGCAGTGATGGAAAAGATGCACCATGTTGCAAGACAGGCCTCATTTCATCTCCAACAAGATAAGAAGCTGAATCTTCTGTAAATGTCAAAATTGTTGTATACACTGCTCAACTTCTGTGTACTCTTTCATATGCTACAGTCCATCTGCACTATGAGATACCTAAGCAAAGGAAACACAGGTGATGTGATTGTGAAATGAGGAAAAGAAACTCCACATTTTTCAATTACATCACCTGTGTTTGCTAAGTTTACGAATGACATTGTGCAGATGAGGTTTAGGTCTGTCCATGGACACAGAAGAGGTGTGGCCTTTGTTCAAGAGTGAAGTGGACATGACTTACTTCATTGGTAGGCCTTCACATGTATTATCTCCTCTATACTCTTCAACAAGCGTAAATTTAATCTGCAACCCTGAGTAGGCCTCACCTTAAACAAACCTCTGGATAGGCCACACCTTATCGTCATCCTGAATCAATCATTTAACATGTTAGGGACAGATTTATGATAGCCGTGTGCCTCTTTTGCGCCGCTGTGCGTCACTTTTGTGACGCAGCGGTGGTGCAAAAGATTTGCTATGTGGCGACATATTTAAAAATTGATGCATCTAGGCAGATGTGTCATGCTGTAAAGTCCTGTGCCACATGAAACCTGCGTCAGTTTTCATATAGGTGTTTTGTTGCAAGGTATGCATTAATTTTCAAGAAAGCCCTGTAAAACTAACACAGTGAAATTTAGAAGATTTCACTGAGTCAGCTTTATAGCATTGCTGAATCAAATCCTTACGCCTGTTTGAAACAGGCATAAGAAGTGATGCACCATGCAATGTGAGGGTTCCTCCTGTGCATTGCAGTAGACATGTCGCGCTTATGACGTGATTCCTGCAATGTGCTGTTTTTGCGGCACAGATGTGTGACGCATCTGTGCTGTTTTTGCTCAATGGTGCTCCACATTGTAAATTCGGCACACTATGGCTGGCAGAGCAGCGGTGCACATTAACTGGTGCATCCGTGGGGATGCGCCACTTAGCATAAATCTGCCCCTGTACATTTAAGTATGAGCAGGGGACACAGAGTCGGTGAGGCTTATCCAAGGTTAAGAAGAGATGAGTCCTGTTCACTGAAAACTTGGACATAGGCTTCACCTCCTCAGCATCGCTGGACATGGCTAAATAATAGCAGCAAAATGTTACTCTTGTTAAACAATTTTACTATTATAATCTCTGAGATTTGTCTCTTACTCTGCAACATCTCATTGTTGTTCTCTTTCTTTAAAGATAACGATAACATCAACCATGAGTGACAATCAGCAATCAGTTGATTATGACATTATCATTGAACTTGTAATTGAAACGTCAGTGGAAGTAGATCCCTTGGATGATTTAAATTCTGAGGATGATGAAGAACATGATGAGGATGCCGATTTGTCAGAATTGTATGACATAGGGTGGGAAGCTGACGTGCTTGAGCCTATGGAACTATAAACATTTATTTTTAAAATTTATAATAAATGAAAAGTAAAAATGTAAACTGTTTCATTTAAAATTAAACACACCTTCAAAAACAGGTTATGTCTAGTGTCTTCAATAAAATATTAAAATATGCTCATAAAATTAGATCAGATTCACATATAAAACAGCACAGGTAAAGTGAAGAAGAATTCTATTTCTTTTCTGCTATTTGTGTATTCTAAATTTGCCAAAGCACTAAAAAATGTTCTATGTAAAAATGTCAAGTAGTGTGTTAAGTTTTTGATGACTGTTATTGATTTACTGTTTGGTAATAGTGGTTAATAACATTTTTTATTATATTTTACCACAGATTCAACTGCAGACCATTTCAAAATTTGAAAATGCCAACTAAGGCTCGAATTAGAAAGGCTACAAAACGTCAAAGACAGCAGGTGTAACAAATACTGCAGCAGTCCTCTACAAAAAAAGTTGTCAAGTCACCAAGAAAGCACCGGGTAAGACCACGAAATCATTCATAAGTAATATTTGTAGTAAAAAAAGTATTACTACAGAAAATGTTTCAGTCCAGAAAAAGAGAAGCAATTTAAACGGAAAGGAAAGGCCAATGAAAAATGTTACTGCTAGAGCAAGAGATAACTCTGTGCATGATAGTAGAAGGAAACAACAGTTTAGGGACATTCGTAAACGAATGTTCCGCAACAGGATAATTGGCAATTTGTTAAAAAATATTAAGAAAGGTCAACAGAAAGTGTTTTTTTATAAGAGAAAAAAAAAATTGAGAAAGTTATTGATCAGGCATTTGAAATTAAACGTAAGTTATTTATTTTGATAATCAATAGAATTAGGAAGCTAAACAAGGCAATTTATGATTTCAAAAGAAATAGTAGATGGAAGAGAATAGTTAATCGTAGTAATTTTTGTGAAGTTTTTTCCGGAGAATGGATGCATAGTTCAAGTTGTGAGGCATTTTTTAATGAGGAGAGTTATTTCCAGGATAATGATTTGGTGCATGCAGTTGACACCAGTGGTCGAGCTTATGAAGTGAAAGATGGTTGTCCAGTTGAAAAAGAAAAACTTGTGACAACAGAGACAGAAGAGGTGTTAGGTAATGAGGTTTTAGGAAGACGTCCTAAGGGTCCTGTGTACACCTGGAAGTGTAGTAGTATTTGCAGTGTGCGACAGGATTCCATCAATTTGCTTTGTGATTTTGTACGGACATTTAATAAGAAAAGTTTGAAGCAGAAAATGAAGTTGTTGCAAGAATTAGATCCTTGCAGAGTGAGAGAAGTGACAGGTTTGCATGGTCATTCACTGGCTTGTCTTTCCAGGAGAGTATGCCAGAGTGTTTTTCATCATTTCAGGATGCTAGCAGTGCATCATAATAAAGTGAGGAAATTAGTTAGAATGTTGTATTATGCTAAGAGTCCAGCAATTATGCTTAAACAATTATGCGCTGCTCTTTTGCATGGTTCTGAAATAGATATGAAGAATATTTGTGAAGAAATTGAGTTTTGTTACTTTGGAAGTAAAGAGGAGAATGTTGAAATTGACCAAGAAGAAGAGGGTAATGTGGAAGATAGTGTACAGGTTTCCAGTACAGATAATTTTCAGAGGGAAATTGCGACGTTTCAGGTGAAATCAAGTGAGAGGCCTAATTTCACTTGTGTGTGTTGTCGACGCACTTATTATAAGAATCAGACTAAGTTAGTGGATTTATATGCAAAAAGTGAAAGGGAAAATAATAGTGAATGGAAGGATTTCACAACATACTTGATGGTAGAAAATTGTTTTGATTTGGGATCGGATCAACGTGTGTGTACTTATTGTTGTAACAAATTAAATCAAAACCAGATGCCTGCTAGAGCAGTTCATAATAATCTGGAATTGGTTGAGATTCCCTCTGAATTGAAGGATTTAAATACTTATGAATCTATTTTGATTCAAAGTATCCATCCCTTTCAGGCTATTGTAAGAATGGAGCCAAAGACAGGGAAATTGCCTCCATCAGATTTACAGAGAGGATTAAAGGGAAGAGTTGTTTATTTGCCTCTAGATTTGAAGAAAAACATTAACACAATTGGAGTAGAAAAAGTGGAAGAGGAACCTCTGGTTATCTTAGTTAATGGGGTTCCGACAAAGAATAAGAAAATATGGCAAGATTTAGTGGATGTTAGGAAAGTCAAAAAGGCAACATTGTATTTGAAAAAAAATAATAAGTACTATAAGAATGTATATGTTGCAGAAGAGGAAGTAAGTGAGGAAGAGGATAGCGATTTGTGTGCTGGTCAAATTGAGAAAGTAGAACCCTCTACTAGTGAAGAAATATATGAACATTATAGTGTTCATCCTTTGCATTCCAAGGAAGTCATGGGGAATGCTATTGAGTTGTTTCAAATGAAACAAGCCAAAGGGAGTCCCATTAGTGTTTGGGAGGAAAGTTTGGAAGCTCAGTGTTTCCCACAGCTTTTTCCAACAGGTCAGGGAGGAAGATATGACGAGCGACCTCATCAAATTCCTGCTTCTGAATACCGGACTTTGCGATTGTATGCAGGAGATGCTAGGTTTCGACAATGTATTCCCTATTTGTTTCATCTCCTGTTTGAAAGCGATCTGTCTGGACTGTCATATGCAGTGAACCACATCTTGAAAAGTGGTATACACATGCAAAACATCTCGGCAAGTGACTTTATGGATAAAGTCAATGTCCAAGACAGTATTTTGGATTGTCACCTGATTAATCTCATGGCGTGTCAGCGTGGTACTAATGAGTACTGGTACCGTCGTCATGGTGATTTAAAATGTATGCTGAGGAACTTAGGAACTCCCACATGGTTCCTCACTCTGAGCTGTGCCGAGTATGGCTGGGAAGACTTACTTGAATTTCTACGAGAGGCAAATGGAAACATTGAAAACATCGAATTCAAGACACCCGGAGAACTGTGCTCTTTGGATCCAGTCAATGTATGCAGGTACTTCAATCATAGATTTGAAGCTATGATGTCTTTCATCATGAATAAGAAGAATCCACCTCTTGGAGAGGTGTTGGATTTGTTCTGGAGAAAGGAGTACCAAGCAAGAGGTGCTCCTCATATACATATGCTGCTGTGGATTAAGGATGCACCTAAATTTGGAACAGATCCAGAAGACTCAGTGATGAGTTTCATCAACAGTATTCTACGTGTGCTGTTCCAAACGCAAAGGAGAAGAAAAGCCTAAGAGAAAAAGTTCTACGTTTCCAAAGCCATCGTTGTGGAAAGTACTGTCGTCGTAAATTCAGAAACAAGGACAAGTTCTACACCAAATGTCATTTCGGCTTTCCACGACCGGTGATTTCTAAAGGAAGAGTAAACAGTTTGATGTCTTCGCTGCGACATAATGTGATGAAGAACTCACCTAAAAACACATACAATTTGAAGAGGAACGAAGAGTCCAAGTACATCAACGACTACAACCCAGTGATTTTGTCCATGTGGAATGCTAACATGGATATACAGTTTGTGGCTGATAACTGTATGGCTGTGGCTCGGTATGTGACATCTTACATCACCAAAAAAGAAAAGACAGAATTGAAGGATATGTGGGAGGACATTTCCCATGAAAAGAGCCTCAGTAAGAAGTTGTACAGTTTCAGTCTGAAGATGTTGTCGCATCGAGAAATCGGAGCTTACGAATGTTCTGACCGGTTGTCTTCAGCAAGTCTCTATGCCAAATCTAGGAGTATCGTTTGGGCGAGTCTTGGTCTTGCTGCAACGTGTAATCGAGTTCTGAAACCTGTGCGGGAAATTGAGTATTTGGCGGAAAAGGAGCCAAACAGTACCGACATTTTGAAGACCAACATGTTGGATACATATTATCCAAATCGAAGCAGTCACCTCGAGAATGTTTGTCTGTATGAGGTTCTACAAAATTACATATTCAAGAGGAACATCAAAGAAGATACTGAGAAAGGAGTGTATGCTGTAATTGGAAGTGAGGGATGTCTGGTCAAGCAAAGAAAATACCACTTGGTAAACCATCGAATATTGAGTGGCGAATCTCCTGAAAAAAAGGAGTTTTTCTATTTAGCACTTTTGCAACTTTTCAAGCCTTGGCGTGCAGAAGAGGAACTGCTTGGAGATTTCCTCTGTTACGAAGACTCTTTCACTGCCGCCAAGGAGACCATAGAATGTCCTGCTTTTCCCAAATATGTAGAAATGTTGAATGCGGAAATAGAGCAGGAAGCAACGATTGCAGCCGAGATTGCCAGAGACAGTTCTCAGGACAGTCAGAGTTCTGTTTCATTGAGTCAGGATCCACTAGGAGGACCTGTTATCGAAAATGAAGCTGCCGCTGCCATGAATGAAGTGGAAAGAGCCATGGCACATGCTCAGGAGGATGCGGTAGACTTGGAAAGACAACTCAACGTTGAGCAGAGGAAAATGTATGACGAAGTTACCAAGCAAATTGATCATGGATTAAGTCATGAGAAGAAAGAGTGCTCATGTACGTCGTTGAAGCCTGTCCGATTGTACGTGAGTGGAGAAGCGTGGAACTGGAAAAAGTTTTCTGATTAAAGCAATTGCATCTTATCTGCAGAAAAGGACTGAATCACCGCTGTCTTGTGTTGTTACCGCTCCAACTGTGCTGGCAGCACATAACATTAAAGGGATTACTTTACATCGTTTACTGATGCTGCCAGTGGAGCATGACAACAAATTACAATATCACAAGCGATCTGGAGATGCTTGTTGTGAAGTTTCAAGAGTCTTGAGGAAAATGAAACTTCTTATCATTGACGAAGTAAGCATGGTTTCCAATGTCATGCTTGCCTTTGTGCATTTGAGAATGCAAGAAGTTCTCAAAACAGAGTATGATGTGTTATTTGGTGGCAAACACATCATTGTTTTCGGAGATCTTCTGCAGCTGACACCAGTGAAAGGACAACCTGTGTTCAAAATGCTCACGCATGAAGATACCAGGAAGTGCCTAGGGAGCATTGGCAACGTCAATATATGGTTAAACTTCAATTATGCTGAACTGCATGAAAATATGCGTCAGGCGAAGGATGAAGTTTACAAGAATATTCTACAAGATGTTAGAATTGGAAAAGTGACCGAGCATGGGAAAGAAGCTTTACATGCACGATTACTGTCAAATTTATATCCAGAACAAGATGTTGTGCCTGAGAATATTTTTCAGAAAATTACTGAGAAGAAATCTGGAATATGTTTGATGCCAACTCTTGCAGAATGTGCCATCTTCAACAACAAAATGTTGCATTTAGAAAACCAAGAGATTGTGAAACTGGAAGCTATTGACAGAGTAGAGCATATGGGATCAACAATTATTTTGTCTGAGAATTTGAAAACAAAATTGGATTCATTAGAGAAGACTATATCTAAAACTGCAGGTTTTGAAAAGACTCTGAATGTATGCTTAAACTGCCGTATAATTTTAAGAAGGAATTTACATGTTGAAAGAGGTCTGGTAAATGGATCAATGGGTAATGTTGTTGATTTTGTGAAATACAGAAATAGAGATGGAATTGAATTTTTAAAAATTAAATTTGATGGCATTGAGGAAGTACAGCTAATTGGTCGTTGTTCTGCTAGATTTTTGCTTGTAAAAGACTTATATGTTCGCCGTAAGCAGTTTCCTGTTTGCTTGGCATATGCGGTGACAATCCATAAATCGCAAGGTTTAAGTGTAGACAGTGCATTGGTGAATATTGGCAGTTCTGTGTTCAAGGAGAGTATGGCATATGTGGGCATTGTCACGAGTTAGAACTTTATCGGGATTGTACTTGATTGAGTGTGATGTCACAAACATTTGTGCGGATCTAGATTGTGTTAAGGAATACAATAGGTTAAGAAGAGAGTATGCGCCACATTTGCCTCAATATCCTTTGTTTGAGAAACGTGTGGTAGGCCGGAAACTAAGAAATGTGACCAATACTAGGGAGGTTGTAGCAAAAAGACGAAAAGTCGATGAACCTGAAATTATAAGCAGAAACAAAAAGGATTCTGTTGAAGATGTTGTTGGTTTTCAATTTGAAAACAGTTCTGGTGTCAACTGCTATGCTAATGTAGAGGTTAATGTTTTGTTTTCTCTAGAAAATGTAAAAGAAGAGATTGTGGTCAATTCTGATCAAAGATTTTGCAGTTTGTTAAATTCTGTGTTAGAGAAATGTAGCACTGATAGAACAAAAATAGAAAGTGTGTCTGAAATTCGAAATCTGTTAGACAGATGTTCAGGTCAAACACAATTCTCTCAAAATATTCAGCAAGATTGTCAGGAGTTTTTAATGTATATGCTTGATGTATTGCATGCTGAAGGTGTAGATGTAGATCACCTGTTTGGGCTTTCTTATCAATGGCAGCATGACTGCGAGAACTGTAGGGTATCAAGTACTACTAGTGTAGACTCAGAAAGATTTATATATTTAACTTTGCCAGACAGTAAATCAGTCTCCTTTAATAAGCTAGTAAAAGCAGCTGATCACAACATGGAATGTAGCCAATGTAAATCTGAAATGATGTCAACATTATTTATACGAACATATGGCCAGTATGTCATTTTAATGTTCCAACGATGTAGGCCTGATGGAACAAAATTGACAACTTTAATTAAAAATTTTGTGGCTTCACAGTTGTCAATATCAGGAAGGACTTTTGTAACTGCAGCAATTATATATCATGACGGTCCTTCAATAACATCAGGACATTACACAGCTTATTTAAAGTCTAGAAATGGCTGGTCATTCTGCAACGATTCTGTTTTAATTTTCAGAAAAAAATTGCCGTATGACCTTAAAAATTCTTACCTGGTGTTTTTAAAACCAAAATTTTAGGGAAAGAATCTCGGGATGTGCTCTGAGGAATTTCAAGAGGTTCTAATGGCTCCTACACGATTTGGCCTTGAGGATAAGTGTAGTACAGAGACATAACTTCTTACCATAACACTTGACGTCATGGAAAAATAACTGCACTTTGAATGAGTTCAGAAAAACTGTTTCTTTTTATAAGCTAATTGAAGCAGCCAATCAAAACATGGAGTAGAGGGAATGTAAGTCTGCAATGCTGTCTACTGTTTTATATTGCTTTGTGATTAAAAGTGATGTAGAGAATTAAATAATTGTAGTAGTCATAGAGGTAGTGTAAGTCTGCTTCATAGTAAGCAATATCAGTGTCATAGGAAATGTAGAACATGAGTGAGCAAGAAGGGTAAGATATTACTAGTCCAGGATTGTGAAAATGATCTTCAACATTTTAATTCTGAAAGTTGCGGAAATACAAAATGACGGGATTGGCTTACAAGAATTCCAAGAGTTATAAATGGCTCTTATATGATTTGGCCTTGTGGAAACGTGTGGTAGAGAGCGAGAAGTCATTTATTGTATGTAACATATTTTTCAAAACGATGGAGTTTTCTTTCAGAAAGTGGCGGGCTGAAAGTAATAACAGCACAACAGAGTGTAAGCTGTTCATAGGACATCCTTCGACGTCATGGAAAGTAAGTTAATTTTAAGGAGTTCTGAATTCTGATTTGTTATGTTGTATGGGTTTTTTAAACACAATCATTTTGATTGTGTTTTTTTTTCCCCGCTGTTATATGATGAATACCTTCAAGTCACTGTTTTTAGTGAAATTTGATACATTCTGAGAACAGCAAAAATAAACCATTTAACATGTATAATTAATTCTGTACTGTTTGTATTTATGATGTACATTTAGAACTGTGTAGGAGGCATGGAGAAGGAGAGGCTTCTGTAAGTGTCAAAGTTGTTGCATACAGTGCTCACATTCTACGTAGTCTTTCATATGATAGACTACATTTCCACAATGAGATACCTAAGCAAAGAAAACACAGGTGATATGATTGTGGAATGAGCAAACAAAATTGCAAGTTTTTCAATTATATTACCTGTGTTTCCTAACATTACACATCACATTGTGTAGATGAGGTTTAGGCCTGTTCCAGGAGACAGAGGAGGTCTGACATTTGTTCAAGAGTGCAGTGGACATGACTCACTTCGTTGGTAGGCCTGCACATGTATTATCTCCTCTGTATTCTTCAACAAACCTAAATTTCATCTGCAACCCTGAGTAGGACTTACCTGAAACAAATCTGTGGATAGGTTACACCGTATCGGCATCTTGAAACAATCATTTAAAATGTTAGGGTCAGATTTATGATGGCCGTGCGCCTCTTTTGCGCCGCTGTGGGTCACTTTTGTGTAAAAGATGCACCATGTTGCAAGATAGGTTTCAGTTCATCTCCAGCAAGATACCATCAGTTTAAAATGTATATAATTAGCACTGTGTAGGGGGCATGCAGAAGCTGAAGCTTTTGTAAGTGTCAAAGTTGTTGCATGTAGTGCTGCACTTCTGGGTACTGTTTCATATGCTGGACTACATCTGCACAATGAGATACCTAAGCAAAGGAAACACAAGTGATGTGATTGTGAAATGAGCAAAAGAAATTGCACGTTTTTCAATTACATCACCTGTGTTTCCTAAGTTTACGAATGACATTGTGCAGATGAAGTTTAGGTCTGTCCACGGACACAGAAGAGGTCTGGCCTTTGTTCAAGAGTGAAGTGGACATGACTTACTTCATTGGTAGGCCTGCACATGTATTATCTCCTCTGTATTCTTCAACAAGCGTAAATTTGATCTGCAACCCTGAGTAGGCCTCACCTTAAACAAACCTCTGGATAGGCCACACCTTATCGTCATCCTGAATTAATCATTTAAAATGCTAGGGACAGATTTATGATAGGTGTATGCCTCTTTTGCGCCACTGTGCGTCACTTTTGTGACGCAGTGGCGGTGCAAAAGATTTGCTATGTGGCGACAAAATTACAAATTGATGCATCTAGGCAGATGTGTCATGCTGTAAAAAACCCGTGCCACATGAAACCGATGCAGCAGTGATGCAAAAGATGCATCATGTTGCAAGACAGGCCTCACTTCATCTCCAACAAGATAAGAAGCTGAGTCTTCTGTAAATGTCAAAATTGTTGTATACACTGCTCAACTTCTGTGTACTCTTTGATATGCTAGACTCCATCTGCACTATGAGGTACCTAAGCAAAGGAAACACAGGTGATGTAATTGTAAAATGAGGAAAAGAAACTCCACATTTTTCAATTACATCACCAGTGTTTCCTAAGTTTACGAATGACATTGTGCAGATGAACTTTAGGTCTCTCCACGGACACAGAAGAGGTCTGGCGTTTGTTCAAGAGTGAAGTGGACATGACTTACTTCATTGGTAGACCTTCACATGTATTATGTCCTCTGTTCTCTTCAACAACTCGAAATTTCATTTGGAACCCTGAGTAGGCCTCACCTCAAACAAACTTCTGGGTAGGACACATCTTATTGGCAACTTCGCGCTTCGTCGGGAGCGCGAAGCTGTCGTCTACTTCGTCTACTTCGTCGTCGCGTAGTAGTTTTTCTTCCTCGCGCGCTCAGTAGCATTCTCGCGTGCGCGGTAAAGACTTACCGTGGTTCTGCGTTCGCTTTCTCGCTTTTCTCTCCCGGTCACGTTCGCTACGATGTTTGGAATCCGGCCGCACAATCCAACCCGACTGTGAGAACGGGATGACGTCATTCGGACGCGCGACCACGTCATTAGGACGCGCGATCTTCTTACAGCGCTATGTTGGTAAGATCGCGTTTCCGAACACGCAGAAACTGCAATCTGGCACAGAATATCTCTCGAGCATGTTAAAATTTTCTCTAAAATGTTCATTTAACCCCTCAGATTGTGATTTTTTTTTTTTTTTGTGCTAGGAGTCTTCTTTTTGTTTCTACTATTTTTTTCAAGAGAAAGGAAGTGACCCTAAATCTCCAACTTCCTGTTCCTGTTCACCAGGCTCCTCCCAGTGCTTTGTCCATGTGGTGTTCACTTTCATTTGGAATTGGAGCTGGAAGGATTACTCTTTGTGTCTGCTGCATCATAGCATTTAATTGGATTTATTGAGGAATTTTGGATTTGAACTTTTCTTTCACAAGTAAGTTTGAGAATTGGTGTACTGTATAAATGTTTTTTTTAACTACAGTTTTCTGTGCTTCTTAATCTTTCCAAAATATTATGATTGAGGGAGGCCTGTACTGTTTTGGTATGTTTGCACAGTGCTGCAACGCGACCTTACAGTTTTTGTCATCTTCGCGCACTCAATGTGCGTGCTCAGGGGCGCGATCACGACGTTTTGTTCAGTTCGCGCCGCCGAACACGCCGAATTTGCATTCTCGCAAGCAATATCTCTCGAGTTGCCGAAAAAGCTCCCGAAAATGTAGATGCTGTTCATTTTGCTAATAGAAACTCCTCAGGTTGTCATTTGCTCGTAGTTTGCTCGTAGTTTTTGGAGCATGGACCACTCACTGTTTCTGTCCTCTATGCACCTTGTTGTTTGAGGGTGGCCTGACCATGTGGGCGGCTTGGTGGCGGCCTTGTTGTCAAGCCAAGCATTGTCCTTTTGCCATAGGAATGTATCGTCTATTTGTCTGTCTTCTCTTTCTTTTCCTGTTTTTGGGGGTGGCACTGGCCCGGCCATGTGGGGGCGGCCATTTTGTGTGACCTTCCATCCTGTTTGCCGCAGGCCTCCACAGTTGTGTGATTTTTTTCTGCCAGTAGGCCTAGAGTCCCAGACATAGTCAGCTGGGATGCTTGATGTAGCGGTTGCCATTTTGTCTGTTGAATTTAACATCATTTAGGGCATGGGTGGCAATGCATTGAATTTTCATATGTGGTGTTTGGGGTGTAGTTAACTAGTTAACTCTTTGGGGGGAAACTCCAAAATGCCTTTGTTGTTTGTGTTGATGTGTAACTTTCAAACCTTGTAGCCATGGGGACTTTTTTTTTTGCATTAAGCTGTGATGTATGCATCCTCCTTTTTCTGGCCATATAAGGAGGGATATCGGCCTGGTTGAGTTTATTTTTTTTGGCCTTTGCCCTTTACCCATGTACCTGTGATGAGTGCCCATGTGGAGCTATTGTGGTAGTAGTAGTAGTAGTGTGCCGTTTTGTTTTTGAGAAATTGGCCTGTGTCTTGCCATTGTTCCTGTTGGCTTACTACTGTTCACATCCCCATTGCTATCTGCTGCAGGTCACTGATGCTGCATCCATGATGCACAAATTATGGATAAACAAGTTCCACTTCCACTACATTTGCATTTTAATTCTTTTCTATTCTTACTCTTACTGAATGTACAAATACTTCTAGTAGTAATTAAAGCTAAAATAAATCCATATTTGACTGATGTTGTTCTGCCTTCTTTGCTTGTAGGTGCACAAAAGACTGGAGCAGGTGTCTGTCATCATTCATCGGCTGTTCTACTGCCAGACGGGCGTCCTTTTGTACTACGTCACGTGTGGTGTGAGTGACTAACCTGACCAGACATCATTCTCAGCAACTTGTGCAACTGAGTGCTGCTGCTGACATCTGAAGAAGATGGGCCCAAAGAAAGCAGGTACCAGGTCCTCCAAAATAGTTGCTGAGAAGAAGGAACTGACACTTAAGTCTGGTGTTGACCCAAAAACCTTTTTTGGGAAAAAAAAGTACGCCCAAGCAGATGAGTGGGGAAGAGGTAGCCAGCCTAATCTTGGAAAGCAGTGATACTGAGCATCACCTGAACTTATCGCAAAGTAGTACACATTCCACGCAAGAGGGAACACAGCAGAAAAGCGGTGAACAACAACTAGCGCCTGCAATAGTAGATGTTCAACAACAACAACTGTATGTATCAAAACAACTACCACAACCACCGCCTGCAATAGTTTTTCAAGAACCACCACTGGCAATAGTAGTTGTTGTTCCTCCTGAAGTCGGGGCAGTTCAGGAAATTGAGCCTGATGCAAAGCAAGAAGAGGTAGCACATCCTGCAGGAGATCTATTGGGTTCCAAATCCCCACCAAGGAAAAGGAGGGTTAGTACATTGAGTTCTTCGCCAAGCATCCCTTCTGATGATCTTGATCTCGATTGGGAGCCAGAACGATCGGAGCATGAGAGGGAGGGACATCCCAAGAAGACCAGGCGAGAGAAAAGGAATGTTCCAGGAAGCCTACCACTTATGGAGTGCAATGTTCAGCAGCCGGATAATGATAATGAATCTGATGGTGATGATGAGTCAGACCCAGACATCACAAGCATTACTCCTGGCCCTGAGGACATGGAGACCAACATTTTTACCCTATCAAGAATGGCTGCGACTAGGGATGTAGTAGCACGCATACCACCAACCCAGGCCACACCAAAACTACCTCCAGCTTCCATTTTTACAATTGCACACAGCCGGCAGCGTCCTACATCCAGCACAAGTTCCACCTCAGCAGAAGGAGGTAGTGGTACTACTGCGCAGCCACATAGTGCAGTTCAGCACACAACCTCCAGTTCATCCGGCATTGGAAGTGGCACCTCTAGCAGGAGACAAAAGTTAAGCTCCCCAGTGTGGGACTTCTTTACAGTTAGCGCAAATGAGGACAACATTGCTATATGTTCCATTTGTCATTCCTCTGTTCGTCGTGGTAAGCTTGGCACAAACTATGGTACCGGAGGCCAAATGACCCATTTGAAAAAACACCACCAAATCAAGTGGGAGGACCACCTACGTATCATGAAAACTGGAACCATTAATGTTGGTGGGAAAGCAGTAGAAGGTCCACGGAACACAGAGGACGAAGAGGGAGACATTCTATCTGTTAGTGGTACACATCGTACCCATGTCCCACTCCCCAGCACTGCAGTGGTAGAACCCAGATCCTCCGGATCAGCAACATCTCTGTGGCACCAGAGTACGAGTAGCCCGGAGACACCAAGGAGTACGGGTGCGAAGTCTGCGACACGAAGTACTACATTGGGCATATCTGAAAGAAATACCAAGCAGCAGCGTACCATTCTTTGCATGATTAAGCAGGAGGGAAAGTACGAGCGCAACCACCCAATAGCACGTTTATACAATGCTAAGCTTGCTAAAATGTTAGCACTGGACCTTCTCCCATTTTCTTTTGTTGAAGGGATGGGTTTCCTGGAATTTGTGTCAACCCTCTGCCCAAAATGGAATGTTCCCAGCCGCTACTATTTTGCCAGAGTTGCTGTTCCAGCACTACACGACGACGTGCTGGAATTGCTTGGAAAAACCTTGCAGCAGAGTGCAGTGCATAGTATCCACCTGACAACAGACATGTGGAGCAGTAGTCAAGGCACAGATTACATGTGCATCACAGCACACTGGATCTCTTTTTCAGGTGTTAGAGACAAGATGTCTACAGGCATTGACATTAATGAGATTTTTAATGATACTCGCAAACATGCAACTGTAGCCATGTTTGCTATGGAGAACTCGCATGCTGCTGCAAACATTTTGGATGAGTTCAACAGCAAGGTCTTTGAATGGCTGCGACCAAGAGGCCTCAAAATTGGTTTTGTTGCCACCGACAATGGCAATAATGTAGTTAAGGCCATGGAAGATGGCGGCTATTTCAGGGTCCCGTGTTTGGCACACTGCATCAACATTGTGGTTCAAGACTTTCTGAAAAGTGAAAGCAAAGTCAGCAACTTACTGACCATTTGCAGAAGAATCTGCACGCATTTCAATCATTCTTTTAAAGCCCGGAAGCAGCTACGGGTCATTCAACGTGATTATAAAATGCAAGTCAAAGCACTCATTCAGGAGGTACCAACACGTTGGAACTCTACGTATTACATGCTCGAACGGCTGTTTGAGCAGTACATACCACTCAATGCATATGTCATGACAAGATCAGGGGATAATGCTGTTAAAGACATGACCGTTGAGATGTGGCAATGGGACCTCATTAAATGCCTGACTGAGATGCTACTTCCTTTTGAGGTCTTCACACGTGCAGTCAGCAGGGAGGACTGTACTATGAGCCAAGCAATCCCACTGTTGTACATGCTTGAGCAAGAGCTGAAGGAGGTGTATGAAACGTACGAAGGTATGGAAGGAAAACGTGAAGCATTTAATTTTGCGAAGTCCTTAGCATGGCGCTTATCTCAGAATACAAGGATTCAAAATAAGATTTTGTCACATGAACATTACATTACTGCCACAATTTTGGATCCACGGTACAAATTATTTGTGAATAGTAATGCATTAATTCCTTTTTCTAAAGAGGATGTTTCCAAGTACAAAACTGTAATAGCCAAGGAAGCCACTGATTTAGAAAACGACCGGCTCTCAATTAGAGGCCTGCCAGTGCCAGCCCAGGACAGTGCAAGTACTACTGAGCATCCTACAGAGTCAAGGTCCTCTTCACAGCATGCGAGCAGTGCGTTTGCTTCCCAGCAGTCACCAACACAAACAATAACACCAACAGGATCTGATTCATCAGACACAAGCAAAAAAATAGCTGCTTGGTTTCTACAGAAAGGGATGGGGAAGTCCGTTGCTGCCGCAAAGCAAAAAGAGGACGAGCAAACCAGAGCACCAATGAACATTGAGCGGATGGTCCAGGCCTATCTGGATGACACAACAGAGGTGTTCATGGAGCAAAGCCCATTGGTGTATTGGTATAGGACAAGAAGCCAATGGCCACTGCTTAGCAGGCTGGCGATAAAGTATCTAGCTTGCCCTGTTGCAAGTGTCTCTTCAGAGCGTGTGTTCAGTGCTGCTGGTGCCATTGTGACTGTGAGAAGGACCAGTCTCTCGCCCAAAAGCGTGGAGCGGTTAACCATGATAAAAATGAACCAGCACTTGATACCACCAGACTACAAAGTCCGTGAATCACAGCTGGAAGAAGAGAGCGAGTCGGAAGAAATAAGTATTGGGTTACAGGACCTACTTCTGTCAGAAGAACCACCAGGGTTTGAGGACGAGCTCCTCTTCCCTGACAACTAGCCCTTGCGGTGCCAAACGTAATCAACATCAACCACAGGTAAGAAGAGAAGTTTCCTGGGAGGTATACTGGAGGAGAGGCTGGTAGTACTAATAGGACAAATATAGCTTTCAGTGAGGGGCACAGCATCTATCTGTTTGCATGTTACACATGTGGTCAGTTAATAAACTATTTCAATCAAACACTGGCCGCTGCCCTGCATCTAGAGTAAACCTTGTGACGTACAACAGTAACCCCACCACAAAACAACATCATAGCATATCTGTATAAGTTGAAAATAAATAACATTTATTCATGTATACAAATAAAATCCTCCTATCCCTACCCTAACCCCAACCAATGTCCAAGTCCAAAGAATGTCCCACAAAACTAACCCCAACACCCAATTCCCACCCACCCACAAAAGTATTCAAAAAGGGCCAATCAACAGGGTCCGGGTCCATTATAGCTGGCGGGCTTTAAGGTGTTTGTCCACAATGATTTTTACGCGCTCCTCTAATTGGTCCTCCAGCTGGGCCATCCGGAGGAGAAGTTTTTGCCGAAAAGCACGGCACCTGCATTTGCATCCATTGTGTGTTGGGGTGGCAGATGTTAAAAACTGGCGGTGAGCGGCTGCCTGGCCACGGCGCCGTACTCCTGCAGGTGAAGCCTTGCTGGGGCCAGACGCATTGGAAGAGGCAGCAGCTGCTGCCGCCGCCTCCTCCTCCTCCTCAGCCTCAGCCACCAGCTTGCGGTACTCCTCCACAATGGCCTGCAGTTTCCTTTGCCGGGCCCTGGCTGCCAAATCCTTCCGCGATGGTTTTGAGGAAGGAGTATGAGTATCTATAAAAAAAGAAACAGAATTGTAACTGAAACTCTTCATAATTAATTCAACAGTACATTTTGGCATAGTAGCACTACCAAGCGCAGTACATACAATTGGTGTCTACTTTTAGTATCTATCTAATCTGTCCTCCTGCTTCCCCTGCCTGTAGCATTTGTTGAAGTTTTTCCGGCATTATACTTGCCCTAGTACTGGGTGGCCTTGAGTACACATAAGAAGAACACAAGTCTTTTTTGTATCCTTTTAGTTTTTCAAAGTAAGACTCTGCTTCCAGTGACAGTCTTCACCTATGATGAATGTACAAATACATTTAGGGGGCATCCACCCAATAAAAGTCAATGTCTATCATTCTTTATTATCGGCTTACCTGGTTTCACTTTCACCAGCAACCACCCATGCGTCCACTCCTTCCTTGCCTTGGGTTTCATTGACACAAACTCCGCTCATGATTGTTGCTACCCACTGTATCCATGCACCCATATTCTTTTGCCCAACCAGGCCTGCATTGTATTTCACCTTGCAGTTCTACCCATCCTTTAACAACCCATGTATCCGATTTATATCAGCCATGTGAATGAACCTTACAAAGTATCCTTCTATGGTAGTTTGTCTTATTATTACATCTCTTTAGTCCTTCCTCCTTCCACCCTAGTTAACTTCTTTCCCTTTTTGTTCAACATATCCCTCAGGTCATCTGATCTGACTTTTAGTCTTCTCCAAAAGCTACACAGCTGAGTTGGAGTCTGATGGAAGAGGCCTTATTTACTCAACTCAAACTGGTAATGCTACAAAGGGTGTCTTCTTCAACCATTGTATTTTGTCCAGTACAACTTCAAATTCATAATTTCCTAATAAGTCTCATAGCACAGTGAGGAAAAAAATGTCCCCCATCCATCTAGTAATGCAAATAAGTTGTGAATATAACTTACCACCGCCCACCGCTGAACTTTCCTCCCCCACTGATGCTCCTGCATGCGCCGCGTCCTCTGTCCCCTCCTGGATGGCAATCTCTTCGCCGCTGGCCCCGTCAGCACTGGTGGTTAGTATTGATTGTGCACCTGTAAAAACAAGTACAGCTTTTTAGATGCCTGCACACCGCCCCCTATTTTACTAGTTGTACTTTTTTCACCAGGAAGGAAGATTGAAAAAACAGTTACGTACAACGACAATCGTCGTGACAGTGTAACTTGTCCAAATTGCGTCCAATTTACAGCACTCACATTAGACAGAGTTTTGTTTTAATTTATTAGATGGTCCCTAGGGTCATCTAATCTACTCCTACTATAGTCTTTGGAAAGTTAGCCTGAGCCATATAACCATTTTTTGATCCGTGTCTACTGCTTTGCCCATGTTACCTTGCAGCTTGTTGCACGGTAAGAAAGACACCATTGAGGGCACATGATGAGTCTGCCATACAATTGACAAACCAGTATTGTTAGTCCATAATGTTGCACTTGTTGCCATGTGATGATGATTACTAAAAACTGGCATAGTTGTATTCACTGTCTAACGTGCAACATTTTTCTCATAGGCAGATGAGAAGAGAAGATTGCCTTCTACGAAACAAGGGATTTGCAGAGCTTTCGAAAGATGTCTCCCACAATTCACACATTACTCTATCGTGCACTAGATGTACAAAATGTACAGTATTTAATCATCTTCATTTTGCATGGTGGAGCAGGATGTTTCTCATTGAAATACTTCCAAGTTACAACAATACAAAGCTTGTTAATTATTACAAAAAATAAAGTTTTTGAACTTGCACGTAGACTCTGTGGTATATTTTCAGTGTCTGGGGTGCTGGGGACTGAAACGAGTGAGTGAGCGAAAGGGTCTTCTACTCTTCTTCTTCTGTTCTGGCGTGGGTTGTGTATTAACATTGGGTATATCTAACTATCTTCGTGTGGGGGTGGGGAGTGGGACAATTGGCTATGACCGAGACACTTAGGTAGGTAGACTAGATGGTCATTGGATTATGGGTTCTTCTGACTGAGTTCTGTGACCAGGGTGTAAGGTCCAACCTCCCTATCACCAACATCAACAACATCCTATTTTCTTCTTGTACATAGTTGTGTATGTGCAGAGAGAGAATAATAATAACCACAACAGTAGTAGAAGTATACTAACTGAACAAAAATTAGTAGGTAAACATCTGGTTGTGCATTTTTGTTGGTGGGGATTGAGAGCCTGGAGATTACAGAGGACAACGCAAAAGACAGGAGTGGACCCAATGGCTACAGCTATTCTATCATTCAAAAGAATACCGGTCCTTAACTAAAGAGTGGCCAACAGGGCAAGCTTAGCTACACACAGTCTAATAGTAGTAGCACACAGACTCTAGGGGCAGAGGCAGTTTGAAGGAACTGAAAGTCAGGGATGGCATTGGATAGTTACGCAAAATTTGGAAAACAAATGTAAGACCAAAGAAGGTTTTGCTAACATTGAATTACGAAGGAGCATTCATAGGTTGGAAAAAATAAGGTGCGTTAAAAAGTTAGGGAAATATAATTGTTAATAATATAAGCACTGTAGGACTTACTGGGGCCAGCAGCAGGATCCGCGGTAGAGGAGCGCTCCTCCTGTGGTTGTCCCGCCAACTCGGACCCCGTCTTCTTCTTGCCCTTCGGTGGTGCTGATCATGTAAGAAATAATAAAGAAAGAGAAACATTAACTGCTGTCAAACAAAGACCTCATTCAAAAATCCTCTCAAACATTTTATGGAACAACAATTCCAATAAAATTGACTTCGAAGTATAAATGACTACTGGCTTGCAAGATCCACAGACCGTCTACTTATAGAACACTAATCAAATGTGCCATAAACATTCTGATTGCAGAATACTAACGAAGTCAGTACCACCTGACCTACACCACCTATTCAATAATGCAGATGGGCCAATTGGTCAGTACGTTGGCATTTCAATTTTATTTTTACCCGCAAACATTACTTATTCATCAAAGAATTCTACACAATACTTGTACTACTATAATATATATTAAATTATTAATATTACTAGCTACTCACCAAGCCCCACGACTTCAACACCTATCAGGTCCAACAGGTCCTGCTCCCTGTCTAGGATGTCTGCCCACCGGTGGGCCAGCTGCTGGTGGGTGCGCCGGATTTCTGAGCGACGGTAGACTGCCCGGCGCACCTTCGCCCACCGCCGGTGACGCTCCTCTGGCAGGTAACCAGACCCTGGCCTGCCGCCTGCTGCCAAGGTCAAGGGGAGGTGGCGCTGGATGAAAAAAACAAGGGCGGCCACCTCCGCCTCCCCGAAAAGATTCCGGGCCTTCACCCCTGTTGGGCGCATTCTGCCGCAAGGCAGCCGGCTCTTGGGCGCAGGCGCCTTGCCCTTCGAGCCGGTTCTGCTGCTCCCCTTTGCCATGGTTCTGGGGTGGAGGTTGAAAAGAAAGTTAGGGGGAAGAAGTAGGAGCTTAAATAAAGGAATAAAATAAAACAGTAAAAAAGCTAAAAAAAGGTGGAAAAGTAGAAATAAAATGCAAAATATAAACTTAGGGATAGAGAGAGATAGATGATAAGTAAAAAAAGTAAGAAAAACTGTGAAAAGAGGTAAGGATTGAAGAGATATAAGGTGGATAGAAAACTAGGCCCAGAACCATAGCATAGAGTGTGAAAACCAAGATGGCCGCGCCCATCGCGACCACGTTGGTAAGTTCGCGCGAGATTTCACGCGAACACGCACTTTGTCAGTCCAAACAAGTAGTTGTGTTCCCGAACAAGACGTGCACCGCGCGAACGCGTTATTCGCGACCCGGAAGAGGAAATAGGGGGCGCGGGCGGACGGGACAATTTAAAAAACAAGATGGCCGCGCCCATAGCCCAACCACATGGGTAAGGTCGCACGCTACGATTCCCCGAACACGCAGACAGCGCCCCGACCACGCACTACGCGCTCCCGAGCAAGAAAAACGGCTCGCGAACGGGACCAGCAGGCTACTACGCATGCTCGCGAAGCTCGCGTAGTGCGAGAACGTCTTCGCGTAGCTTCGCGTAGCGCGACTACGCGCACTACGCCCACCCCTAAGTTTTAAGATAGGCCTCACTTCATCTGCATCAAGATACTGTTAGTTTAAAATGTATATCTTTAGGACTGTGTAGGGGGCCTGGAAAAGCAGAAGCTTCTGTAAGTGTCAAAGTTGTTGAAAAACTGTTTGTCCTTCAATCTTTTCCCTTGTCTTTTCTAATTTTTAAATACATGTTTTAATATTTTTCAAATGTTTGTTCTCTCTTTCACAGATTGAAAGTATAAAAATAAAAAGTGAGTAAGTTAACGACAATTATAAGGTAAATGTTTTGTACTCTTTTCGTTACATTTCTATCACATTCCCCTACTATTAGTTCCACAGCTTCATTTCTTTAACCCTCAGTTTCCTGCCTTTGCTACTTCCCTCATTCCTTTCTCTATTACCTACTTACTCTACTCCTTCCCCTCCTTTTCTCAGTCCCTCTCTTCTCATAGTTCCTCACTCTTGTTCACTCACTCCGTCTCTATTACTCTTAGTGTCTTTGACTGATCACTCTTTCACTACTTGTTCATTATGCTTTCTCTGTGTAGTTGAAGCACACTAAGGGGCATATTATGAACACAGCCAATAAAATTATTGCTGTTTTTATTGGCAGAAAACTGCTGCTAAAGTGGTTTTAGCGGCAGTTTTCTGCCGCAAAAGCGGCTTTAGCAACACATTTCTGCCGATAAAAGCTGCAAAACTTTTATTGCCTATGTTGATGATATGGCCCTATGTTATTTACATTTCTTTGCTGTTTCAATTAATCTTTTTCTGTTACTTCTTCTTTTCTGTTTTCTGTTTTTTCTCTCTGTTATTCCACATGTTTTAATCTTATTTTGAACATTCACTCACATTCTCCAAGAAAATCTTCTTTGTTATTCTTCTACTCTCCTTTTTTAGGTCTCGTGACCTATCAATGCGCATGCGCATTGAGAGAAGCGAGACTATAGGGCTTTAAACAAAGTTTAACTAACTGTGGCGATTTGGTGCTGTGCCCGTGGCTTTTAGGTCAATGCGCAAGCGCATTGACCTAAAATGCGCGTGCACATCACCAAATCGCCATCTGTTCCCTCAGCCGCACTCCTCCCACACCTTTGAAGTGAAGCTTAGCTTCACTTCAAAGGCCACGGCTGCTTCACACCCTCATGCCGCTCTCCCCGCTCCACCCCCTCCCCTGCCCGCCGTGTGCATTTCTCCTCCCCCCTCCCCACAGCAATGCCCTCCGTCTTTCTCCTAGCCTCTGTGTGATCTTGGGCGCATCACTCTGTTGAAAATTAGTACGTTTTGGTGAACATTATCTGCGCCATCTTGCCTCTTCCCCTGATGCCACACTTTTGTTGTGCGCGCCCGCCATTTTTTTAAGATGCCCCGATCAGAACGAACCCTTTTGCATGCCGCTGGCCCCTGACATAGCCCTTCGCCTTCACTAAGCCTGCACGCTGACCACCCCTGCTTGCACCTGCCTTGAGTCATAAACCCCTCTTCGGCGCTGCTCTGCCCCAGGCCCTCATCCTGTTCCCAGCGCGACACCTCCCTGCTTCCCTTTCATGATCTCCGGCCCTTAGATGCAAACCCCCTTTTTCCCTGTGTGCCCGTTTTGTCTTCCCCGTTCCCAGGCCGACACCCAGCTCTGCCGATACCATTCCTTGCCCCTCCCCGTACAATAGAAAGCTTCCCCCATCAAAGGATCCCCGGGTTGATCAAAGCCCCCACTCCATGAGATCCGATCAAACCCCCCACATTCCGTGAATCGGCGGAATATCCAGCTGCGTGATACTCATCACTTGTTATGACTAGGGTGGGGACTTCAACTGTAAATGTGTGTGGGAACGGGCCCAAAGGGGATTTCCGGGAATGTCTTTTCCATACATCAAAGCTTTAACATGAATGTGTAATCTACAATACAGCCATAAAACAGTGTATAAGAGGCCAGGCCTCAGAAATGTATCCAGAGCACCTCAGAACGATACCTTCTGTCCGTTTCGTTGTGTTCTCCTCCGGAGAGAATAAAAACCTTGTTTCCTGCTTTCCAGTCTCCAGCGCCTGCCTCTTCATTGATTAAATAACTAGAGGGTCACAGAGGCAATACCGCCGGGCAAATATCGATTGTCCCCGACCCGACTCAGGTTTTAACAATTGGCGTCCCAAGCGTGGGGCCCATCAGCGACTCGTGGATCCAGTGGGAGAGGTCCCGACGACAGAGTGAACGACTGCAACGATCGGGAGAGCTCTTGCCCAATAGACCCTCGTCTGGCAGCCGATCATCCGAACTTCACTAGTTCCGAACAGACCTCTCTCGAGTGATCTACGGTCCTGACTGGGGACCATCAGGAGTGCCGTGAGAAATACGAGAAAAAGAGGACGATCGGGCGCTGGATTCGGAAGACAAGAAACTGTCCACATGGTCCGGGTAAGGTCGTGTAATCACGACAAGTTGCGAAATGAGTGCTTGATTGTTTGATTGTTTAAAAATACTAGTATTGCTCTTTATTTATTTGGAGATTCACTGTCTACAAACGGAGAAACAACGGGCTCTCTCTTTGCAAGCAGTGGAGGATAGGTAGGGCAGCAGCCGTGCTTATTTTTTTCTCCCCCACTCAATAATTACTTGAAACTGAACTGTTGTTCGCAAAACTATTGTTTCCTGGAGATTCCCTGTCTGCAAACAGGGAAGAGACCACCCTTTTTGCAGATAGTGAAAAGGGTAGGTAACGCAGATCTTTGCGGACCTACTCATTCTCCCCATTGTTATTTATTGGTCTTTTTGTTATTTTTGATCCATGAGGTATTCACTGCCTGCAAACAACGTTGAATAGAAATATTCTGTCCAGTCTTTGCACCTAGTGATAAGATAGGCAGTGCTGACTTTTTAGTCCCTCGTTACGAGCCGTCATGTCTGTCTTCTCCCCACTGATTAATAGCCTGTTTAGCCCGGACCGTGTATTAGAGGTGGACCATATAGCTCCACTAGAAGGCACCCCTAATAAGGACATGTTCATAAACTATGGATTAGTCACCATAGCCTATAATAAATTGTGGCACAGGTATACCGAAGAGAGTCAAGACAAACAGTGGCCACTGGCAGGATCCTTTGACCTTGATAAAATAGAAACGTTAGAAATAGCCCTTCGAAATAATAAGACAACGCCAATTATGCTCGACAGTCTCGGTATGTGGCGCAGAGAGGCTATGCAACGACAGAGAAAAGACGAGGACAAACCAAGTAGAGAAATATACCGACAGGACAACCCCAGGACACCGCTACCCACAACTTACCCCCCGACACTATGCAAAAGACGACCAGACTTAGGGCCAGACCAATGCGCTTTTTGTAGGTATGTCGGACACTGGAAAGCCCAATGCCCGACTCTACTGAGCGTGAGTAAAGGCAAAGGGCCGACAGGAACGACAGACCGGCAGTACGAGAAAAAGCGCGAGACAAAGAAGAACCCGACTTACATAGACAGACCAGACAGAACCACCACGTTCGATTATGCCCGATGGCACAGATTTCGCCAGGACAATTTCAGCGGCATGCTCAAGTTCTCCTAGGTCGGACAACGTCAAGACGGGAACCCAGCCTCGTTTCAAATTCGCAGACGGAAAGAGATAATTATGACCAATAACTGTTTTATGTTCGTCTTGGGTCTTTGTATGTCGTACTTGTACTGTCCCCCGTCTGAGTTTGTGTGTATGTAATGTACAAATCTGCGTCATCCCTCTACACGTGTTTCCGTGTTACTCAACCTCTGTTAGCAGAAACTTAGCATAAAAGCAACCTGGAAAGAAAGAAATGGTAAAACAAAATCCGTAGACCATTAATGAACTTGAACTTTTAATTTAGCACAACAAACAAGGAATAATAACGATAAACTGTAGAAAATGAAAGTCAAACAGAGCATTCGCCCCCCCCCCATTCTGGAACCTTCCAAAGTAGGGCAGGGTTACGGCTACGCCCAACCAACGGCAACCCATATAAGGCGGGCCCGGCCGCCAACTCTTGGTCAGGAAATCTTAACGTATGGGGGAGCCGGAGGAGAGGCAGGAGCCAGCAGCCGGGGCAGTTGTAGGTAGTCCCGCCACATGTCTCCTCAGCCAGCCGCAACGGGCCTGGATAGACTTAAGTAGTCCCGCCACATGTCCAGAGAAGAACGAGGCACCTCTTCCTTTTCTCTTCCGTAACAGCCGCAGCAGCTCTGGACGGCGGGATGTCCTGCACGTACCTCCACAACAATTTGTCCAAGTTGGGCTGGGAGGGAGAGGCGACGCGGACGAGCCTCTCCCACCTCCACCGATAGGAGGTCTCCCAGCCCCCGGCCCGACGCCGAACACCCCCAGTCAGGCGATGGTGCCAATACTTCCACAGCACCGAACACACCATGGTGGCACCCCAGTACTTGCGCAGCACCGAACGTGCAATGGTGGCCATATTTTCGGAACACCGAACCTGCAATGACTGCACTGATACTCGTGCCGCGCCGAATGCGCGCCACAGGTGACCATACTCCCACAGCACTGAGCACAGGACTTGGGAAACACCGGATGTGGAGAGACCTTCATGCGGGGCGATGAACAGGAGCGGCATGGAGTGCACCGGGAGAAGGAGACGATGCGAACGAGTCTCCCTCGCCCCCCCCCAGGCGGGGGCATCACAGCTGCACCCCAGCTGAACGTCCCGCTTTCACACAACAGGGACCTCTTCCTTTCACTCCGAAGGATCTCTCCCACTCTTGCAAACTCGACGAGAGTGGCCCCTGTAGGGCCTCAAAATGGCGTCTGGGTCCGCTGGAAGGCGGGCCCCGGCCACTAGAGTAACTTTGACCAGCAATATAACTCGAACATTTGCCCCCTGGAGCACGAGCCCCCATCTCCGACAGCATCTCCGCAGCCTTGAAGATCCTACAAAGGTCCCCGGCGGAACCTTCGGCCTTTGCAGGCTTCCGGTAAGGGACGGCTGCCTTGGTCGCCAACGAAACAAACATGACATTGCCACTCCTTCTGTTAGCATGAATTCTAGAACTGCCGAAAAGGACTCTGGTCCAAACTGCCAGTAATGGGAAACATTTCCCCCTGATGCTGCTTCCGGACTGAGCCGGCCCCGCCCAAAATGGCGCTGGTATCAATCGGAACTTACGAACACCTCGTGGTGTTCCTTCGCACTAATATAAACTTGATGTTCTGAGATTTTATATGATCCTTTGTACACTTGGCTAGAAAAGACAAGGAGAACTCACTCGACGAACAGTATGAAAGGATCCCCGTTACAAATGTTGATTACAAATGTACAATGTATTATATTTTTTATAACTGATGTAAACCTCATTTACGACGCACACGTACGGTATGCATATAGGAAATCTGATTACCACTATTATGATTATGCTTCTAAATTATGAAAATAAATGCCCCCGAACCCCCCAGCCAATTAATAGACGTTTTAGTCTCTTACAAATGAATGAGTAAAACTTTCCGATGTTTTTATTGCTGCAAACGACACCCCCCACTGTACGCACTTTAGCCATTGCCACGACCGACCAAATACGACCGCACCCTCATAATCCTCATGCTGAAATGATTTTGCAAAATAAAGTTTTTGAAACTATGGACGGGTATTGCATGCTTTATTTTAAAAAAATGTGGGATCGGTGGGAAAGTTCTTTTCTGTGCACCCTACTCTGCTCTCTCTTTAAGGTTAAAAGAAGATGGTTGCCCAGCCCTGGAGGACGGATCGGATCGACAACACGACACTCCGCCTTCAAAGTACGCGACTGACTCATGAACTCTCGCGTAGAGGAAGACCTTGACCTCCAAGGATGGGTAAAACGAACGGTGTAAATGAGGGAATGTAAAAGGAGGGTGAAATGAAATAATGTAAATGTGATAAAGTACAACGTTCCAAAGTATCAGGGAACGGAGCTGACCCAAGAACCGAAGAACCTTAGAACGCCACAGCGTTGAAAGAGGTTTAAGGATCCCGATAGTGAGATACATCCTTTGACTAGATACCTCGCACTAAGCACCTCTGGTTTCCTTTTTACGTTTCCCCGCACACGACCTATATGGACACACTACCCCCCTCGACTCCAGAAACCATATCCCCGGGGACCCTGCCCCGAGGAGGAAAGACGAGTAAGAGGTAAGTAAAGGACTTATGAATCCATGTATTTGAATATGCGCGAATGCTGTCTCCCCCACCCCCTTTTTTCCTCCCTCTGCAGGTTACATCAGAGATTACAGCCGAGGTGTGGCGAAGATCTGAAGCCTTGCCATGTCTAATACACGAAGCGGACTAGCGCCGCAAGGTGGTGTCTAAGCACGCCTGCAAACTACTCACGTATCGAATAAACCCGAAAAATTAGCACAACCTGATAAAAAGTGATCACCCTTAAACCAGACCGGACGAATGAACCCATGTCACGTATGATGCGAAACTATGAGGGAATGTGTGTGTGTGTGACTGAGGCGTTGACCCAACTGGTCGAAGGACCGAGAATGCGAGAAAGTGCGACAAAATGGTACCTCCTTTCTTCTTTCCTTTTTCTTAAGGCACGTCCCCTCTACCCTGTCTAATGCTCAAACTGCATGATTACAAGATTCTAACGCAGACCCGTGAATGCCCTTTACTGTGTAATGCACTAAATAGCCTTTCTTGAATACACCGTCACCCTCTCTGTTGCACGTGTACTATTTAGCCTGCCGTTGCGCTCTCTCTCTCTCTCTCTCTCTCTCTCTCTCTCTCTCTCTCTCTCTCTCTCTCTCTCTCTCTCTCTCTCTCTCCCTCTATTTTTGCACTCCCACTCTTCCGAGTGATTAGCCCCGAAATTGGCAGACTGCCACCCCTAGCACACCACCTAATTGGCTTCAAATACCGTCAGTATTTGCACAAAAACTTGTCTTTAATACAATCACCCTGAGGCCGCGTCATTACCTCTCCTTTTCCGCTAGAAGTCAATGAACCGAGGTTGGGCCGTAAGGGAAAGGACAGGTAAGACCAGCCTGAATTTCTGTCCCCTCGTCCACAGCCCCACACATGTCCACGGCCACTCGCTTGATCAGGTCTGGACTTTAAATATCCCCACTACTCCTCCTGTCATTTCCCCATGCTCTTGGTCGGACCATTTTTCAATTTCCTTCTCCCTCGCGCTAGCCCCAGCATCTAAACCCCCTCTCCCTAAGAACACCTGGGCTAGAAAGTGGGGTAAGGCAGATATGCCATCTTTCTGCCTAGCCCTGGCCAACTCCTGCCCTGACCTCTCGGGCCTCACCGCCCCAGACCAGCTGACTACCATCGATGGCTGGCTGGCTCGGGCAGGCGACGACTTCGCCCCCTTGAGACGGATTACGGTGAAGCGCGCCCATGCGGCCAATCGTTGGTTCACCTCCGACCTCAAGGAGAAGAAGCTGGCCGCACGCAGAGCAGAGCGCGTATGGAGAAGAGAATACGGCCCCGCCAAAAAAACCACCTATCTCTCTGTGCTCAAAGTTTACAAACAAAGCATACTTGATGCCAAGACCCTGTTTTACTCAAACAGGATATTGGCAGCCGAATCTCAGTCCAAAGAGATTTTCGCCACAGTACATGAGCTTGCCTCATCTAACAGAGCCACGGCCTTGATCCCCCCCTCCCAACCACTCTGCGACTCCCTCAATGATTTTTTCATTGACAAGGTCGCAACGATCAAGGCTAAAATCTCTCCTCCCTCCTCGGCCTTCATCAACCCCTCCCCCCCGGTTATCACTTCCAAACTCACGTCCTTTCCCCCTCTGACCACAGCTACACTCTTTCCTCTGCTTCAAAAGGTAAAGTCCGGCTCACCCCTAGACTTTGCCCCCGCTCGTATCTTGCGAGAGGTCTTCCTACACTGTCCTACCCCTCCCCTCACACTCTTAAATGACTCACTTAAATCCGGAGTTGTCCCCACTGCCCATAAATTTGCGGCAGTTATCCCCATTCTAAAAAAACCTGGTACCGACCCTTCATCTCCTTTAAATTACAGTCCCATTTCCCTTTTACCCTACTTGGCCAAGGTCTTGGAGACCCACGTAACCAGCACCCTGAGCACCTATGTGGAAGCCAACCACTGCCTCTCCCCCCGGCAGGCGGGCTTTCGCCCCCTCCACTCGACGGAGAAGGTAGTGATCTCAGTGATGGACAGCCTACGCGAGGGCATTGATACCAACGTCCCCCAGGCCCTCATTCTTTTAGACCTATCCGCCGCATTTGACACGGTGGACCACTCCATCCTTCTCACCCGTGTCAAGGCGGCGGGTATAGAGGGCCTGGCCCTCGCCTGGCTCAAGTCCTTCCTGAGTGACAGGGCTCAGGCAGTCCATCTTGCTGGTTTCACTGCTGCCTCTCGTAAGGTCGCATGTGGAGTTCCCCAAGGCTCTTCCCTTTCCCCTCTTTTGTTTAATTTATACATCTACCCCCTCATTTTTATGTTACAGCAGCTCGAGGTCACGGTGTTCAACTACGCCGATGACCTCCAGCTAATTTTCAACCTTTCCCACTCCTCCTCCTCTGCTTCAAATGTCCAATCCGTCATGTTATTCATCCAGGATTGGATGAACTGCAACCACCTCAAACTCAACCCAGACAAGACGGAGTTAGTCTTGACTAGAGGTGGTTGCAGCCCCTGGTCCCCTTTCCACTGGCCCCCTTCACTTGGTGTTCCCCCACCCCCAGTCCCCAAGGTCAAGACCCTCGGCATCCTCCTGGATCCCTCACTTTCCGTCCACTCCCAGGTCAGCTCAGTTGTTTCCTCTTGTTTCTTTTCCCTTCGAATCATCAGAAAGATTTCTCGTTTTTTTTCTTTACCCGCCCTAAAGATTATAGTGATGGCCATGGTGCTCTCGCGCCTCGATTACGGGAACATCATTTACAACGGCGCTCCAGCTTACGCCATTCGCCGTCTGCAGCTAGTGCAGAACCAGGCTGCCCGCCTGATTCATGGCCTGCCTAAATACCACCGAGCCACTCCCTTACTGCAGGCATTGCACTGGCTGCCGGTGAAAGAGCGTGCCTTGTTTAAACTTGGTTGCACCACCTTCCAGGCTAAAACAGGCACCGCCCCGGAATTCATTTGTTCTGCCATCACCCCCTACATTCCTGGACGAGAGCTTAGGTCCACTCATCAGGCTCTGCTAACTATCCCCCGCTTCAGTAAGAAAAAGACTGGTGGTACGAAATTTGCAGTACTTGCTCCTTCGTTTTGGAACTCCCTTCCTTCGGAACTCCGCATGTCATCTTCCTACATGGAATTCCGGAAGGGTCTCAAAACTTTTCTTTTCTCTCGAGCCTACAATGCTTAATCCCCCTCTGCTCCTGCCCGCTTCTCTCAATCCAACAGCGCCATGAAACCGCATGGTAAAAGTGCGCTATAGAAAAGTTTTTAAATTCAAATTCAAATTAAGACGACAGAGGTTCCCTAATCTGACCCGAAATAAGGGAACTACATGTCAACGGCTCCTATGGTATAAAACAAGGACCTCAGAATACGCGACCCTCCCCTCCCCGAATTGTCGCAATACCCAAACCGGAAAAATGATCACCCCTGTTACCTCCCCTGTATCAGCCGCCCAAAAACTGGAATTATGAAACTACCCCTCATTTCCGGTTGTGAGAGATGGGTCGATTTATGCCCTTACCACAAGTTTCCTATGTCCCTGGTTGTTTCCCATAAAACCCCTGTCCTTCCTAATTAAGTAATCGGGCTGTAAAGGGTTACGTAGGATCCAGAATGATGTTTTACAAGGTTAACAGACTAGTCCAAGGTAAAGAAATCATCGAAATGAACCCCGTAGTAGTTGAAAACCAGGTAGCCATGTTCGTCTCTCAGCAAAATACCTGTGTAGTACCATGTTGACGACTCACAGTACCCTTTGTAAATGTAAAACTCTAGAGAACGGCATATCTTTGCCAGGTTCGTCTCACGAAGGTGGGTCACCATCAGATGAACTGTCGTGACTGTAATAAATAATTGTAAAGGAAAGTCATAGTAAATCCAACAGGCCCGTCACCGGTCATTCATATGCCAGTTGTGAACACTAATATAACGGGCATTTTCATTCTTTGCCTGGAGCTGGGAGAGAAATAGACTTTTTGATTATCTTCATCTGCAAATTCTCTAAAGACTGTCTTTTCAAACTTGTTTAAGGGTACTGCTGTTGGAGGAGAGAAGGACCGGATGTGGGAGCACGAGGCCTGACTGCAGACTAAGGAACACCTGCGACATTAGCCAAGGCGAGACCACGACAGAAAAGAGCTGCAGGACGAGGCACTGTTTTCGACAACATGAGAAGAAAGGGTCGACCTGATGCCCCTGCTCGATGTCCAGTGTCTGTCGACAAGTCCCCGCTCTCTGAATTCGGTCACACGCCCGCCTATTTGAAGTCTCTCGTTCCCCTAGTTTGTTCCTAATTTGGCCTAGCTCCATCCCCCTTTTTCCTCTGACCTACCCTATGGACTGTTTTGTACGCTCTTCTTCCATCTGAACTTTCTGACAATCACCTCAAGGGACACAGGGCGAAAAGGACCTTTCCGACCAGAAACGCGAGGAAAGGGTCGTGCCCTGCAACGCAGAACTTAGAACAGAGCTGGACTTGTAGCTCCACCGCCGGTGCTCAACAGCGCCAACGAAAGGCAACAAAGAATGATGAGAACTCGTTAAACTTCGAACATTTGACATCCCCAATCGCCGTTTCTGCTAGACCTCATTTCTCTCCCAGCCGCCATTGTATTGATCATGCTCCAATCCGAACCTGATAAATATGTAATAACCTGCCAGTATGAAATATGCTTGCTGCTCTCGCTACAGAATCGTTTTTGTATTACATTCCTATGACTTTCCTGCTGAACAAATTGATCAAAGTTTATCAAATAGGCCCACCTCCTAAAAACTAGAAATGTTAAAATGTATTGTTTACAACTCTTTTCCTCTAGGGTTCCTACCGTTTTCTTTCTCATGCCCACCACAATAGAACCGAGTAGAAAATGAGCCAGCAAGATGTCTTGAATATGTTAAAGGGAGGACTGTTGAAAATTAGTACGTTTTGGTGAACATTATCTGCGCCATCTTGCCTCTTCCCCTGATGCCACACTTTTGTCGTGCGCGCCCGCCATTTTTTTAAGATGCCCCGATCAGAACGAACCCTTTTGCATGCCGCTGGCCCCTGACATAGCCCTTCGCCTTCACTAAGCCTGCACGCTGACCACCCCTGCTTGCACCTGCCTTGAGTCATAAACCCCTCTTCGGCGCTGCTCTGCCCCAGGCCCTCATCCTGTTCCCAGCGCGACACCTCCCTGCTTCCCTTTCATGATCTCCGGCCCTTAGATGCAAACCCCCTTTTTCCCTGTGTGCCCGTTTTGTCTTCCCCGTTCCCAGGCCGACACCCAGCTCTGCCGATACCATTCCTTGCCCCTCCCCGTACAATAGAAAGCTTCCCCCATCAAAGGATCCCCGGGTTGATCAAAGCCCCCACTCCATGAGATCCGATCAAACCCCCCACATTCCGTGAATCGGCGGAATATCCAGCTGCGTGATACTCATCACTTGTTATGACTAGGGTGGGGACTTCAACTGTAAATGTGTGTGGGAACGGGCCCAAAGGGGATTTCCGGGAATGTCTTTTCCATACATCAAAGCTTTAACATGAATGTGTAATCTACAATACAGCCATAAAACAGTGTATAAGAGGCCAGGCCTCAGAAATGTATCCAGAGCACCTCAGAACGATACCTTCTGTCCGTTTCGTTGTGTTCTCCTCCGGAGAGAATAAAAACCTTGTTTCCTGCTTTCCAGTCTCCAGCGCCTGCCTCTTCATTGATTAAATAACTAGAGGGTCACAGAGGCAATACCGCCGGGCAAATATCGATTGTCCCCGACCCGACTCAGGTTTTAACAACTCGAGCAACGATAATGGATGCAAGAAGTTCAGCTTGTTATAGCTATTTTGCCTAATTTATGAGGTATGGTGTTTGACAAGTTTTACGTTTACTTCTTTTAAGCTGCTCACAAATAAACACGTTTTTCACTGCTGATTTCACACGCAACGCCACTCACACACGCAACTCATCCACGCAACCCCACTCATCCACGCAACCCCACTCATCGACACAACGCCACTCACACACGCAACGCCACTCTCACACGCAACACCACTCACACACGCAACGCCACTCACACATGCAACGCCACTCACACACGCAACGCCACTCACACACGCAACGCCACTCACACACGCAACGCCACTCACACACGCAACACCACTCACACACGCAACACCAGTCACCCACGCAATGCCACTCACCCACGCGACGTCACTCATACACGCAATGCCACTCACACACGCAACTCATCCACGCAACCCCACTCATCTACGCAACGCCACTCATCGACGCAACGCCACTCATCGACGCAACGCCACTCATCGACGCAACGCCACTCACACATGCAACGCCACTCATACATGCAACACCACTCACCCACGCAACGCCACTTACCCACGCAACGCCACTCACCCACGCAACGCCACTCACACACGCAACGCCACTCACCCATGCAACGCCACTCACACACGCAACGCCACTCACACACGCAACTCATCCACGCAACCCCACTCATCCACGCAACACCACTCATCGATGCAATGCCACTCATCGACGCAACGCCACTCATCGACGCAACGCCACTCACACACGCAACGCCACTCACACACACAATGCCACTCACACACGCAACGCCACTCATACACGCAACGCCGCTCACACACGCAACGCCGCTCACACACGCAACGCCACTCACACACGCAACTCATCCACGCAACCCCACTCATCCACGCAACACCACTCATCGACGCAACGCCACTCATCGACGCAACGCCACTCATCGACGCAACGCCACTCACACAAGCAACGCCACTCATACACGCAACGCCACTCACACACGCAACGCCACTCACACACGCAACGCGCAACACCACTCATACACGCAACGCCACTCACACACGCAACGCCACTCACACACGCAACGCCACTCACACACGCAACGCCACTCACACACGCAACTCATCCACGCAACGCCACTCATCCACGCAACGCCACTCATCCACGCAACGCCAATCATCCACGCAACGCCACTCATCCACGTAACTCCACTCATCCACGCAACGCCACTCATCCACGCAACGCCACTCATACACACAACGCCACTCATACATTTGCAAAACCAAAAGGTCAAACTCTTCTATTGCGAGACCTATTGCATTTTCAATGCTTGATTCTTTCACTTCCTTATCTATTTTGTTTTTCACAATTATATCCTCTTCTATCTTTTCTTCGGTAAATAAATCTATTAAACAGCATCTCTGGTTTAGTCCCTATAGCTGTCTTTCTTTTAACATTACTTTCTGTTTACTTCCCTTATACTTACTCTTCTTTTTTTTTTTTTTTTTTTTTTGGTTCGCTCCCGGTTCGCGTACCGGCGAGCGAACCGGGAAGCGAACCAAAAGAAATAGAGCTTGCCAGAGTGCTAAACATTCTAGCAATTTTTTTATAAAGGGGAGGTAGTTCTGAAAAGAACTTTTTTTTGTGTTTTTGTTGTTTTATATATTTTTTTTAATTTTCTGAACGTTTTTTGTTTTTTTATATTTTTTGAACAATTTTATGTTTTTTTTGGTTTTTTTGGAGGGGAAAGAACAAAAAACAGGCATTGGAAAGGGCTCAACAGGAGCAAAAAAAAAAATATTTTTTGGGGCGTTTAGAGCACTTGTGATTTTCAAATGCTCTGTTTACTAAGTTAATGCTCATATTGGCACATGAAAGTAAGGTACCGCAATATATACACACAATCTTCATGTGGACAAAGTTTTCCTGTATGTTTGGCACTGTTTCCCGTGCCTCTGGCCCTGACAGAGATATCTGTGTTGATGTCCTGGCCACAGGAGTTGGTGGGTTGTCCTGCAGGTCACGCATCTCTGCCCGGCTGTAATTTAGAGGATGCCACCTCTGCATGTGACGGTGCATAGTATAGTTGCCGTAACTATACTTTTTATCAGTGCCTCTAGATAAGTCCTCTTTGCATATTAGGCACGTGACATACCGAGCATTAACCTTTTTCTGTCCTTCGGGGAATGAAAAAAACTGCCAAATGAAACTATTTTTATGATGAGAAACCCGGGGCTCCTCTTGTAAAAACTGTGGTGCCTGTTCTTCCTCTTCCTCTTCTTGATCCTCTTCCTCCTCTGTGTTGGCAAGGAACTGTGGAGGTGGTCCTCTCTTCCTATGAGGAGGTGGTGGTGGTGGTGGGGGTCCACCAGCTGAAGCTACCAGTGAAGCCATTTTCCACTGAGCAAAATAGGTCTTCCTTTCACAAAGTTGAAAGTCAGAGTGAGAAAAAAGGTGGGGGCTTTCATCATTTGGGAAAAAAAATAGTTCTAAACCAATGAAAAGTGTTATTTTTAGGTCACCTGACCTAGCCTTACATCATTAGGAAACCAAAAGTGAAATGAACCAATGAAAAGTTTTATTAACAAGTCACATGACCTGTTACGCTTATGTTACGCGCTGCGCGCCGCGCCCCGGATCGCTTCCGGGAAGCTGTGCTTCGCGTCTCGGTTCGCGGTCCGGAGCACTTCCGGGTGCGCTAACGCGGCGCTTCAAAAGACGCATTACGCGGCAACGCGATACGTCGCGCTTTCGCGACGCGCCCCGGATCGCTTCCGGGGAGCTGCGCTTCGCGTCTTAGTTCGCGTACCGGAGCACTTCCGGGTGCGCTAACGCGGCGCGTCATAAGACGCATTACGCGACAACGTGAAATGTCGCGCTTCCGCGACGCGTCACGATGTTGATTTCTAACGCGGCAGTTGCGCAAACGGAACGTTTACCGGTTAGCGGACCGGGTCGCGGCATCAAATTAAGCTAACGGGAAGCTTCCCGGTTCGCGAACCGGGAGCGAACAAAAAAAATAATAATAAAAAAAATTATTAATAAACATATAAAATATATTTTTTGATTTAAAGAAGAATACATTTTACAGCTATAGATATTAGCTTTTAAAAAACCAATGAAATTCACTGAAAAAACCATAGGTTATAGACCATATATAGTTAGGAATTAGCATTTAAAAAACCTTGAAAATTCACTGAAAAAACCATAGGTTATAGACCATATATAGTTAGGAATTAGCATTTAAAAAACCTTATTTTACTCACACAAAACCATTGAAATTCCATATATAGTTAGTTGCACTAACTATATATCGCGCACCCGCAATCCACTGCTGATGATGTCACATATTACATCATTCATGACATGGTCAGTGACATCACTGATGACATCACTGATGACATCTCAAATGACATCACTGATGACATCACTGATAACATCTCAAATGACATCACTGATGACATCTCAAATGACATCACTGATGACATCTCATTTGACATCAATGGTCACATCACTGATGATATCATCCATGTGACAATACAATGCATCTCCTCACACTTTAATATAACCTCTGTTACACCCAGTGTTAAATACAGAGTATAATTTTTGAAACCATTGACACACCAATACTAGTTACTACATACGCACTCACTGATTCCTACATCTACACACACATTCACTCATTCACTCATACAATCATTCATACATACAATCACTCATCTTTACAACACTATCATATGCACTCATACACCTATACAGACACTCACACTCTGCCACTCATCCATGGAGTTACTCACACACCTAGTCAGTCCTGTAAAGAATCAATCACACTTCCATTTTCTCATCTATACAGTTAAACATAGAGCACCTTACATTTTCAAACATATACTAACACATACTTACTCTCTTATACAATCACTGATACAAGTACACATTGATCTGCACAGAGTCACACACCTCCCAGCCAGCCACACACACACTCAGTCTCCCATACAAATACTTGGTCAACCAATCAATAACCCATATAGCCACTCATATAGCTACTGATCAACACATGCAGCAGCTTGCACAACAACAGACATACTGATGCACACTTTCAGACAGTTTAGTCACTAACCCATTCATTCAGTAAGACGCATTTAATCACTCACTCATACAGTCAATCACGCACCTACTAAAACCTTCATTCAGACACTTATACATCCACTCATTCTTCAATATGTAAAACATATTTAAACTTTACAGAAACACACAGTCACTGGATGATGTCATCAGTGATGTCATCAGTGATGTCATTTGAGATGTCATCAGTGATGTCATCAGTGATGTCACTGACCATGTCATGAATGATGTAATATGTGGCATCATCAGCAGTGGATTGCGGGTGCGCGATATATAGTTAGTGCAACTAACTATATATGGAATTTCAATGGTTTTGTGTGAGTAAAATAAGGTTTTTTAAATGCTAATTCCTAACTATATATGGTCTATAACCTATGGTTTTTTCAGTGAATTTTCAAGGTTTTTTAAATGCTAATTCCTAACTATATATGGTCTATAACCTATGGTTTTTTCAGTGAATATATATATATATATATATATATATATATATATATATATATATATATATATACATATACATATATATATATATATATATATATATATATATATATATATATATATATATATATATATATATATATATATATCCAAAACACAAAGTTGCCTGTTGAAGAAGGGCCCACAAGCAGGTAAGGATTTAGCTCAAAACATCTTTATTGGAGGTTGGTTGTAGCAGAAGATCAAAGCGCTGCTTCGCGTACAGATACAGATAACCAGCCCGACGCGTTTCGTACGTGAGCACTTCATCATGGGCTGCCGGTTCTCAGGTGTGCGGCAACAGTCGTTTTTTAAAACCACATTGTCAATTAACAGTCACCGCCCCTGTGGGCGTAGCTCCTCTCAGAGCATTGTGGTCTTCGTGGTTCCAAAGTTTTACCCGAGTGGGTCTCTGTGCCTCTCACCATAAAATAATGTCCAATTAATACCAAGTGGTTCGCTCTGCCACGCTGAGCCTTCGCACATCACCTTTGCACCTCCAAAATTGGCTCCTGCTACCCACGCTGCCTCGTAGTTAAACGCTGCTGCAGGACTGGAAAACCAGCAGGGCTCCTTCTGCGACTCAGGCCAGCCGCTTAACATCCAAAACACAAAGTTGCCTGTTGAAGAAGGGCCCACAAGCAGGTAATGATTTCGCTCAAAACATCTTTATTGGAGGTTGGTTGTAGCAGAAGATCAAAGTGCTGCTTCGCGTACAGATAACCAGCCCGACGCGTTTCGTGCGTGAGCACTTCATCATGGGCTGCTGGTTCTCAGGTGTGCGGCAACAGTCGTTTTTTAAAACCACATTGTCAATTAACAGTCACCGCCCCTGTGGGCGTAGCTCCTCTCAGAGCATTGTGGTCTTCGTGGTTCCAAAGTTTTACCCGAGTGGGTCTCCGTGCCTCTCACCATAAAATAATGTCCAATTAATACCAACTGGTTCGCTCTGCCACGCTGAGCCTTCGCACATCACCTTTGCACCTCCAAAATTGGCTCCTGCTACCCACGCTGCCTCGTAGTTAAACGCTGCTGCAGGACTGGAAAACCAGCAGGGCTCCTTCTGCGACTCAGGCCAGCCGCTTAACATCCAAAACACAAAGTTGCCTGTTGAAGATGGGCCCACAAGCAGGTTAGGATTTAGCTCAAAACATCCTTATTAGAGGTTGGTTGTAGCAGATGATCAAAGCGCTGCTTCGCGTACAGATAACCAGCCCGACGCGTTTCGTGCGTGAGCACTTTATCATGGGCTGCCGGTTCTCAGGTGTGCGGCAACAGTCGTTTTTTAAAACCACATTGTCAATTAACAGTCACCGCCCCTGTGGGCGTAGCTCCTCTCAGAGCATTGTGGTCTTCGTGGTTCCAAAGTTCTACCCGAGTGGGTCTCTGTGCCTCTCACCATATAATAATGTCCAATTAATACCAAGTGGTTCGCTCTGCCACGCTGAGCCTTCGCACATCACCTTTGCCCCTCCAAAATTGTCTCCTGCTACCCACGCTGCCTCGTAGTTAAACGCTGCTGCAGGACTGGAAAACCAGCAGGCCTCCTTCTGCGACTCAGGCCAGCCGCTTAACATCCAAAACACAAAGTTGCCTGTTGAAGAAGGGCCCACAAGCAGGTAAGGATTTAGCTCAAAACATATTTATTGGAGGTTGGTTGTAGCAGAAGATCAAAGCGCTGCTTCACGTACAGATAACCAGCCCGACGCGTTTCGTGCGTGAGCACTTCATCATGGGCTGCCGGTTCTCAGGTGTGCGGCAGCAGTCGTTTTTTAAAACCACATTGTCAATTAACAGTCACCGCCCCTGTGGGCGTAGCTCCTCTCAGAGCATTGTGGTCTTCGTGGTTCCAAAGTTTTACCCGAGTGGGTCTCCGTGCCTCTCACCATAAAATAATGTCCAATTAATACCAAGTGGTTCGCTCTGCCATGCTGAGCCTTCGCACATCACCTTTGCACCTCCAAAATTGGCTCCTGCTACCCACGCTGCCTCGTAGTTAAACGCTGCTGCAGGACTGGAAAACCAGCAGGGCTCCTTCTGCGACTCAGGCCAGCCGCTTAACATCCAAAACACAAAGTTGCCTGTTGAAGAAGGGCCCACAAGCAGGTTAGGATTTAGCTCAAAACATCCTTATTGGAGGTTGGTTGTAGCAGAAGATCAAAGCGCTGCTTCGCGTACAGATAACCAGCCCGACGCGTTTCGTGCGTGAGCACTTTATCATGGGCTGCCGGTTCTCAGGTGTGCGGCAACAGTCGTTTTTTAAAACCACATTGTCAATTAACAGTCACCGCCCCTGTGGGCGTAGCTCCTCTCAGAGCATTGTGGTCTTCGTGGTTCTAAAGTTCTACCCGAGTGGGTCTCTGTGCCTCTCACCATATAATAATGTCCAATTAATACCAAGTGGTTCGCTCTGCCACGCTGAGCCTTCGCACATCACCTTTGCACCTCCAAAATTGGCTCCTGCTACCCACGCTGCCTCGTAGTTAAACGCTGCTGCAGGACTGGAAAACCAGCAGGGCTCCTTCTGCGACTCAGGCCAGCCGCTGGAACATCCAAAACACAAAGTTGCCTGTTGAAGAAGGGCCCACAAGCAGGTAAGGATTTAGCTCAAAACATCTTTATTGGAGGTTGGTCGTAGCAGAAGATCAAAGCGCTGCTTCGCGTACAGATAACCAGCCCGACGCGTTTTGTGCGTGAGCACTTCATCATGGGCTGCCGGTTCTCAGGTGTGCGGCAGCAGTCGTTTTTTAAAACCACATTGTTAATTAACAGTCACCGCCCCTGTGGGCATAGCTCCTCTCAGATCATTGTGGTCTTCGTGGTTCCAAAGTTTTACCCGAGTGGGTCTCCGTGCCTCTCACCATAAAATAATGTCCAATTAATACCAAGTGGTTCACTCTGCCACGCTGAGCCTTCGCACATTACCTTTGCACCTCCAAAATTGGCTCCTGCTACCCACGCTGCCTCGTAGTTAAACGCTGCTGCAGGACTGGAAAACCAGCAGGGCTCCTTCTGCGACTCAGGCCAGCCGCTTAACATCCAAAACACAAAGTTGCCTGTTGAAGAAGGGCCCACAAGCAGGTAAGGATTTAGCTCAAAACATCTTTATTGGAGGTTGGTTGTAGCAGAAGATCAAAGCGCTGCTTCGCGTACAGATAACCAAGTGGACTCTAAATCTTCGATAAAGTGCTTCACTATTCCCAGATTCTAATATAAACCATTGTTCCTAAGCTCCCTTTAATTAATGAACTTATACAACACTTTAGATTGACCCAACTAAATGTATGCACCAATTTATTAGAATTGACAACAGTAAGACCATTTCATGGGAAATCATCACATCTCTGCTGGGTTTTAGCTCTTCTTCCGTTCTTTTAGATAAGCAACCTGATAGAAGCATCCTAATAAAAACATCATCAGTGTCCCAGGCCTGAACGTATCCTCAGGATCGATCCGATGCTCTATTGGGTCCACCTCTCAAAAGCCCCAAGTCTGGATATATATATATACACACAGACTAAAGGGTGGTTAAGCGGGGGAAGGGAAGGATGGGGACAGCAGGGAGGGAGACCTGTAATGAGACACAAACAAGAGAAGCAATTACTACTAAATATCACCACTTCTCTCTAGACTTAATATCTGCCTTAGTACCCATACTTCTACTAACCCGTATATGAAAATACAGTTGCTGGAAGACAGGGGTGTTTAGCTTGTACCTTCTAATCACCATACATTTGACTAGAAAACATAATAGGCTCTATTAGATCAATACATTCTCACAACTACACCTACCAGCTCCCATGTCCAAATTGGGTAATACCTGGAGTAAGCATTTAAAGAACCCTTTTGCTTTTAGCTATTGTGTTGTACTGCCACCTTGTTCACTTCTTTGATGATGGCTGTGTGTAAGAATATCACTCAAAGATGGTGACTTTTTATATGTGATATTGAGATGGTCTGACGTCATTTCTTTCAGGTCATCATCTCTTCTTAAGATTTTCAAGTGATCTTGGAGTGTATCCCTTATGGCTTTGCTGGATGAGTTAAATTGTGTAATGTATCTTATTTTATTCCTGTCTGGATTCTCACCCTGTTCCATAGTTGTTCTCTTCGGCAATAGTAAGGCTTTTCTCTTCTTTTGTAAAGTTCTTGATTTAGCGTTATCCAACACTATTGCTGGGTATCCTCTGATTAAAAATCTCTGATACATCTCATCAAGTTGTGAGAGAAATTCCTCTTCTTCCGGGCAATTTCTTCGTGCTCTTAAGAATTTCTCCATATCGAACACTCCATTTTAAACACTTGAGATGTGCACTGTTAGCTGATAAAATACTGTTAAATGAAGTTGACTTACCGAAGAGTGTTGTGCAGATCTTCTGATTTTTTATATAGATATGAATATCCAGGTAGTCAATCATTACTTTGCTGATGTTATAATTACATTGAAGTTGAAAGGAGTTGTTATTGAGATCCTTGAGGAAGATGGTCAGATCCTCTGTGTTTCCCTCCCATATCAGGAACAGGTTGTCTATATAATGTACTGAATGTACAATGTGCTCCATCATATGTTTATTTCTTTCTGACCAGATTTGTTCTGCCTCCCACATGCCCATGGTGAGATTAGCATATGTGGGTGCAAAAGAGGTCCCCATTGCTGTACCTTTGCTTTGCTTGTAATATTTCTTGTAAAAAATTAGGCAGAAGCGTAGCATTTCTAGTAGCATGTTGGTCTGTTGGAGTACATTCAATGACCTTGATCGAAGGAACGATTCACAGGATTTGATCCCATCTTCATGCCGAATTGAAGTATAAAATGATACAACATCAATAGTTATCATTGTATACTCATCCTTCCACGGTATATTGGACATCTTATTCAGGAAATCCATAGAATCTCTAATGTAAGATGGTAGATCTTGTAGGAATGGGAATATAAACATATGCAATATATGTATATATATATGCACTCCAGGATCTCAAAGTATCAGCATATTTATTCAATAAAAGGTTGAACTGCAAACACCAACGTGTTTGCAGCTCAACCTTTGACTACCAATGAGTCCCAATGAGTCTTAATCATGGTCAGTGAATCCAACTTTAGTTACAATTAAATTTGTATCACTTGTCCTGCGTATAATGAGGCAGTCTGGGTACCGAAGTTTTCAGTCATCACAAAACAATCTTATAAAATGATGGCCATAGTTCACATACAAGTGAGATTCACATTGAATATAAATTAACAAATATTTTCAGTCGCAGTTTCAATTGAACACAACTATAATGGCTAAGTAACCAAATCAGTATAGCAAGGTAATTACCACATTATTATAAACCCTATTTACCATGTAAAGTGGTTGCAGACAAGTAGGAATATGTATGTCACAAGCCAATGTAAACACAAAGTGATGATTTGGCAAATTAATAAAGTGATAGTTTGGCAGATTTGTAAAGTGAATAGTTGTAATGGGCTAAATGCCCAAGATCATACTTAAATATGTGTAATCAGCAATCAATTTTCTAACCATCAATTACCCAAAACACAGTATCTACTTGATTGGGGCATATAGTAGCCCGCTACTTGGGCATGATTAAAAAAGCACAGAAAAATATTACCAGAATGACCTGCTGAATTGATAAAACACACATAGGTATTCATAGGTGCACATGTAGCTCCTCGTCTGTATTGAGTCCATAAGGAGCTTAGTGCGTAATCACATTATGTACTTCGATTCTAAATGGTGTAACTTTAATGTCCTATCCCCTCTTCTCTCCTCCTTGGGGACATGTGCAATGCCATAGTAGGTCATTGTTTTCCAATCATTGACATGAGTTGAATGGTAGTGTTTGGCAATGGCATAACTGGAATCCTGGTGTTGGACTCCTCTAATATGTTCCAGTATTCTCTTCTTTAGGGAGCAGGTGGTGCTCCCCACATATTTCAATCCGCACTCACACTCGATTATGTACACCACAAATTGTGTGTTACATGTGAGTCTTTGATTGGTGTTAATAACTCCCCCTTTAGAATCACACTTATAGGAAAGCACACTCATTGAAGGACAGACTTGTTAAGAGACACTTCATCGATGTAAAATCACGAACTTGGTTAGACTTGGTTAGGGCTTCATCCGGTGCAGCAGCTGTAAGGCATGCAGGATCGGCAAGAATATAAAGTCGATCTTTGAATTTAAAGGTAGAGCAAAACAGGCTATATCCATTAATTGCCTGTTGTCAAGGCCTTGAATCCTCAGACTCGTACAATGCACAGTGGGTTTCACCTCCTGATAGCCCCACGGTCTGAGTGAAACAACAGACTTGATGGGGTGATCAGGGGAGGAAAGGAAAGGATAGGAACAGCGGAGATGGAGACCTGTAACGATATTAATCACTATAAGTACAAATAATACATACACCAAGTTGTACAAGAAAACCTATCTACAATGCTTTGCCTGACGGTAATACCTGTAAAGAAAAATATTGTTTCGGATTTCCATGAACAGGTGTTCAGTATGAAGTGCAGCCACTAGAGATCTATAGGTAGAACAAATAGAATCAAATGACCACTCTCAATAATGCTCCTCAAGTAAGGTAATTCCATAAATAAGTGCAACATACCCAAAGAAGCTATAGGTGGTGTTTAACAGGGGGTGCAGAGCTGTCTCCTGGCAATGTTCAACAAGCCCCTGCTATGGAAAAGAAAAATAAACAAGCCTGGGCAAATGGCGCTGTTACTTATAACATCAAAGGGTTATCATAATCCAATGTATTGCACATTCATGAAATACTGGATGAGGCTCCAATCTGTCTTGGAACCTTCACAGAGCACATAAATTCAATGCGCACAATGTCTCAAAACCAACAAACATAATTACCCAATACCTCTTGGGCGTTCAAATTACTGTCCGGCCAGCTGTCGGAAAAACCGTGTTCGGAATCCAGCTGAATCGCCGATAAACCTTCACGGCTATTGCTGGGTTCCAACACTTCAAATATAGTAAGCATCTAGAACACAAAAATGCTTGGCACCTTTCAGGCGGTGCGTACCAACGTGTTATGCCGGTTTGTAGAGTACAGCCTTTGCAGTATTCTGTAACTGAGTCACCGCTTTATTGTAAAACGCACCACCAAAGACTAGGAGTGTTAGTGGTCACTCGATCAGCCCCGCAAGAGCCAGTTCCACGGCTCGTCCAACAGGGCTAGACAGTGACCGAGTTCCGCTCCTGCAAGACTGAGGAAAATGGAACAAAGAAACAGGAAATACCAAAGAACCAGGAGTATGTGGTGCAGAGTGCACCCCTACCAGCCCTCCTCGCGTCCTTCGGTATCACGGCTCAGCTTCAGGAATCAACGGCACCCGACTGGTGCCCCGGAATCCCTCAAATCCCTCCTTCCAGCAACACGGTAACGTCACGTGCGTCACCTGACCTGTGCCTCATGGGAAGTGTAGTTCTTCCTTATTCACTCGGCAAAGGTGAGGCCAATACGTCTCAGCAGTGTTCTTTGGCGGTTGCTCCGATGCGCCGCGACACCTGTAACCTTCAGCAAGTTTCTTATTCTTTGCTAGAACCATGGTGTTGCTACCCTTATCTGATTTCCTAATAATAATTTCATCATTATTCTGGAGTTCAAGTACTGCCTTCTGTTGCTCACAGGAGAGATTAAAGTGCCCAAATGGGTGATTAAATCTACATTTTACCAGGTCTTCAGTAAACCCTTTTTCAAACATATCAATGCTATTGAATGGGAGAGTAGGTAAAAAAACTGAAATAGGTTGAAACCCACTCCGGCAGCTCAATTCTAAAGCAATACCATGTCCATCTAAATTCGAAATACACATTATCATCAAGCTCACTAGGCTGAAGGTTACATTTAATTAATCGATGTAGCCTGTTTTACAATAAAGATCTTAGTAATCCACCATGGAGACCAATTCTCTTCTCAAAAGGTTGTTTACTTGAAAATACCTCTCATTATGTGGATTATTTTCTCAGACCTTTTGTTGAGATATTACCCTCCTATGTGAAGAACAGTAGAGATTTACTCAGAATCATTAATGGGAGCACGTGTGAGGATGATTTTCTACTAATTGGATTAGATGACAGTAGCTTATAGACATGCATCTCACATGACTTACGTGTGCAAGACTGCCACCATTTCTTGAGAGCCAGATCTCTTTCATATTTACTACACACCAAGAGGATTCTTGACATGATTAGATTTTGTTTGGACAACAATTTCTTCATTTTTGATAACAAGAACTACCTGCAGACCCAGGGCACTGTGATGGGAAGTAGCTCTGCTCGCAGATATGCATGTCTTTACATGGGCTGGAGGGATGAGAAACAGTTGCTAACATCCATATTTATGATGAAAGCATAGTGGTCTGGGCCGGCTATATTGACAACATTTTTGCCATTTGGAGATAGCTGGCCTAGCCAACTTGCTTTTCAATTTGAACTAAACAAGAAATATCTAAGCATAGGTTTTACCAGCAATATGCATGGGAACACTCTTGAATTCCTTGATTTGAAACTTATAATCAAAACTCCCAGATAGAGACCAAGTTATTCCAAAAAGAGACTGCTAGTAGTTTAGCCTTATAGCCCGCCGTAGCGGGCTATACCGGCTATTAAAGGCCCGCTGAATCGTTAAAGGCCCGAGCCGAAGGCGAGGGACTTTAACGAAACAGCGGGACTTTAATAGCCGGTATAGCCCTGCTACGAAGGGCTATAAGGCTATTAGAACATTCTGCCACTAGAGGGCAGAATGTTCTAACAAATTAAACAAAGGGTTCTCGAAGCTCGAGGGGATATAAATCCCCTCGAACTTCGAGAAGCCTTTGTAGAACATTGGAATGTTGCTCTGCGGGCCTTTACCGGCCCATAGAAGCAGGGAGCACTCCATTGTCTGCAATGGAGCTCCCAACAATCCAATGTTCTAATAACATATTAATCTACAGTATTCCTTATCGGGAGCTAATAAGAGCTAGGTGGAACTGTAGTAATGATGCTGAATTTGAGGCAGGAAAAAAAATAATGAAATGAAATACCAGTATTTGTAAAGCGCACAGCAACCTCCGAAGTGGTGTCCTGGCGCTGGGGGCCGTCGGGAGGATTAAGCAAGCTATTGGTGTCAAGGTGCTGGGCTAACCTGCCACCGGCACCGGGGATCGAACCGTGAACCCCATAGTCCAGAGTCAGGCACCCTGGACGCTGCGCCACACCTCTTCCAAAATGATGGATGAGATTCGCCTGAGGGAATACTGTCCTGAGACCCTTAAGACAGCTGCTGCAAAAGTGGACGAACTCAAAAGAGATGCTCTTCTTATTTCTGAGAGTAACACTCCAAGTGATAGTGAGCCTATCAAGTTCATCACCACTTCCAGCAAACAAGCCAACAGAGTCAGGAGTGTATTACAGAAACACTGGAATGTGTTGCATACTGAGGAAATTATTTTCAAATACATGACAGCCCTTCCAAAAAAATCTCTTTCTGAAAGAGCAAATCCCTTAAGGAAATGCTATGCAAAACCTTCATATCCAGTCAACAGGATGTTGGGGGATCTATCAGGATGGCTGGATTTGTGACATGGAAAAACTGCAAAGGATGTAAATCTAGTAAAAATGTATAATCCTATACCAAACATCACCCAGGAATTTAAGATTCCTAAAGGTTTATCCTGCAACTCTAATTCCTGTGTGAATGCCTTAAGATGTCATTGCCACCTTTATTACATTTACAGTACCATTCACAAGGTGAAAGAATATGTATTGGAACATGTGAGAACGATCATCTAGAGTGATAAACAGTATCCTGGTTGCAAGGCACTTCAAGGAGTTTCACTCAGGTGACACTGGCTTAAACATTTGAGGTGGTGATAGAGTGTTATCATTCAGCAGACTGGAATCCTGCCATATAATCAGTTTCAGTTCATTGCACCCATTAGGGTTTAATATGGATGAAGAGTTGGTCATGCATTTAGGCTAATATATGTATTGTGTTTATACTGCTGCATTGAATATGGTTCTATAGCTTTTTAGAAGACCTCTCTTTAATTTTAAATAGAAATACTTTAACTTGGCATTTTTTATTTTTCACACAGGTGTTACTGGGGAAAACTATGGAGTCAAATAGACAACTGCTTAAGTTAAGCTCTCCTCAGCCTGCCTCAACACGCTCCACCTGCTCCGAAAGACTTTCCGATGGATCCCCACAGCTCTCGGCGGCTGTATCCGATTGTGCCGAGAGCGAGTGAGAGCCCCCGCCGCTGTTCAAACACAATAGATGCGACAGACCCTTGAGCCACACAAGATCAACCTGAGGAATCCCTGCGTTGTTCTTGAAACTGTCCTTTTCCCCCCTGTCTTGAGAAAGACCCGCCGTGACAACCTACAGGGGCACAATAGGGTCGAATCGTCGACGAATCCATAGGTTCAGAATCACCAGGATCCCTACAGAAATCATAGGAATCCTTGGTTGAGATCAAACCATCTTCTGACCGAACTCGAATTGTATTTGTATATACACCTGTATAGATTCATGTCCCTACACTGTATATATTATCAAGTTCACTGAGCAGTTTTTCACAAAAAGTCACAAATTTATATGGCGGTCTTGTTATGTACTCAAAATCAATCCATCAATGAATTAATTTGGATGTGTATATAAGCAACCATGTATTAATATGTATAATACAATACTTTGACCGTATGACTTTGTTTCTCTGTGTTTTGAGCATTGATTTCTCACTAAACACTAGTCCCTGTATCAGAGAGCTGATTTTCATTTGCATCTAGGAGCAAAGTTCAAATAATCTGTCCCACCCAACAGAACCAATTTCTTGTTTAATTATTAAATACCCAGGTTCTGAGGGACACGGGGTCACCCCTTTTTTGTAAATCACCTATACGATGAAGGACCAGCGTACCTGAACCATTGACTCACATTACACATACCCACCAGATAACTCCACTCATCCCAACTCACCCTCGCCACCATCCCCAGGATACACAAGACCAGAACCGGAGGAAGATCATTCTTCTACCTCGCCACTAAGAGCTGGAACACCCTGCCCCTGCACCTCAGGCAATCAGCATCACTGACCCAATTCAGGAAGGACCTCAAGACCTGGCTCCTCGAATGATCCTCCAACCTGTCTGACCAGCAACCCACCTCTCCAGAGCCTTGAGACCCTCACAGGTGAGTAGCCGTGATTTACAAGCCCTGATTGATTGATTGATTGATTGAGGCAATAATTGTTATTATTTATATTCTCTTATTCTTTAGACTTTGAACTCCTTTGACTAAGTTGGGGCTCTTATAGTTATATATACTTAAGATTGTGCATGCAATGTCTTATATTGATTCTTGTATGATTCTTTCATAAAATATTATTTTGATATTTCATTTTTTGCCTTATTGAACATGGCTATGTCTGTTAGATTGATCCAGTAATCTTTTTATGGGACCACTCTGTTTAACTTGAGCAGTTTGTGATGTTGTTATTTTGTGTAATTTTACAAGTTGGGAAATAAGAAAACACCCAATTGGGTTTGGTTGGTATCAACATGCAAGAATAACTGTGTTTTGTACAATATATTTGCAGAATGTAATAATTGTGTTCAATATTTTTTAATTGAAGCCGACATTAGCACTTAGAAAAAAGTCACTCATTTGAATATGGCATATGAGATAGTTTTCATTTACATAAGTGGGAGCCCATTTGGACGTTATTGTTCGATGCATATGATTTATAACTTTGAGTTTAATGTGGAAACTTTACCAGTTTTGGGCACTGCATTATTACTCACGCAATTAATGATTCATATTTAAAAAGTCTTCTTTTTATGAATGAATATGATGATGTGATCAGTGATGTCACTGACCATGTCATGAGTGATGTAATTTGTGAGGTCATAAACAGTTCATGGCGGGACGTAAGTTATAGTTAGCTCAGGTAACTATAACTGCTGAATTTCACTGGTTTGGTACAAGTGAAATCTGAGCCTAACTGTAACACCTCTGTAACCTTTTTTTTTCAGTGAATAACCAAGGTTTTTTTTAAAGTCTAACTATAACGTCCCTGTAACTTTGGTTTTCTAAGTGAATATATATGGTTTTTCAAATTCTTTTTTCTAACAATAATGTCCCTGTAAACTTTGTTTGTTAATTTCTATGGTTTTTTAAATAGTAGTCCGTTTGCAGAGTGGTGGAGAAAGGGGACAGGCCTCCCACTGTGTCAGAATTACTGTAGACAACAGGCGGGCTTGTCGGCCTCCAAGGACCCTTAGCAGTCAAGGGGACTTCAACCCCAACCAGTAGTGTGCCACGCGGCATATTTGCAGAGTGGTGGAGGAAGGGGGCATGGCCACCAACTACCTTTCAGCAATCCCACTGTTTGGGACTTACTGGAGGTAATTGGAGGGCTTGTTGGCACCCAAGGACCCTCAGCTTCCAAGGCCACTTTTCCCAGGTCAATTTCGGCACCAGGGACTCCATCCCCAAGGGCCAGGCCTTTCTGCAGTGGGAGAAGGGGGTTATTAGAGGTAATGGGAGGGCTTGTTGGCCCCCAAGGACCCTTAGCATCCAAGAGGAATTCATCCTCCAACTAGTAGTGCACCAGGAGGCACATTTTGCAGAGTGGTGGTTATAGGGGGTGGGCCTCAAGCAACATGCCGGGCCATTTTAAAAAAAAAATGGTGTTTTTTTTAGGGTGATGGAGCAAGGATTCAAGAAAACAAAACTTGCTCGGAGAAATCCTTCATTAACTTTTACTAACCATTAAGCATGGGCGGACCTAGCGGATCTCGCGTACGCGAATTTGCGGATTTACGGATTCGCAATCCGCGACAATACGCGAACTCTCGCGGATTTGCGGATTTTCCCGTTTTTTGTGTTGGCGAGCGTTCGCGCGGATTTTGGGACAATTTCGCAATTGCGAACTTACTTTTCGGCTCGCAACGGCCGCGACTATGTTGTTTCTACGTCTGGTTTATCATCACAGGTTCACAGCACCCTCTGTTTCACCACTGCCACCCTCTGGGACACCCATGCCACCCTCTGGTACATCCTCACTGCCACCCATTAGGTTTGTTTATCACTGTAGTTTATGGGGGTTGAAAAAAGCAAGCACACCTCCCCTACTTCAACTGCCATGAATTAATTTGGGGTTGATTAATGTGTCAGTTATTTTGAAAGTTCCAGTCTGGCTGGCACCTGCTTCCTTCCTTATCTGTGATTTGCTTTCTGTTGCAGTGCAATTTTTTTTCACAGGACCTTTATGGTCTACTTGTAGCTATTCTATGAGCCTGCTGTTTGGGTCATAGCAGGGTCATAGAATAGTTGCAAACTCTGGAGGGGCCCCTCAGGAAGCACTAGAGTGAATGTTACTAATGTTAAGTTTGAACTTTTGCACCTGCTCATTGCTTTCAGTTTAGCAAAAATCGTTTTTTCTGCAATTTCGCGTGTTTTTTGGGGCGCCAATCCGTGCGAGATCGATTTCGGAATCCGCGAATGCTTGCGAATACACTACATTTTTTTTTGCGACGTGTATGTTCGCGTGATTTTGTGCGTGTTCGCGAGGCGCTTGTAGCTATACGTTTGCCAAGTTACCCTAGCGGTCGTACACGGGCGCGGCCATCTTGTTTGCGTGACGTAATTCCGTTTCCGGCCGCTATGTGTAATCTCGCAAACTGTGCTGCTCGCTAGTACAATTTCGCGCGTGCTCGCGAGGAAAATCTTGCGCGAACTTACCCACGCGGTCGTGAACGGGCGCGGCCATCTTGTTTCTCATTCATTGCTATGGTTCTGGGCATGCTTTCTGTATCCTCTCTGAATCTCTGCCATCCTTTGCTTGTTTGAAGTTTATTTGATCTATTTTACTTATTATCTATCCCTCTATTTTTCTAGCTCTATATTTTTGTGTTTTCTGCTGCTTTTAGTTACTTTTAAACTACTTTTTTAAACTCTTTTCTTTTCTTCTTTACTATTCTATTTCTTCTTTATCATTTAACTTTATTTCTGCCCAGACCATGGTAAAGGGAGCCGGGAAGCACCCTGAGAAGGGGAAGGGTCCCGCACCCCGTGCCCGGCTCCCGTGCGGGCGTTTGAGGGGAGAGCAAGTGGTGCCACGGGAGATCTTTAGCGCGGAGGAGGTGGCCGCACTCATCTTCCACGTCCAGCGCCGCCTCCCAAAGACGATCCTGGGAGGCGGCAAGATCGCAACCGGCTATGGCATCCGGGGGCGCCGGAAGCGGTGGGAGAAGGTGTGCCGGGCCATGTTTAAGCTCTCTGGGGTCCGGCGCACATATAACCAGGCCACCCACCGCTGGACAGATGTCATGGACCGGGAACGGGACTTGCTGGACGCGCTCGGCGTAGAGGTCCCCGGGCTTGGTGAGTAGTAGTAGCTATTCATCACTACTCTGTTTTATCCGGCTCTGTCATTTGCAAATCTTTGTTCTTTACCAAGAGCAATAATGCTGCCGATTACATTGTAGGTAAATTATATTTCAAAATCTTCTATGCATTTCAGGTGCACTGCTCTCCTTCTCAGTAGCCTTGCTTGCTACTATGCTTATTTGTTTTGTATTTTGTGTTCATTTCATTGGCCTGAGAAATTATGTATGAGTGTAGTGTAAAGATAAGAACTGCGTAATGCTAGACACTAAGGGTCATATTTTCAATTACCGGCGCATCCCTGCAAAGTAGCGGGGGTGCGGCAGTAATTGTGTGCCATGCCACCACCACCCATTGGCCCAAAACGTCACAGAAGCCTTACCCATCTGTGCCGTAAAGGCGGCGCATTGCTGGAGTTGCGTGCCAACGATGGCGCAGCTCCAGCAATGCTCTGGGGTACCCTATCTCCCCAATGCTGCATCAAGCCGTACGTCGGCTTCAAGCGCGCAGGGTTTGAGTCATGCATCATTGTCCTAAAAGTGACTGATTGACATCTTGTAGATTTCCCTCAGCCACTTTTAGGATTCGTTCCTGCGCAGGTACGCCCTCCCTTGCGCCGGAACGCCCCCTGATGGCGCAGGGCTTTACAACGTGATGCATATATACGCCGCACCAACACCATGGCGAGTCTTTTGTTCTGCCGCTGCGTCACAAAAGTCACGCAACAATGGAGGAAAATGAGCCGCAAGGGACTTCTAAATCAGCCCCAACAGACTGAAGTCCAGTCCTTCCTTTAGACACATGGCTATAAGAAGAAATAGTGGCGGTGGTCGGTGGATTGATAGTTTGAGTATTCACTGATCTGCAAGCAGGATGGACTTTGTCTGTCACTTCGCGTGCTGCGGACTGCTGCCTGCCAGGCCTAGGCAAACCTCTTTAGTAGTCTGTTTATTGAGTTACATAGGAACTTTCTAAGTCAACGGTCCGCAAATCAGGCAATACGAATAACGTAGTATACCACATGAGATAGATCCCGTGGAATAGTTGTCTATCTATTTGCTATTTCTCCAAAATATTTTGTTATTGTTCTTTTGAAATGTTTGATTTGGTTGACAAATCTCATCCATGTTTTCTGGTCTTTCTTTCTTTCATGTTGTACATCAGCTCCCCCCAAGGGCAAGAGGAGTCGGACACAGGAGGAGGAGGAGGGTGCTGTTCAGGAGGATGCAGGCCAGGATCGGGCAGGCGAGGGCTCCTTTGCTGGCCCCAGTAAGTTTAAATTTTAATAAAGAGTACCTATTTTTTCCTAGCGTTCCTCATTCGTTTTTTCTAAATCGTCTTTGATCTTCTTGTAGACTGGATATAAATTCTTATCCTGCCTCGAATATGACTCCATGTGGTATTACTAGATTATTCTTATTAGTCTGTCTGTGTAGCTAACTAAGATTGGACATTTGGCAATTCCATTGGACTCCCATTCTATTCAGCAATAGCTCTATGCACTGTCTCCTTACTGACTAGATAGTGTGGCAGAGTCATTTAGCTCCCGAAGTCACCGATGATTGATCCCCAATGATCTTTAGATTATCCTACGCAGGACAAGAGTACGGAGTCACAGTCAAGAAGTGTCAGAGGCACTCATGCTTGCAAAAATTCCAAAACCTTTAGCTCATCCACTCTAGTCTGGAGGACCAAAAACCACAGAGTCTATTTAAGTTTAAAAGCTTTATTAAAAGTAAACACATTTATTAAAATCAACTTTGTCATAAAACTATTTAACTGAAAACGGAAAAGTGCTTAGTGCTGACGATTAATTGGACACATTTCTTGTGGTCGAGCCGAGCTCTCACCTGGTTTGAACTTGATCCTGGACTCGTGTTCTTAGAAGTCAAGCTTCTGTCTGTTAGGAGAAAAAGTGGTGCGTGTTAAAAATAAAAAGCAAGCATTCATCAGTTGTGCATAAAAGTGCAGCAAGACAACAGCCTTCCCTGGAAAAAGGGAAATTTTTACTTTAGAGTAGACAGTCACAAATTATTACATTGTATTCTGTTTTTTTAACATGTCTTTATTACTCCTAGACCAAATATTATATAGTAGTGAGTGGTGTATTCTAACATTCTTAAATGTACTTTGTAGGTGGAACATCTGGTGGCGGGGCCAGCGCGGAGGTGGCGGTATTGGGCGAGGACTCGGAGGACTCTGGGGAGGAAGCGGTGCAAGAGCCGGCGGACGGTCCTGTGGGGGTTCGCACGGTGGTGGCGGGAACAGGTAAGCTATATATTCCTTACTTATTGAGATTGAAGACTGCATAGTGTGCTTTCTGCACGGGTGTATTACAAATCAACCAGGTAGTAGCCTCCTCGAAATGTACTCCGACTTAGCTGTGAAGTTTTTGGTGAGAAGAATCCCAATAAGATCTTAGATGAACGTGATGGATGGGATGAACGAAAAGCGAAAGAAGGGTAGTAAGTGGGACGCGAAATTTTATGATGGCTGGCAAAGAAGAACGATATGTGTTTGCTTGGCCCCCGAGGTGGCTGGGAAGGAAAGAATATGGTATGGTGCATGGCTGGGTCAATGATGAAGCAAGGATGGGTGGAAGGACAGCAGCCTGGGTGGGTGAAACAGAAACTGTATGTGTGCGTATACTTTGAATGAATGGATGCCTGGAGCATGGTATTCTCTGACTCTTAGATAGCACATGTGTATCTAGAGAGAGTAGATGGTCGCTGGATGAACTAAGTGTTACCTTGAAGAGCATGTACCACCGCACCCGCACGTCCGTTCCAGTGTAGGGAAGGCAAGGAAAAGAAATTGTAAATGTGTCCAATACTACCATGAATAGTAGCAGTACTTTGTATTGCAACTGCAAGCACAGCATATATCCGGTTATTACGGTGGACACTCCGTACCTCTCTTAATAACTTTAGTTTAGTTGTAGTACGTCATTCATGTGTGGATGTATCACTGTTCACTCAATATTAAGCAAAGCACCTAAAGTCATCCCATATGTCATCAAATACGTCCCATGTGAAGTGATAGATAATCAAATTATTTAGCTTCTTCATTTTCCTTTTCTAGTACTCATTTGCACTGTAGGGTGAAAGGTAAATTAATTAAGCAGTAGCCCTTGTAACAGAGTATTCTCAGTGCCACCCGTAATAGAAAAGTAATAGCTTCACCACCTGCCTGTACTGGACCGGTACAGTAACGCCAGTCTGTCTCACTCATCATGGTGTGCAACTGTTTTTCTCGGGTGCAAGTTCACTGTGCTGCCATTCTGCCGGCTTGCATAAGATAACGTACCAATTTTCCTAAACAAGAGAGAAGAAGAAGAATAAGACTGGTGTACTGTCATAGTCGACTGTAATGGAAGTCCATAGTGGTCGTAGAATTTGTTCATTAAACTACCACTAATGTTAGAGCAAGGATGCAGAAGTGGGAGGTTACATAGATACTGTCCTCAATAGTTAATGTACTGTGCTTTCAATTTGCTACTTGTACTGTGACCCAACTTTCGGCTCAATCACTTTGTGTTATTAATGCTAAGGAGCATTGGTTACAGACTATGTCTTTCTTTCTTCATATAGTTGCTCCTTCCAAATCGACATCACGGAGGGAGCAGGCTCGAATGGCCCGGCAACGGAGGCTGGATGCCACTGTCGCCGAATATCGGCGGCTGGTGGCCCTGGAGGAGGAGGAGGACACGCAGTCGACCGGTGCAACCACAACATCCTCGACTGGGACAGCTGCATCCTCCTCCGTGACCCCACGGGCCGCCAGCATGCGCAGTGCTCCAGCGGTACGGAGCCGGGCTAAGAAAGCCAACCGCCACCGCCAAGCAGCAGAAAGACCAGCTGCCCCCCACAGGAGCTGCAAGGCACGCCAGCGCCGCCTAGGAGTCCGAATGTCCTACCTGGAGCAGGAGGTCCTTAGGTACAAGAACTTGGTGGAGGGCCTCCGCTTCGACCTTGCCACCCTCCGCAAGGAGTATGATGCCCTGGCCGCAAAATTCACCAGCACCCTCCAGTAGTGGAGTGTCCCTTGCCCTTTTTTTAGAGACTTTGGGGGGTGGGATTTGGGAGTTGGGTTCTTTTTGGGACTTTTCAAAGACAATCGTTGGGGTTAGGGAGGGTCTTGAGGGAGATTATTTTGTTAGGGCTACATAAATATACTTTTTTGTTCTTTATCTGACCATCCCTGTTTTTTACTGCTTTTCAGTCTGGTGGGTGGGGGACGGGGGTGTAACAGTAAGTTTGTTTTCCTGAACAGTCGTAGGACTTTAGTAGTACTACCGTCAATCTCTCGTCTAGTCCTAATACTCCATTATACTACCTCCCACCAAACGCTTATCTTACCTGTAATTTGTGTTAGAAATTAGGGCTAGGCCCAGGGCTGGCTCCACGTGAAATGGGGATTAACGTTGGCAATCCTGGGCGGGTGAAATTTCCTCATTGCGGTGGTACTAGTGGTGTGACACAGTGGCAGTTGCATGCCTATGGAAAAAAAGGAAAACGTTTCCTGGTTTGTCCTTACTGTAGCATTACAACAGTTACGGTACGATCGAGAATATAGCAGGTGACAGTACACTAGAACAGTGCCATAATGTAGCCTAACAAATGGTAAAGTATTTGCTTGCAAGTATAACTAGTACTTGCGTTGAATTTATTTGACATTGGCTCCTACTACTAGAAGAAATAGTACTGAAGCTGAGTAAGTCTAGAAGATATCCTCGTATTCCTTCACCAGCCTGTTGCTATGACCTTATCCTCCCCAGCAAGTGTGTGGAATTATTGATGTCATTTTAGTCAGACATCAAGCAAAACAACACAGCCCGGGGGAAGAGGGTTAGGGTTTGGAAAATGGATGGGAATGGGGGTTTCTTTTTGGGTAGGTTTTGTTGAGAGAAGAAAAAAAATGCACAGCCTGGACAAACAATAATTGAAGATAAAGAAATCTTTGGGTACAAACTAAAGCTAAGCACATGCAGTCATACTCATAGAAGAAAACAATGGATACTGTATCTGTATTCTGTATGTTGTTGGAGTTGTCCTGTTGAATTTGGTAAGTAAGTTGCATGCAGCAAACAATTCCTCTTATTAGCGGCACTCCTCCATTCCAGCTGACGCTTCGTCCATCAATGTTGGTGACCACTGACAGAAGACACCCTGTCCACTGCCTGCCTGGCGGATGTTGACTGAAACCCGGCCTGTAATTATTGAACGGAAAACAGGAAGTGCTATTACAATACCACTGATAAATAAATAAAAGGTATGTACGCTGTGTGGTGCAAAAAGTCACACTTTGATTTCCCTAATAGACAGTACAATATTTTTGAAATTGCGTGCTCTTTCTGAGTCACCTTTTTAAGGATAAATAAGTATGGCCAAAATATTATAGCGGATCTTTCCCCTCAAGGTAGGTGTACTGTAAACTGTGTTTTAGAACACAATTTGACCTTCCCAGCAATGCTCCCACCAAGACCCTTACTAAAGCCAGTCGCAAAAATGTAGAAGACCCCCAATCAGATCTCCAAAAACGATGCCTAGCAGAAAAATGGTGACAAAACGTACTTTGAAAGTAACAGTAGGCCCAAATACACCCTTACCGACCGTGGATTGTATTCAAACCACTTGCAAGCAAGCAAAAGTATCCATAGCCAGCATCGCTCCAACAGTGCTCTAAAACCCCAGAACTGCATTGCAATAGAACACCCCGAAACACATGCAATCCTGCTGCTAGCCTAGGGCTAACCCTAACGAACCCTAACTTACAAAAAGTGCCAAAAGGTGTTTCCTTATGGATTTTGTCCAAAACACTTCTATCCGGTATTAGACCTTCCCAGGAATGCCCCAGCCAAGACCCGCCAACCCACCCGCAAAAAAGCACGCGACAACACCCCCAAATAGCGAAAAAGCTAAATCTCATACTTACTATATCTCTCGGCCTTCGGTCCAAACGCGCTGTGCAGCTAGGTCATCATCATAACTCCTGTTTTCCACCACGGATTTCCTGAAAAGCAAATGCAATCAAGATTAGACTGTCGCAGCAGTGCTTCGACAGAGACCCCGGCCGCAACCCACCCACGAACAGCAGGAAGCCCCCCAAAACGCTACATTGAGCAAGATGTCAGAAGAAATAGCAAAAAAAAGGCTTTTCCTTAAGGATTTTGTCCAAAACACTTCTATCCGGTATTAGACCTTCCCAGGAATGCCCCAGCCAAGACCCGCCAACCCACCCGCAAAAAAGCACGCGACAACACCCCCAAACAGCGAAAAAGCTAAATCTCATACTTACTATATCTCTCGGCCTTCGGTCCAAACGCGCTGTGCAGCTAGGTCATCATCATAACTCCTGTTTTCCACCACGGATTTCCTGAAAAGCAAATGCAATCAAGATTAGACTGTCGCAGCAGTGCTTCGACAGAGACCCCGGCCGCAACCCACCCACGAACAGCATGAAGCCCTCCAAAACGCTACATTGAGCAAGATGTCAGAAGAAATAGCAAAAAAAAGGCTTTTCCTTAAGGATTTTGTCCAAAACACTTCTATCCGGTATTAGACCTTCCCAGGAATGCCCCAGCCAAGACCCGCCAACCCACCCGCAAAAAAGCACTCGACAACACCCCCAAACAGCAAAAAAGCTAAATCTCATACTTACAATATCTCTCGGCCTTCGGTCCAAACACGCTGTGCAGCTAGGTCACCAATCATCATAGCTCCTGTTTTCCACCACGGATTTCCTGAAAAGCAAATGCAATCAAGATGAGACTGTCGCAGCAGTGCTCCCAGACCCCAAAACTTACCCACAAACACCCGGAACCCCGCCAAAGAGCACCTCAAAGGCAAGCAAGTCAGCAAAAACGGCAAGAAATTTCGACCTCATATTTGGTCCAAAACACTTTTATCCATTATTAGAGCTTGACAGCAATGGGCCCAAAGCCGTCAACTCACCCGCAAAGAAGTAGAACACCCCCACAAGTGCTGAGTCTTTCTTCATTGGGCGTAATCCAGCACTCTGCTTTGAGGGAAATCGCAGTCTGGAGGAGGAGGATAGAGGAGCATGTTCTTCAGAACTTGTGAACCTGAGGAATGTAGACTGCGGCACCTTCAAATCAATAAGCAAACAAGTGAAGACAGTTCTGCTGATGGTCTTGTTTTGGGGATTAGGTGATTAAAGTTTGAATTAAATTAACTGTGCAAAACAAAGAAAGAGAGACACACAGGAATAAAAGTGAATAAGGACGAAAAAGAAAGTTATTGATTCATTGTCTCATTTTCAGGGCTCGGTGTCAGGGAATAAGAAGAAGATTTAGTCATCATACTCTGCGAATTCAGGCAGGATGAGGTCAGTGCCACCGAACAGAGAACAAATCCCCTCATCTACGTTGCCGTCCTCCTCGTCTTCATGCGGCGTGCTTTCTCGTACTTTGTAATCTGGTGGTATGAGGTGCTGATTCATCTTGATCATTGTCAGCCGCTCCACATTTTTGGGCGAGAGGCGGCTCCGTTTGGGAGTTACAATGCCACCAGCAGCACTGAAAACACGTTCAGAAGACACACTTGCGAGTGGGCAAGACAAATAGTTTATAGCCAGGTTGGAGAGCTGTGGCCACAATTGTTTTTTGCCATGCCAATACTGCTATGGCTCATCATTAAGAAAGACCTCTGTTGAGTCATTCAGATAGTCCTGCACCATCGACTCAAGGTCATCAACGCTTCCTCCACTTTGCTTACTTTTTGCTGTGCCTGTGACATTTTTTCGAGAACCATACCCAAGCAAACTTAGCCAATCCTCTACAGCAGCCACTGTTACTGTTGTGTGTGGTGCAGATGATCCAGTTGCCGGTGTCTTTAACGGCTGAGAGGTCACTTGTGCCCCAGCCACAGGTGCAGAAGTGGATTCTTGTGACTGGGGATGGCCTGCTGATACTGATGCTGATGTACTGCCTTCTCCTTCAATAACCTGCCGTTCTTTTTCAAACCTCTTGGCTGACCAGGCTAGCCAATGTTTGTACTTTTGAACATCTTCATCAGTAAAAGGAAAGAATGCTTCGCCTGCCAGCACCTTTTTGTAGCGTGGATCCAGAATAGTAGCACAAATGTAATGCTGTTCTGACTTGATCTTTTGAAGACGTTCATCACCAAGTAGGCGCTCTAATAATTTCTCAGACAAAATAAAAGGGTCTTTTTTTTTTTACATCTTTTTCAAACTCAGAAGACACCGCCATCAGTTGGTGCTCCAGCATGCACAACAATGGGATAGCTTTTCCCAAATTACAGTCCTCCTGGCTGACTGCACGCGTGAAGAACTCAAAAGGACGAAGCATGTCTGTCAGGCTTTTAACTATGTCCCATTGCGCCGCACCCATCCGCAGGTCCTCCTTCTGAGATGTACCCTCTGTTAAGAAATAGTGATCGAGTACCGTATACTGCTCATACAGACGCTCAAGCATGTAGACGGTTGAGTTCCAACGTGTTGCCACCTCCTGGATGAGTGCTTTCACTGGTATTCGACTTTGAAGTAGCAGCCTCCTCAGATGCTTCCGGGCCTTAAAAGAATGGCTGAAATGGTTGCATATTTTGCGGCAGGTGGCCATTACCGCGAACGCTGCACTGTCTCTATCACTCAAGAATTTTGGAACTACCAGGTTGATACAGTGCGCCAAACACGGCACTCTGAAATAGCCACCCAGGGACATGGCCTTAACTACATTGGCGCCATTATCCTTGGAAACATAACCAATCTGGCGTTTTTTTGGGGATAGCATTTTCGAGACCTTTTTGTTAAACTCGTCCAAAATGTTTTCGGATGTGTGACTTTTCTCCAAGCCAAACATGGCTAGTGTTGCATGTTTCCGAGCAGCTTTGAAAACTTGGTCCGGGTCAACACCTGCGTTTAGCTTTGCTTTAACACCTGAAAAAGAGACCCAGTGTGCAGTGATGCACATGTAATCAGCGCCTGCGCCACTGGTCCACATGTCTGTTGTCCGATGTATTGTGTGAACAGCACTCTTCTGCAAAGCTGCCCCAATCGCCTCCAGCACATCTTCATGTAGTGCTGGAACCGCAACTCTGGCAAAATAGAACCGGCTAGGAACCCTCCATTTAGGGCAGAGCGTTGCCACTAATTCTAGAAAACCTACCGCTTCTACAAAAGAAAAAGGGAGAAGGTCCACAGCTAGCATTTTAGCCAGCTTAGTGTTATACAGACGCGTCAGTGGGTGGTTGCGTTCATATGGCACGTCTGAAGAAAACATGGTTCTAATGTTGCCCTGGACCAAGCATTTACGGGCTGATAATGACTTCGTTGACCCAATTTTGCTCGCTGGTGAACTTTTGTGCGTTGGTGTCTCACTCGCTCCAACACTCTTAGTGTGCCTCACATTGGGTGTGCTGCTGACAGGGGTACTGGGTGTAAGGGAAGTGTTTGACACGTCTTCTTCCTCCTCGTCATCATCAGATGCAACATCAACGTTTTCTTGACTTCCAATTCGGGCTTCCTTGATCGCATCTAGGTGCGCAAACCATTTGACAGTGTGCTTTCTCTCAAGATGACCTCTCTGGCCTCCGGTACCATAGTTGGTACCTGACTTACCACGACTAACTGCAAGCTTACAAAGGGTACAAATGGCAAACTTTGGATTTTTTGGGCAAACAGTAAAGAAGTCCCAAACTGGGGACTTGAAGTGTCTGTGGGGCCTGGAGGAGGCGGCGATACTGGTGGTGGTGGTCATGAAGCTAATGCCAGATGAAGTGGAGGATCTGGATTGCCCAACTTTTGTACGTTGTGCACTTTCACCGCCACTAATTAAGGTCGAGGTGGATGGAGGTCCCTTCTTGCCAGAAAGAAATATGGAAGCGGGAAGAGTTGGTGTACTACTTAACTCCAATGATTGTGGTGTTTCCACTGCCTCCTCATCGACAACATCATCATCATCACGCTCAGCAGCTCTTCGGGCTAGGGTCAAAATGTCTGTTTGCTGCATGCCCGCTGGGGCTGCAGTGACCTTTATGATGACTGGGTCGTCGTTGTCAGAGTCTTCATCAGCAGCAGTATCCGCCACTTCTTGTTGAGCCTCATCACACTCCATAACTCTGAGACTTTGGACGAGCTTCCTTTTACGCTTAACTACCTTTGTCAGATCATGGTGTGCCTCACTCTCAGACGGCAGTGGTGCTGGATCCCAAGTTTGATCCGTATCATCAGAAGGAGGTGTGCTTGAAGAAGATGTAGACACCACCCTTGATCTCTTCCTTGCTAGGGGTGTGGAAGACAATGAATGATCATCAGGAGGAGTGGCTTCCTCAAATGATACCTCGCCTTGATTGTCGATTTCCTGATGTGCCCCTACTTCGGGAGGAACAACTATTGTGGGCACTTGTTGTGACCCTCCATGCACCTCTGCTTGAGCATCTCCTTGCGCTGCCTCTCCTTCCACATGTACTTGGGCTTGTACTTGCACATGTGATTGTTGTTGCGGCTGTGGTTGTTCAACACTCGTCAGATGAGCTACAACAACCTGTGTTGATTGAGGGACATTGCTGCTGCTTTCTTGCGATGAGCCAACATCACTGGTCGATGGTGATTGAAGAACTATACTGGCTGCCTCTGCAGCACTCAAGGGCTTGGACTTAAGTTGGCGTGGTGGTGGTGGTGGCACTGAGCCCAATGGAGCGGGGGTGCTGCTGCCAGCTTGGTCCCCAGCAGATCCCGCTGCAGCTGCAGGCATACTTTTTTTTTTACTCCCAAAAAACAGGGGCGGGCGGCACACCAGTCTCCTTGGTAACTTGCTTCTTCTGCTCCTTACTGGCACCTTTCTTGCTAGAGGAGCTACGGGTAACTTTTTTTGGGGCCATCTTCTTCAGAGCAGGTCAGAACAGCAGGCAGCAGTTGCACGAGTTGCAGAGTTGTCTGTGTCCAGACGTGACGTCGCGTGACGTTATGCTGCACACACACACCGCTGCAGGACTTCTTCCTGGCACTGGTGGTTCTCTTGAGTCTTGTGCACCTAAAAGCAATGGAAGACAGAGGAACATCAGTTCAGTTATACACCCCAAAAAATCGACAAAACACAGACAAAAAAGCACAATCCCATGCCATCCATGATGTTTACATTGAAGACACCCCACAGAAAGACTAGGGCCATGCAAGTATGCAACACTCACTACCCCTGGGCATAATGGATGAAAAGTAGGCAAAATAAGTGCAGGCCTCAGACACTGCCTCTCTTCAAAATGGCCCCTTACACCCCAAGCCAGTCCACATCAACAGTACACCCCAAAAAAACTGAAAAACAGCCAAAAATCACCACAATCCAATGCCATCCAGGATGTTTACATTAAAGAGAGTGAGACCAGACTACAGGCACACTCAGTCCATGCACCACTACCCCTGGGCAAAAGGCCACACCAGCAGCCCCAAAAAAACGACAAAAACAACAAAAAACAGCACAATCCCAGCCCATCCATGGCCTCAATGGTGTTTAAATTCAAGAGGACACCCCACAGAAAGACTAGGCCCGTGCAAGTCACCACCCCTGGGCAAAGGGCCCCACCAGCAGCCCCAAAAAAACGACAAAAAACAATAAAATCAGCACAATCCCAGCCCATCCATGGCCTCAATGGTGTTGAAATTCAAGAAGACACCCCTCAGAAACACTAGGCCCATGCAACACTCACTACCCCTGGGCATAATGGATGAAAGGTAGGCAAAATAAGTGCAGGCCTCAGACACTGCCTCTCTTCAAAATGGCCCCTTGCACCCCAAGCACATGTTGCCTGTACCAGCCAGCACTCAAGATGGCCACCACCACCACCCACATGGCCAGTCCACATCAACAGTAGACCCCAAAAAAACCGAAAAACAGCCAAAAATCACCACAAACCAATGCCATCCAGGATGTTTACATTAAAGAGAGTGAGACCACACTACAGGCACACTCAGTCCATGCACCACTACCCCTTGGCAAAAGGCCCCACCAGCAGCCCCAAAAAAACGACAAAAAACACAAAATTCAGCACAATCCCAGCCCATCCATGGCCTCAATGGTGTTTAAATTCAAGAAGACACCCCTCAGAAAGACTAGGCCCATGCAACACTCACTACCCCTGGGCATAATGGATGAAAAGTAGGCAAAATAAGTGCAGGCCTCAGACACTGCCTCTCTTCAAAATGGCCCCTTACACCCCAAGCCAGTCCACATCAACAGTACTCCCCAAAAAACCAGAAAAACAGCCAAAAATCACCACAATCCAATGCCATCCAGGATGTTTACATTAAAGAGAGTGAGCCCAGACTACAGGCACACTCAGTCCATGCACCACTACCCCTGGGCAAAAGGCCACACCAGCAGCCCCAAAAAGCGACAAAAACAACAAAAAACAGCACAATCCCAGCCCATCCATGGCCTCAATGGTGTTTAAATTCAAGAGGACACCCCACAGAAAGACTAGGCCCATGCAAGTCACCACCCCTGGGCAAAGGGCCCCACCAGCAGCCCCAAAAAACCGACAAAAAACATTAAAATCAGCACAATCCCAGCCCATCCATGGCCTCAAAGGTGTTTAAATTCAAGAAGACACCCCTCAGAAACACTAGGCCCATGCAACACTCACTACCCCTGGGCATAATGGATGAAAAGTAGGCAAAATAAGTGCAGGCCTCAGACACTGCCTCTCTTCAAAATGGCCCCTTACACCCCAAGCACATGTTGCCTGTACCAGCCAGCACTCAAGATGGCCACCACCACCACCCACATGGCCAGTCCACATCAACAGTACACCCCCAAAAAACAGAAAACCAGCCAGAAATCACCACAATCCAATGCCATCCATGATGTTTACATTAAAGAGAGTGAGACCACACCACAGGCACACTCAGTCCATGCACCACCACCCCTGGGCAAAAGGCCACACCAGCAGCCCCCAAAAAACGACAAAAAACAATAAAATCAGCACAATCCCAGCCCATCCATGGCCTCAATGATGTTTAAATTCAAGAAGACACCCCACAGAAAGACTAGGCCCATGCAACACTCACCACCCCTGGGCAAAGGGCCACACCAGCAGGCCCAAAAAAACGACAAAAATCAGCACAATCCCAGCCCATCCATGGCCTCAATGGTGTTTAAATTCAACAAAACAGTTGTATCATGCACCCCTAACCGACCCTGGTCCTACTGGATACTGTGGCTACCCACAATATAATTTATTTAATGCTCTGAAAAAGTTCCAAAATTGTACTTGCAGCAACTGTAATGCCCCAAACAAACTTACTTGTGAAAGTTGATTTCTAATCCAAAAGTGATCCAAAGACAGTCAAAAAGGCCTCTAATCCAAATATCCAGCAGCACCCACAAAAAGTAATCCTTCCAGCTCCAGATCCAAATGAAAGTGACCAGGAGATGGACAAAGCACTGGGAGGAGCCTGCTGGACAGGAACAGGAAGTTGGAGACTGTGGGGCACTTCCTTCCTCCCCCCCCCAAAAAATGGACTCCTTGCAAAAAAAAAGGCCATGCAAATGTCAACCTGAGGAGTGATTCTGATAAAAATCATAATTTTCTGAAGGTTTATCCTGTTTGCTGGTGATTTTCTTGTGCAGAATTGCAAAATCTCTATTTCGCGAGTGCGAGATTGTTCCTTTCCGCCGCAACTACGTGTTCGCAATTGCGAACTCTCGCGAGGTGTGCTGTGCAAGGTGGCAAGCCGCGATTACGTATTCGCGGGCGCCAAACTCCCGCGGGATCACGCAGCAAGATCTAAAATGGCGCGGCACTCGCAAAATATGATCGAGAAAAACAACTCGGCAAACGCTTAATGACGGAAAGTGAACGCCGTGCACCACGCCGCGCGCCGCAACCAAGCAAAAAATCCGGCGCGAGCGGATTCACGGATTTTCGACAAATTCGCGAGAGTTCGCGGATTGCGAATTTGCCGAAAATCCGAAAAATCCGCGATCGGAGCGGATTTTACGCCCATGCTTACTAACCATTAAAATTGTAGATAAGGCAAAACTAATATACACCAAACATTGACATATGGGGAGAAAGCTTTACGCATGCTTAATTATTGTGGAATAAAGTGCAACGCGACTAAAACCCGCTTTAAGTTGGAAAAACGCTTTGCACATGTGCAGGCCAGAATTACGTAGAAATAACGTGACTAACTCGCTTTGAGAGGGAAAAACTCTCACGCATGCACAAGAAGGACTAACATGTGGTCGTGAGGCACCGCATGCCCGGCACCTACTTGCTTGAACTTAAAAGAAAGCTGCTGCTGTTAATGTTTTTACTAAGAGGAATAATAATAACATGGGATGGAGTAGACGTGGGTGGTGAACAGTGAGAATTATAAGTTTAAAAAAATAACATCTGTTTATGATTCTTTTATTAATAGTGTTCATTTGGGACTGTTATGCCTATGAAAGTGGGAAGAAAATGAGCATCGCATGCTCAGTGGATTTATAACGTGACTCAATGACTGAAAAGCTGAATAGCTGCCAGACACCAAGGACAGAAGACTGGGAAAGAGAAAACGTGTATCACTTGTCTATGTAGCCTGTATTGAATTATTAAAATGGCAACAATATATGGATGGGAAGAGAAAATCATTAATGAGCTAAAGGGGAAGGGTTTGCGAGACAATTGTACCTTAATAAAAATGAATATGTCAGCATAGTGTGAAGAAGACTCCGCTAGCCCTGTCCAATCACATTTCGTATTTTACTAATATTTCCAACCATTGAGGGTGCGACATGTTGAAATGAAGACTATAACTAGAGTGACTAAGAATTTGAGAGAAGATAGGGTCGAGACAAGAGAGAGACGAGATAGCAGCATCAAGAGAAAGAGAGAGGCTAGAGCAGACTGGGAAGATTCAGATCCTAATGGCAGCCTGATTAGATTTGAAGATTGCAGAAGAAGATCGAGGAGGGTGAGAGTGTAAGAGAGGGAAGGGCCATGGTGCATCGGGTATGTAGAGAAGTCTGGTAAGTATCTACCCTGTCCTGATCCTGTCCTTTAGTCTTTGTCACCTGATTCTAATTCAGGAAACCCCCACCAGTCCTTTGGCCAGAGTGGTGGTTTTCAGTATTTCAATTAGGTAAATATTATTCTATCTAAAATGTGCATATTCTTTTGCAAATGTATTTTTTATTTGTATCTTTTGTCTCTTCATCTTTTCCACTCTTATGCATTAATTTGTTGAATGAGTTTTGGTCAATGAATGTATTTGCTAAATTAAATTTTCTCTCCCATATGAAGAATGATGGAGTTTGCACTGTGAATTTGTATTAATGAGCATTCAATTTATGAATGTAAATCTTTGATAAAACTTATGAATCTTACCCTGAGTCTGTGTTTGATTCACTGAGATCTGTGAATTAGTTAGATAACTGTTAATATCACTATCAACTAACTCAACTAATGGTCCATCGACCAGAGGAATGAGTGTTGATCCATAAAGATTAGTTAGGTATCCAATATTGTTTAAATTGTATGAGTTTACAGTAACTTAACTAATCAGAACTTTAGTGAATTATAAAACTTGACCCCTAGGGGATTTGCCAGAGTGTGGATGAGCATTTTAGGAAAATGTGTATAGGTCCCATGGAAACATTTTGTTTGTGAAGTATTCATCCCTGGTCTTCCACTGGTTCAAGGGGAAGGGGGCCTTGCATTGCATGGGCATGAGTAGGGTTTCCTGTTTACAGTTTCTATTGTTGGTAAATTCTGGTGGGGTTTTTTCAGTGTTTTCCAGTGATTTCAATACCTTAAAAAATCAGTGGTTATCAGTGGTTACAGATTTCCGCACCATTAAAAACAACAGAAACAGTGTTTTTCTGGTGTTTATGGAACCTTTTGCTTTTATTATTGTCTGCTTTTTGCACTGAAAGTGCATGGTATATAGACAGTGTATGTACAGTGTATATGAGGTCCAAATACATTTTTCCAAATCAAACTTATTGTAGTACACCATACAATACTTCTTCAGTGAGTCTTTGGTTATGTGCACTCTACCTTCCCTTCCTATACAAACTTTTATCTGTGATAAGGTCCTCTCAACATTGATGGATGCACAGATGTTTCACAGGAAGGAGCCTGGGCTGCAAACCATCGAACAAGGGCTGCAGCAGGCTGTGGCCGGATCATGGCTGAGCTCAGAATAGGGCACATGGGAAGGGGAGGGGAGGGGTTGACCAACAGCAGAGGCAAGGGAAAGGCCCTCAATGCACCATAAGGCCGCCCTACTCTAGCGAGAGCTGTTCTCCATGTTTATCAAATGTATTTGCTCCTGTATTCTCAATTCACCTCTTGATTGCAGTAACATTATTACTGTATGGGGCCCTCCCCCCAAAGTTAATGCCCAACTGTAGATTAGAGCCTCAGTAGGGTCTGCCTACAGCACACCTCTCAACCAACTCTGCGGTCATACACAACAAAGTAGCTACTTACTCGATCATCCAGAAAGCACCTTGGGGCCTCTCCAAGAGGTAGGAGAGCACTATGGCATCAAGATTGCAGTGACATGCCGAATTTGTAAGAGCAATATCAGCATGTGTCCCTTAATGTTCAGTGGAAATTGGCATTTTGTGCTCATTTTCTGACTGCATCAACCTTGTAGAGCTGCTATCAGTTTGGTGAGATCAGTCTAGTGCTACCTGACACTGTATACCAGTCCTGGGAAGCTCAGGCAGTGCAGCAAACAAAAACACCAATCAACACTGTATGCCTAATGGTGCTGACAGAGTACCTACACCACACAAGGCTTGGTCAGTTACTAGTCTGTCTACTTTTCTGACACATTCCAGCTGGACACCGCTTTGCCAAGGTAAGGCCAGAGGGCAGGTCAAGTGTCAAAGTGCTGTGCAGAGAGACATTATATGGCCTCTCCATGACTGAGTTGGTACGATCACAGTCTAGTACCACTTGACTTTGAATCCCTCCTCCTCATAGAGCTGAAACAGGAGTGCAGTCAGCATACAAAACACCCCCCCTATGCATAGGCCTATAAGTGAGGCACTAGCCAACATGCAGCTATCTTGTTACATCTAGTCTTCTGGCTTTTCTGTTGCCTCTGTTGCCGGCCAGAGAGGCGGTTTGTTTCAGCAATGGGCCCAAGTAAAGGCTAGCCAAGGAAGAGGGTTGATAATTATCTGACCATAGTTGCTGGGGGCGTGAATGAGCTAAAAATAGATAATATATTCAGAGTTGTTAAGTGCAGGGGGGCCCAAATAGATGTAAGGCACTGTACTAACAGATACAAAGTGCAACAGATGCAAGGTACAGCATTGACAGATATAAGGCACTGTGCCAACAGATAAAAAGTGTAGCAGCATATGAAATGTGCATTGCTAACAAATACAAGTGCTCATTACGGCACATTTGTTGATACCAGATGATGGAGTGGTTTGACATCGGGAGCAGCCACCATGTCCTCTCAGGAGCAGGTCAAGCACTGGCAGTTCCGAGACACTCTACCTCTCTGCGTTCTTGACGTTGAATGCTGGGGGTGGGCAGACTCACTCAGGCACTTTATTAATGCGGTCTTGTGAGAACTATTTGAGGGGGATTCGGAAATGCTACTTTGGGCCAGAAAGTGGCAAGTGCTCTTTCGAGAAACAATCCCACGTTTCTTATTATCAGCCCACCCACAGAGTCTACCTTCTTCTCCTCTCCTATTTTAACAGCTTGGTGGAGATTGTTGCCTTCGGCATTTATCAAGTACAGTTAAAAGAGAGGTAGATGTGTGGAGGCGGGGGCTGTGGCATTTCTTCCCAAAGTGATGCTGGGCCGCAATTGGCTGTTCACTTTAACATTGTTAAAAGGCACAGACCCACATCTCTGTTAAAGGAAGAGGGGAGGTTTGTGCTCACTCCGACCCCCAAAACCATCCAAAGGGATACCATAGGAGGTAGAATTTTAAAACCAAATATTGTAAGTAAAGGCAAAATGCGCATGTGAAATGTGTCCACTCTTGTGACTTGACTGCCACCTGCTCCATAAGGCACTGTTTATAAACAATAAAGCAAACCTTTTGTGACTTTCCCTATATGTGAATCTGCCCCTATATAGAATGTGCTGCTTTTGTGGTTTTCTCTTGAGCTATAAAGCAGCTTGTTTGCGTTGTACTTGTGTGTTATAAAGCTCTTCTTTTGGGGTTCCAGCATAAGGTTCAGCACTCCTATTTTGACCTGCCCATATTTCACAACTAACCCTTCATCTGTTTCTTACGTGTATATTGTAAGGTACCCCTTTTTGTGATGTGCCTCGATGCTGCAATGCTCCCTTAGTGACTAGTTAATATATTGTACTACACCCCTATCTATTGCTTTCATATTATTTTATTTAAATAGAGATTCATTTCTCTGCTGTGTTTGCACTTTCTAATATGTCCCCAGTTTGCGTGTATACTATAAGGACAATGTGGCTACCTGTATGGTGTTTGATGTGGCCTGAGGCTGCCTCCAGGTGCTATAGAATGTACATATATCACCCAAAGTTCTGCCTGCGCATGTTATTATTGTTATTGTTAATTGATATTTATATAGGGCTAAATCACCGTCAGGTCTCTTAGCGCTAGGGAGGGAGTGGGTGAGGCTGCTAGACGACCACCGGGGTCGAGCATGAGTTAGGCTGTGCTTAGTGATTCCCTGAACAGGATAGTTTTTAGCTGTTTCCTGAACCGAAGCAGGGAGGATTCCTTTTGGAGATGCTCAGGTAGCTGGTTCCAGAGCTGGGGGCAAGGACAGAGAAGACTCTACCTCCTTTCGATGCAGTCTTATACCGAGGGCAGGATAGACGACAGGCCTCGGATGACCACAGTGTGCGGCCAGGAACATAGGCCTCAAGGTGTTCCTTTATGTAAGTTGGGGTTAGGCCATAGATTGATTTATGGGCGATGCAGAGGCCCTTGAACTTCGCTCCTTGCCTAATGGGGAGCCAATGCAGTTTGCGCAACAAGGGGGTGGCATGAGACCTTCTAGGGAGCCTGAAGACCAACCTCGCTGTGTCATTTAAGACCACCTGTAGTCTTGTAGCTAGTTTCTGTGGGAGGCCTATGTATAGGGCATTGCCGTAATCTAGCCTTGAGACGATAGTAGCCAACACTTTCATTTGAAGTGAGGTGGTAGACAGAATAGGGGCACGTTTCCGCATCTGTCTGATCAGGACGGTGCAGGTACCGACCACCGAAGAAACTTGATTGGCCATGGAGAGCTCTGAGTCAATTTTTATACCGAGACTCTTCAAGACCGGCAAGGGGATGGGGGTGAGGCCTAGCTCTTGGGGCCAGAAGTGATCATTCCAGGGCGAGTTTATTGTGGGGATGACCAGGACCTCTGTTTTGTCTGGATTGATTTACAGTGAGTTTGCTGACATCCAACTCACTGTGTATCTGAGGACATTTTGTAAATGGGCCTGGGCATGGGGGGTGTTGTTGATGCTGAGGAGGAGTTGTGTGTCATCTGCGTAGTTGAATATTTTGCAGTCAATGTTGGCTAAGGCTGCTATCAGTGGTTGCAGGTATGTATTGAAAAGGATAGGAGACAGGGCTGAGCCCTGAGGGACTCTACAACCAAGCATCCCCTTGTCTGATACCTGCTCACCCAACTGAATTCTTTGGGCCCGGCCTGATAGAAAGGATTAGAGCCATTTGAATTATTATTTCCTAATCTCTGTTCTTATTCACGCGGCATTAACGGGCGGGGTTTATAGTGAAATACATTTTTATGAGTGGCAGGGGGAAAGGACATGCAAAGAAAAATGAAATGCTGAGTCCCAGTACTAACTCAAACACATTAAGCGCTCCTTCTTGTAAGACGTACATTGAATTCTTGAAATGCTGCTAACCTTTACCAACTAAAACATGCTTGCCTTCCTAGAAAATGTAGAAGAACTGATGAAATGTTAATCACATGATCCACAACTAAAAGGCTCCATCCTTCCTGCAAGACGAGCATAAGCAGCTGAAATGCTGAGTCAGTTTTCACCATTTAATTACATTGCACCTCCCACAATGCTCATTCGTGCAACCGCTGTCCTTGCCTCGAGCCAACAGCCAAAAGAAGTATCCTGGTGTGTGAGGCAAGGGCTTCCTTGAGTGATCTGATTAACTTAATGGCCTGGTCACATGCACATAAGGTTACGCGCCTATAACTTTGCTCTGTTGGTGTAACATGAGCCCCGATTTCAATAAATGTCCAGAGTCAGGCGCACAACGCCCATTGGACTCAAAGGGCTCCAGCCCCCCCATGTGTGTCAGCCCGGGATGAGACAGCTGCCCGGGCACACACACAGCAGCACCCAAGTACTTCACATGTCTTTTAAAGACCTTTTGCTTGTTAATGAGGCTTTGATGTCCCCCCCTGCTTCGAGCCCCTGCAGCTCCACTCTGCCTTTTGTTTGAAGAATCAGCTCCCACCAAAAAAAATCCTTAGCCCCCCCCCCCCGAAATTTGACTCTAGTTGCGCCTCTGTCCAGAGTGATCAACTGGACCAAAGCCATTGGGCTGTGTATGGTGCCTTTCCTAACAACTGACGGCGAGCAATCGGCAACGATTCCAAATTAACAGTTACAATTTGAGATAAAATGCTGCAGAAAGGAAAGAAAAGAGTGGTGAATACGATTGTTGCATCAACAAAAACTTTGAATTAGTATCAAAGACATCAGTCGGGAGTTCGATCAGCACCGACGGTACCTTTAATTCTCCGATGTTGACATTGAGAACTCTGCTCCCAGCAGAGACAAGAGCCCCAGGGAGGCCCAAATGAGCCCATCATAAAAGAAACTGGGGGCAGAGGAGGTGTGGAGACAACAGCACAGCTAGGAGCACTCTAATTAATCTACCAGATAGCAGAGCTCAGCTGAATTGTGATCAAGGCACCTGCTGCAGTGATTCGTGTCCAGCCGGCGGGCCTGATCTTGGCAGGGAAAGCATAACTTCATTTTCCATAGGTCAACAATCAGCACAGGAGGGTAGCGGGATGGTGAGCAGCAAAGCCATGGACACTGGGAAGAGGGCAAGACAGGAAAACATGGCCACAGATGGCAGGAGGAAGGTACCAAACAACACCATGAACAGCGGGAGGACGGCGGGACGGTTTATTGGAATTACCGATGCGTAGCTTGGATTGCTTGTTTGTACTGTTTCGGCTCCCTGAAGTGGCCAAGCAGTGCAACAAATGTAAATGCAACAATTGTAAAAAATCTGCTATACTCGGTTTAAACCGAGTCAGCTGATTTTCAGCCGGTAGGGTACTGTCGGGGACATTCGGTTTTAACTGATTTCCGGACAGCCTAGGCATACGTTATAGTTAGCTCACATAACTATAACTGCTGAATTTCTATGGTTTTGTGGGAGTGAAATCTGAGCCTAACCGTAATGTGGCTATAACCTTTGTTTTATTCAGTGAGTATTTTTTTAATTCTATTTCCTAACTATGACATCCCTGTATCCTTTGCTTTTGTCACTGAATTTCTGCATTTTTAAAATGTTACTTCCTAACTTAACCTGTAACCTGTGAGAGTTAGTGTTTGAGTGAGTGCATGAGTGGCTCAGTGGATGTGTGAGTGGGTGTATGAGTGTCAGAGTGTGCCTGGGAGTGGCTGCATAAGTGCCTCACTGGGTGTGTGAGTAGGTGTGTGTGTGTGGGTCTGTGAGTAGGTGCGTGAGTGTCTGAGTGTGTATCTGAGTGGGTGCAAGAGTATCTATCTGAGTGTCTGAGTGGGTCTGTGAGTGTGTGAGAGTGTCTGAGTGGATTTGCAAGTGCCTCCAGGTGTGTGTGAGTCGTCAGTCTCTAAATAAGTACATGAGTGTCTAAGTGGCTGTGTGAGTGAAAGCATGAGTCTCTAAGTGGGCCTTTGAGTGGGTGTGTGAATCTCAGTGGGTCTGTGAGTGTAAAAAGGGGCGTGGCCTCTTTACACATCTCTGCAACGCAGCCCCCTGGCGCACACTGGAGGTTCCTGGTGGGCTAGTTGGCCCCCAGGGACCCCCAGTATTGTTGATGAATGAGTGGATGTGTATGTAGATGTTGGAATTACTGAATAGGTTGTTGTAATTGGTATTGGTATCTCCTTTTTTTTTAAAGTTTTAGTTTCTGTTTTTGAATGTGTGTATCAAAGGTTATATTACGGAGAGGAGGTCTGCCACAGTGATGTCATTTGAGATTTCATCAGTGATGTCATGAGTGATGTCACTGACCATGTCATGAGTGATGGAATATGTGACGTCATCAGCAGTGCATTGCGGGCGCGCGAGTTATAGTTAACTATAACGGGAGAATTTCAATGGTTTTGTATGAGTGAAATGTCTAGCTAACTATAACATGTGTGAAACCTGTTTTTTTCAGTGAATTTCGAAGGTTTTTTAAATGCTAATTTTTAACTATAACGCGGGTGAAACCTATGATTTTTTCAGTGAATATATATGTATATATATATTCACTGAAAAAACCATAGGTTATAGACCATATATAGTTAGGAATTAGCATTTAAAAATCTTATTTTACTCACACAAAACCATTGAAATTCCATATATAGTTAGTTGCACTAACTATATATCGCGCACCCGCAATCCACTGCTGATCATGTCACATATTACATCATTCATGACATGGTCAGTGACATCACTGATGACATCTCAAATGACATCACTGATGACATCACTGATGACAACATCCAGTGACTGTATGTTTCTGTAAAGTTAAAATATGTCTTACATATTGAAGAATGAGTGGATGTATAAGTGTCTGGATGAAGGATTTAGTAGGTGCGTGACTGACTGTATGAGTGAGTGATTAAATGTGTCTCACTGAATGCATGGGTTAGTGACTAAACTGTCTTAATTTGTGCATCATTATGTCTGTTGTGATGTAAACTGCTGCATGTGTTGATCATTAGCTATACGAGAGGCTATATGTGTTATTAATTGGTTGCCCAAGTATTTCTATGGGAGATTGAGTTTGTGTGGGGGTGGCTGGAAGGTGTGTGACTCTGTGCATAGATGTGTGAGCAGTTTATTCACTAGGTGTATGAGTTCAAGAGTGCATGTGGAAACAGCTACATGGGCAGTTGACTGTGTGCATGAGTGTATTGATGAGTGAATGGATATCTCAATGCTACATGTCATAGTAAGTACATATGTAAAACACAGTACATGTGAGAGTTGGCATATATAAATAACTGTGCATGAGAGCCACTGAATGAGTGAGTGGTTGTATCGATCATTGTGAACTTGTATCAGGGATTGTATAAGAGAGTAAATATGTGTTAGTATATGTTTCAATAAGTAAGGTGTGTATAACTGTATAGTTGAAGAAATGGAGGTGAGATTGTTTCTTTGCATGACTGACTGGGTGTGTGAGTAACTCCATGGATGAGTGGCAGTGTGTGAGTGTCTGTATACACTGAGTGTATCTAAGGTTATATTAGAGTCTGAAGAGGTTTATCGTATTAGCACAAGAATGATGTCAAATGAGACGTCATCAGTGATGTCATCAGTGATGTCATTTGAGATGTCATCAGTGATGTCATCAGTGATGTCACTGACCATGTCATGAATGATGTAATATGTGACATGATCAGCAGTGGATTGCGGGTGCGCGATATATAGTTAGTGCAACTAACTATATATGGAATTTCAATGGTTTTGTGTGAGTAAAATAAGATTTTTAAATGCTAATTCCTAACTATATATGGTCTATAACCTATGGTTTTTTCAGTGAATTTTCAAGGTTTTGTAAATGCTAATTCCTAACTATATATGGTCTATAACCTATGGTTTTTTCAGTGAATTTCAATGGTTTTTTAATAGCAAATATCATAAGCTGTCGAATGTCAAGTACGTGGTAAGTAAAAACATTTTCGTGTTTATGCACACTGATCTGCTTTGAATGCTGCCCCCCACCCCTCATTTCTATTAGGAGTACTCTCTCTTTGCAGATAGTGAAGGGTAGTTAACGCAGGCCTTTGCCCCCGTTGTAATCCGTCGTGCCTGCTTCTCTCTCCATTTGATTGATTGTTCTCTTTGGTTCATTCTCTATTTACAAACAAGCACAGAGTCGCAATACTCTGTTTAGTCTTTGCAGATAGCGAAAAATCGTGTAAAAAAACAAAAGGAATCGAGCAAAATCAGTAGGCCACTAATGGGATCTCTTTTTGACCTCCCTAAAATAGAAACATTAGGAACAACCTGTTGATAATACCAATGTGTATGTACATAAGCGGCGTTCATTTGTATTCACAGTACCCCTTGTTGATTGTTTGAATCGACCATTGAATTGTTCGAAGTTGGTTCTCTTAAGAATCTTCTCTACCTGCAAGAATAGGAATATTCTCTCTCCCTTTGCAGATAGTGAAGGGTAGGTAACGCAAACCTTTAACACGTCGTGCCTATTTCGTTCCTCATTGATTGATTGTTTCCCCAAACATTGACTGTTTGGGAATTGGTTCTTTTTGGAGGTATTCCCTGTTTGCAAATATACGTAGGAAAATCTTTGCAAATAGTAAAAGGGTACGTAATGCGGACCTTTCTCCCCCGTTGTAATCTGTCATGCCTATCTACTCCCCACTGATTGATGCACCTGTTTCACCCGGACCATTTACTAGAGATACGTCATCTGGCCCGACCAGAGAGCACCCCTAGTGAAAAGGACATATGCAATAATAACGAAGTGATCACTGTATCCTGTTAACAGAAACTTTAGCATGAAACAACCTGGAAAGAAAAGAATAGGAAAACGAAAATCAGTAGGCCACTGATGAACATGAACTTTTATTAAACAACGAACAAAGAAACGATAACATAACGTAATGATAAAACCTATTAATGTCCTAGAAACAAGAAAACGTTAGAAATATGCCAGTGGTGAGAGACCAGAAAAACAGTAAGAGAAACCAAATCACCCCTCGCTGTCCCACCGCCTGCCACGCCAAAAAAATCGATAGACTAGGGAAAATGCAAGTCAGTAGAACATCCGCCCCCACTCTGGAAACTTCCAAGGTGGGGCAGGGTTGCGGCTACGCCCAGCCGGGAGCAGCCCATATAAGGCGGGTCCTGCTGCCACGCCTCGGCCAGGAGATCCTAACGTAGGGTGTAGCCGGAGGAGAGGCCGAGGCCAGCGGGACCCGGCCAGGGGATTGCCTTTACTACGCTGAAGAGTTGCAGGGGGGGGAATGTCTCCTCGACCCTCCCCTCTCTCTCCCAGTCCGGCCGCGGTGGCCCTTGAGAGTTTCAGGTAGTCCCGCCACATGCTCTTCCGGTCCGGCCACCAACGGTCGGGGGGCCGAGGCCGACGGGATCCGGCTGCAGCCGATAAACCAAGGAACCCGTTCATGGGGCCAGAGCCAGGGGCGTCCGGCCGACATCCACCGGAAGCCCGGCCCAAAGACGGACGGGACATTTTTTCTTTTCTCCTTCGTAATAGCAGCGGCAACACGCCAGGCACCACTTCTTTCTTCAAAAATGGCTTTGACAACACTGGGGGGGATGTCTTGCACATGCATCCGACCCCCCCCCCCCGTCCTCATCGCCACCGGCCATAACAAATGTCAAGCGGGGCGCCGTGGGGTGTACTGGGAGGGAGAGACGGTGCGAACAGGCCTCTCCCGCCTCCTCAGGTGAAGGCTTCCCAGCTGCACCCTCAGCGCTCCAGGCGCCTCGAAAAGGGTTCGTCCACTGTGGCGATGCTGCAACGTCTCGCCCGGCAGGGTGGAGCCCGTCCGCTCATGTGACCCCGCGATCGCCGGTAGCTGCCGAACTCTCAAAATGGCGATCGACCTGGCAAGAGCGGGCCCAGCATGAAGAAATGGCCCGGTCACTGGTTGACTCCACCACCGTAGTCCTCCACGACCTTGAAGATTCTACAGGAGCCGCGGGAGTCTCCGACCCCCGATGGGGAATGACTGCCATGATCGCCCGTGGAGTGACGAAACTGTATCCGCGGGACGTCGGCGCTCCCATGCTGGCGCCAGCCTCACTTTGAATTACTAGAATCCTGCAGACCTCAGTTCCGGTGAAAGCACAGTGTGACCCGGTAGGAAAAATTGTTGCGCCCCCTCCCCTTTTGAAGTGATAGTTCAAACCACCGATCCTTTCCTTTGCCCTTTTAACGGAACTTTGGACTGCCTCCCCCTCTTTTACATTTTCTAGAGAAAACAAAACATTAACCACTACATTACCATAGCAGTTGACACCAGAACTGTTTTCAAATTGAAAACCAACAACATCTTCAACAGAATCCTTTTTGTTTCTGCTGTGACCCTGCTACAGCACAGGCATTGTCCCCAGCAGTAATTCTGCAATGCCGGTAAGAATAGCTGTGGTGCCTACTGGACTCACTCACCCCCGCGGCGCCCCACGCCGTTATTTGCTGGGCGGCAACTTACTAGACATCACTTTCGTGCCATCTAGATTTCAGCGCGTTCTGCTGCCTTGGAACTATTCGCACAACAGACTGCTACTGACGACCCACCCCCAGGCAACATCTTCTGAATTTTCATAATTTGAAAGAACTAGTAACATGTCCTCATCAGGAATTCAAAAGAAATTGCCACGGTCTCTTCGTTGTTTAAATGTTTTTACTGTTTTTGTTTTGTTGTATATATTTATATGTTATTAAAGTTTTATATTCCTACTACTTTGTTGGAGTGCTATATATTTTTAATGTGACACATAATTGTAAAAACTTTGATGTACAAAGAGTCATTCCTAGAATCTTCCGCTTCAGGCTCGGTCCCCTCCCCAATCACAATACAGGATGGTTTTCAGATAGTAGGAACACGTGTGGTGTGACGGATCTCATCGGGTGTGGGCCTTGATCTACTATAACTCCTTTGAAGAGGGGTGATTCTTTACAGCTGGAGCCATAAACTACATCTGCAGGGCGAGCTGATAGCCTGGACAATCGGACACAGAGGAAGAGGAGTGTCAGAGGGTGCGGTAGTGAATAGGGCGAAAGGGAGGTGTCGGGCGGGCACAGAGTGTGATTCTCAGGGAAGAGCAGCGCAGATGGAAGGAGGTTTATTGCCCATGCATAAGACAGAGAGCGGGGGTGACCAGTGCCTGAGAAAGATGCTTGCGAGGGTGGGGAGCCATGCTACGAATCGACAGCGTGCAGAGAGTGGGTCTGGTCAAGGCATCTAAAATGGCTGCCGTGCACGACAAAAGTGTGGCATTTCAAAAAAGGCAAGATGGCGCAAACAATGTTTTTCAACACTTCCTCATTTCCTTCGAATCGAACGTTAACAGACGTTGGTGCATATTACCAAAGTTAAGCGATATTTATCGCTAACGATGCTTACCAACGAATTTTTTACCGCTAAGCATCGTCAGAAATTATCGAAGATAAACCTTGCTATTATCAAGGTTTATCGCAAATGCGATAAAAAACGGCCGCAATGCATGAATATCGCTAAAAAGTCAGCGATATTCATGCATTACCGAGCTAATGCTCTTAGCCATGTTATCCACCTCCCATTGGATAACATGGCTAAGAACTGCTCAGGGCAGGTGTTACTTTTTGGAGATATTCGCGCTTAGCGCGAATATCTCCAAAAGTTGGTAATAGGAGATATATATCTTGCATGTTGTAATGCAAATTATTGTGGTATATGGAACTCATACCATAATCTCTCAGGAAAGCAGAAACTGATCCTTTTGGGACCGCCTGAGAAGGCCTAGGGGGTGAGGGGTACTCTACTTTGCCCCCTTTTCACGTTCCGAACTATTTTATTTTACTCTCTTCTGTAATTACACAAAATAGCAGCGATAAGATGCATCAGAGACACACAGTGAGAGAAAGGAGGCTGGAGATGAAGAAGAGATGTCAAATACACATTGGAGATAATATAGTGGGAGGAGGGAAGTAAATATGAGTAAACTTACCATGTAACATAAAAATGTTGCACTCTATACTATAAGTCTCATTTTATACTACAATCACTTCGCTACAACCTCATAAATTAAAAATAAAAATGAATAATGTCTCAAACAATTTTTGATTTCTAAATATAAATTTATTCTTCAGAATTTTCTAAATTTGAAAGAACTAGTAACATGTCCTCAGCAATTTCCTCTTCAATCATCTCATCTGGAATCTCCTCATTAAAAGTCTGCAATGATGATTCTTGTAACTCTATGGTCTCCAAACATTCGATAAATTCGCCATCAACAGATTGAGCAAAAAAATCATTCAAGTCATCTCCTCCTTGTGACAATATTTCATTATTGGTGCTGTCAATTTCAATCAATGTAGTGGAATCATTCAAGTCATCTCCTCCTTGTGACAATATTTCATTATTGGTGCTGTCAATTTCAATCAATGTAGTGGAATCATTCAAGTCATCTCCTCGTGACAATCTTTCATTATTGGTGCTCTCAATTTCAATCAATGTAGTGGAATCATTCAAGTCATCTCCTCCTTGTGACAATATTTCATTATTGGTGCTGTCAATTTCAATCAATCTAATGAAATCATACAAGTCATCTCCTCCTTGTGACAATATTTCATTATTGGTGCTCTCAATTTCAATCAATGTAGTTGACAATGCAAAAGAAATTGCCTCGGTCTCTTCATTGTGAGCCATTTTATTTTGAAATTGCTTGCTGTAAATTGCAGAAAAAAATAATCACTTTCATTTATCGTTTTTAGTAATACATAATATAAAACTAACTTTATCAAGTATTTAGTATAACAGAAGGACTGCAAATAAATAACAGAAAACATTTTTCAAATTATCTTCAAGTGTACAACATAGTTCCCCTTACAAATTAACAACTCACCTTTTTAAAAGTAGGAGAAGTGTTAGTACTGTGTAAATCAAACACCAGAAATTCACCACCAAAAATTCCTCACAAATGTACCTCAGACAGTAGTATCACAAAATGGCTGTGGTTTCCTCTCATTTGAGATATATACATAACCAATTAACTTTCATCACACACAAATACAAAACCAAAGTAACATTTTAATTGGTTCTAAATTTCAACACTTTCAAATGTGTTTTCCCCATGCAATTTCCCATAGGACATTTACATACGTCTACAGCCTGAATGGCTGAACGGAATTACACCAAACTTGGCAAAATGGTACATCAAACCTAAGAGGTCAGGAAGGATCTACTATGCCCCCTTATGGTCATTTGCCCCTTCGCTTTGGCCTCCTCTTGTCTCTCGATCCTACCGAGAGACAAGATGGCGGCCGCTACGGACTGTTTGTAATGTTGACAGACGCCGGAGAACCAATCAGCTTCGCAAAGCTCCGTACCGGAGAACCAATCAGCTTCGCAAAGCTCCGTAACGCGAAAAGTACGCAAAGCGGAGCGCTGTTACAGATATATATCTTTTTTTGAACGTTAATTTCTCAAAATCCACTGGAGCACATATATTGAGACCTAGCAAAGGCACATCGTGCTACCAGTCCCTAATATTTTGCCAAGTTTCGTGCAAATCCATTCAGCCGTTCGATTATTGACATTTAGATACGTCTACAGCCTGAATGGCTGAACGGAATTACACCAAACTTGGCAAAATGGTACATCAAACCTAAGAGGTCAGGGAGGATCTACTATGCCCCCTTATGGTCATTTGCCCCTTCGCTTTGGCCTCCTCTTGTCTCTCGATCCTACCGAGAGACAAGATGGCGGCCGCTACGGACTGTTTGGAATGTTTACAGACGCCGGAGAACCAATCAGCTTCGCTTCACAAAGCTCCGTTGCGCGAAAAGTACGCGAACTGGAGCGCTGCCCGGTCCGCTGTTACAGATATATATCTTTTTTTAAACGTTAATTTCTCAAAATCCACTGTAGCACATATATTGAGACCTACAAAAGGCACATCGGGCTACCAGTCCCTACAATTTTGCCAATTTTCGTGCAAATCCATTCAGCCGTTCGGGCTAAAAGTGAGGCCAACCGCCCTATGGAAAACTCAATGTTAAAAACACGTTTTGGGACCCCCCTTTTTTCTCGACCCCCCCTGGACGAACCCCCCCCAATTTTCAGGGGCTGCTCAGAAACAAAATGTGCCATTTTCCTGAAAATTTCAGCCAATTCCGTCCACAAACGCCAAAGTTATTAGACATAGAATTTTCAAAAATCCCATAGAGAAAAAATCCTAACTATATATACCTACTGGCGACCGCCAGTAGGTAATATATATATATATATATATATATATATATATATATATATATATATATATATATATATATATATATATATATATATATATATATATTCATATCCTAACTCAAAGAAATATAGTAGTACTTGAAAAGCAAGCAGCGGAAGCAAAGATGCCAGTCAATCAAAGCAACATTAAAGAATCACTTCTCCATGGGTGGAACGACCAAAAAATTGACAAGCTGGAGCATAAATAAGAAGCTGGCCAATGAGAGTGACAAAGAAACCCAATCAATGATAAGCAGTGGGTGGGCTATAAGCTCCTCTATGTACTTGATAAGCGACAATTTGCCTCACAACAAACAGTGCATGTGCAGGCTAACTAATGACAGTAATTTTGGGGAAAATGAAGAGGCGATTCTTACAGGCCCATGGCCCTGTTGGAAATACTGAACTATCAGCAGTGGTGTTTTGTTGCCTAATTACAGGCAGATGGTAGGGCAATATTCTACTATAGAGTTGGATAGTCATACATGAAGATTGCATTTCAATGTAACTTGAAGCAGTTCCAGGGTATTTCAGTTACAGTTGATCTTGGGTGTATGTCGGTAGAGCACAGAGATTGAATAAAAACCAGTGCTTAATTTGTAAAGGAATGAGTGGCATGCCCAAATATATGCTCAGAAGCTTGTAACCTGGTGCAATTCAAATCCAGTACATGGAATACCAAGGCTGCTTATTCTTGAATCCACCTCATGTCTCTTTAACCCACCGGGAGACACTGCCTGCCCCTTTATTTCTCTCTTAATGGTCCCTGCTTTTTCCCTTTGTGAAGGTTTTACGTCTCCTCCCTTACCGTTTGTGTGGCTTTTCCTTTCTTGATGCGGTCAATATCTGATGCGGAAAAATAAGTCGGTCCTCAAAAATAAGTGCAGGTAGCCCCCACTGCCAACCACTCGCTTAAATTAAGCACTAAATAAACCTACTTAATTCTCTTCCTTGTACATGGATCTAATACTTTACAAGTGGTAGCAAGTAGAAGCATGCAGTTCCTGAACACAACATTGAACTGATAACAAAGTGTATTAAGTTGTAAACAACGTGCGACACCCTGCACAGCAAGGTAAACTTTGGCAGCTTAATGTGTAAAGAAAATAACTATGACTGACTCAGTTCTTTTATACTGACAATGCCGATCAGCAGAAGAAATTAATTTTAATGAATGCTAATGACCCTTAAAAGTAAGCATGTGGAGGGTTATGTGGCAGGATTGTTTCCAGAGCAGGGACGCTGGTATTGGAATTTGTCCAGGTGCAAGTCTCCGACTAGAGCTCAGAGAGGAGGCTTTGCATGAACTGGGTGAACTGGTGTACCAAAATCAGCCCTGGTGAAACTGTTCAAACCAGCCCAGCTCCCTTGGTCTCCTCACACAATCTCTCTCTTTCTGTCTATCTATCCTACCTCTCTCTTCTACCTAATCACTGTCCTTCTACTTTCCCTTCTCCCTCTCTCTCGCTCTACCCCTCTCCGTCTCTCTTGAAGCGTCCCTTAACCTTGGGGAGTTTGGGAAAGTGACAGAGATTCAAGAAGCGATCCTAGGCTTTCACATGCGGCCTCCTGGGGCTCCAGCCCACCAAGAAAATGCCTGATGCAAAAAAAGATCTGTGATGGCTGTGCCACAATCAATTTGAGCAAACATTGGTGAACAAACAAGGAAAGGCGGAAGTGCTTTATGAAAGAGCACAAGGTCGGGAATTTACAAAAATAGGACTACAGAATTTACACAGCAGAAGTACTGGAAAACATTTTAAACAAGCTTTGGAAAATCCAATAGGTTTCACCTATGCAAGACCTATTGGTGTTTTAAATATGCTTCACAGCAACTCAAGATGCTGTGCAACATGGATAAAAGTAAACAAAAACAGTGTAGCCAGCGTTGCCTCTGCAATAGCGCTTTGTTTTAATTTACTTTAAGCCATGTTGCACAGCAACACGTGCTGCTGTGCAACATCTTTTTTTTAAAAAACATGAACAAAGCCAAATAGCGTTGCACAAAATATTTGGCTGTGTTATTGTTGTATGGTGCAGCCATCGCTTACCATCATAGTGCTTTTGTTCCAAGGTGGAGAGCAGGAGGGGGTTGAAGAATGGCAACAACGAAGCAGGAAGGGGTGGAAGGGACAGGGGAAACAACAAGGGCATGGGAGGGGGTGGGTTGGGAAGGATCGGAGGGTAGAAAGGTATGCAAACACATACACTCTTAAGGAGTGCAAGACAAAAAAATGTAAGTACCTGTACCAAGCAGCAGCCAGTGGAAGGACACTGGCTGCAGACACAGGAAATTGTACTTGGTCCAAGCTCCATGGAAAAACTGAAGAAATGGTGAAAGCAGCCGGCGGCCAAGACCAATGAGAAGCAAGGAAATTAGACCGTCATGGAAGCCAGCCAATAGTAAATAAAGGTAAGTATGGAGCGGGCTCTAAGCCCATTGTTAACTTTTTTTTCCTCATTAACAATAGCTTTCGCTGACAGTGCATGCTCACTGTAGGTGAAACCTAAAGAGAAACAGAAGTAAGACAAACCACTCAGTGCAAGGAAGACACACAGTTCAAAGCTTTATGAAGAAAATTTAGTGGGCCCCATGTATTGCAGTGCATGCTTTCAGTGACAAACTCATCCGTTGGTCTACAGTGGAAAAAAATCAGATCGGAACAATACTTATATATATTTACATGGCTTCAAAGGAAATGTAGTACTTCTTCTATGAATATCTTCAGATGTCTATTGAGTGAAACTGGAAGTGTTTTAATGGCTTTTTAAAAGTTGTACTGTGGGCGGTGATTTGGTGTGGGGAAAATATCCTTTAGTTAGCGCTCTAGTGCGCTGCTTTTTCTTGTTGCATCATTACGACAGCATACTTAAACGCCGCAGTGGCGCGGACATGCTAACCTTCCTCAAATAACGAGGTGCTTGAACTAATGATTTGTATGTAAAATTGCGTGAAATTGAGAGGGTTTTTATTGGGTTTTTTTTAAACTTTTACTGTAGGCGGTGATTTGGTGGGGTGGAAATATCCACTTTGGCTACCATTATCTGGCCATTGTTTTCTTTAGTTAGCACTCTAGTGTGCTGCTTTTTCTCGTTGCATCACCACAACAGCCTACTTAAACGCCACAGTGATGCAGTTGCGGGCAGCGGGCATGCCTAAGGCATGGCCATCTGCACCCGTCTGCGTTCGAACTGGATTAGGTGTCAGGGAGGCTGCCTCTGACAACCCAGGTAGGTTGTACAATTGCACGCTCAGCGATTCCCCCGGATAGAGTTTGTTCCCTTTTGACAAACTTGGATCAAGTACTAACAATTTAAAAGTGAATGGAACTGTAAGTTTATGACCAATCTCCTGCATAGTAAAATAGCTGGAACTCCGGTAGCTCAATCTGTGTATATTAGGGACAATTCTAACCAGGCTGATAGCAGTTTTTATTTTTTTAGCCTCAATTGCCAGTCGTTAGTAAAGCACCATTGAGGGCTGTTTGATTTTCTCAATAACCATAAGCCAGATGCAATGTGTTTGACTGAGACATGGCTTAACTCTGCCTCAAGACCTGAAATTAATATAGCAATGCCCCCTTTTTTACCAGATCCAGAGACTGGATTAGGAAAACATAAATGGTGGCAGGATAGCTATTGCTTTTAAAGTACAATATGAATGCAAAATTGGTAAATAAGCAAATCCTGACTAAGATGCTCTGATTTTTTTCCTTATCAATAACTCATAAGTTTACTTTGTCCCATATGTACCGACCAGCTGGCAAGGTAGGAAATTGGAGTTTGAGTTGTGCTCAGGCCCTTGCACCATATATTCTGAAATTCGCCAATTTTATAATTTTGGGTGATGTGAACATTCATTTTGACGATTTGGCATACAAAATGACTTAAATCTGTGATAGAGGATCTAGAGGCCCTTGATATGCAGTGGATTACATTCCTACACATAGAGCAGGGCATTTGTTAAACCCAATGTTTTCAAACCTTAGTAACATGTACTGCAAATTGCACCTTCATTTGCCTTGGACAGACCACTTTGGGGTCCAGTTCTCTATGCAGGTTCTGTTGGGGGCTCGAATTCCATGGAGAGGAATTTGTCAAAGCTGGCTATTTCAGAGCTTAATTCGTGATCTGAAGCACATTGCCCTACATTAAGCAGTGTAGTGGAAATTGATGTTGATAGTAGCGAATTGTGGATTAGATCCACAGTAGATGCTTTGGCTCCCACTTTGTGTAGGAAACACAGAATTCTTCCCCCTGACCCATGGTATAATGATGCTGTAATGACCTACTTCTCTGTATGTTTTGGTGCTTCTGTCAGTCACCAGGCCATTACTTACCACATCCTTTCTCAGGATCCAGAAAGACACCACATTTCACAATACTTACACAAGAAAGGAATAAACACTGACAACATATAAGACCATTGCCGAGGAGCTCGCAAATAACAACAAGTCACAACGCCTCCCCATCCGAGAGGGTACGCAGCAAATCACAACACCTCCCCATCTGAGAGGGTACACAGCGCATGCTCCTCCTAGCAATGTATTGGATAGAATAATTCGAATTTAGACATCCCTGATGGGAGCCGATTTCCCTCCTGTATCAACAATTACCCATTAGAGGGGAATTGCCCATCCCTCTGTAAGTACTTGGTAAAAAAGGGTCCCGACCTTCCCTCAAAAGAAATACAAACAAATGATATGCTCTAGGGTTTCTTTATTACATGATAATAGGATGACAAGGAAGAAGAAATAACTAAATATCACAGTAAACATTTATAGCAATCACCAACACATACATATACATAGAACCTGAAAATAAAAGCATAGTTAGACAAAGTTAGATATACATGGAACACCTCACCATGATCTTAAGCATCTTGTTATCTGAAGAAGGGTCCGCCTCGTTTCCCTCTCTGGTTGGACCAGAACTCTCTGTTCCACAAACACGACTGCACGTCTGCACCATGTTGTATCACCAGACCGCCAAACCACCAGACCAGCATCTCACCCTCTCTCGGACCCCCTTTCTCTAATATAGAATGCAGCTCTCCATCGAAGTTTCCAGCTAACTCCGCCTACAGTTCTGATTGGATTCCTGTACCACCTCATACCAAGAGCACAACAAGCAGCTGGCCAAGCGTTTTGCTATGACTCCAAGATCGAGAGAGCACATTTTTTCCGATAAGAACCGGTCCGCTCTGGTTCACTGCTGGTGAACAACACATGGAAACTAAAAATATAACCTCTCACCTAAAGAGGCTCAGAGGATGACTGCAGTTTAGAATATGGAGTTTCTCAAGCATAGGCCTCTACTACTTGGAGAGCAGAATGATATTAAATCACGTCAATGCCAATAGGCTAAAGTCATAATTAACCTAACTCAAATAACACTATGCACTTAATCCCTCAGTATCCACTATGGAGCACATGTGTGCACCATCACCAACAACTCTGCACCTCGACATCCCATACCTTCTATTCTTTGGCAAGATTATTCTAATGCAAGACCATCCTACATTAAGGCTAAGGTAACATAGCACACTAAAGGCAGTACACAATGGTGGTGATCAAGGGTCATCACAGAGCATCAGACCACTAAAGTGGCTGATGCACTACAGATGCCCATCATCAATTGAAAAAAACATGCAAGGGCCTGGAAAGAACATGCTGCTAAACATACAGTCAGGAGGACAAACATACTTACCGAATGGCCTTAAAGGACTATCTGTAAAAATTGCTTTATCAGCAGAGCTAAATATTACTTGAACGAAATTTCTGCTGCAAATAACTGCCCAAAAACTCATTTTAAAGTTTTTAAGAATTTGTCAGACCAGAACTCTACAGCCTCCATTACCCTACTTACACAAGTTCAATGTGACAAAATTGCTATTTTTTTCTTAAAGAGAGGATATCTAAGCCACTTTTTCTGATACTTTGTGTGCAAATGAACATCTTCCACGGGTGTGAGGTGAACTGAAAGATTTTGCCCCAATAGAGGTGTTCTCATTCATTTCCTTGTTGTCTGCCATTAGGTCTGGCTCTCGCTCGACCCATGCCCACCCTTCTATATTGAATAAGTTGGCCATGTTTACGATGGCTCATTTCACCCAGCTTTCGAATGTGTCCCTTGTGGAAGGCAGGGTGCCTTTTGCATAGAAGAGGGCTTTAGTTATGACCCTCCTGAAAAAGCCCAATCTTGACCCGCTTGTGTGGTCAAATTATAGGACAATCTCTCTGCTGACTACCTTAGCTAAGCAGCTGAAAAGGCATGTAAATCGGCAATTTGCATCCTACGTGGAGCAGAATGAGATCTTCCATCCATCGCAATCAGGATTCAGCGCGGGTTACAGTACTGAATCCACGCTACTTGGTATCAAGGAATATCTGCGCTGCAAATTCGTTTCTGGCAGCTCAGCTGCATTAATTCTACTAGGTCTCAATACCACATTTGACACTGTGAATCGTTCCACTATGCTGGGTAATCTGGAAGGAATGGGAGTGCAAGGTACAGCCTTGGCGTGGCTTAGATCTTGGTCAACAAAACAGAACACAGGGGGTCTAAATGCCAGAAGATCTGGCTAGGCTGTCCTAAAAGGCTATAAAGTCCAAACACAGGTGCCCAAATCACCACAGACCAGCCTAGAATAGGAAACTACTTTCCATTTGGAGATCCATCAAACGCACAATAAACTTAAAATTAATACAGTAATGGTGATCAAAAATCCATACCATCAAATAGTGGATTACCATCAAAGAGACTTGGTGATCAGTCATATCATCTGGTTATCCACCTTGTGAATAGGCTAGTCCCTTGATCATCGAGACTAATAGCCACACAATTCTTTGGTAGTATTGGATCAAGTCCATGAACAACTATGGACCGCCTGATGATAGCTAATGTATGATGGTGTGACGATTGTGAAAATACTAGTGCAACATAAATCAAAGTGGTGAGTTAAAATAGGATGGTGTGTCCTCAATCAAACTTTATTCTGTCGCAGGGCACATCTCCTAATTAAAAACCAGAACAGTGCAAAAAGACAGTATTAGCAAATATCTGTCAAAAACGGGCCAACATGTTTCTGACTATTGGACACTAACAGCCTGATTCATCATTCTCCCGTTTTGCGAGCCCCTAATAGCGATTCATAACGAATCGCTATTAAGGACTTGCAAAACGGGATTCATGTAGAAATTTCATAAAGAAATGTGATTCCTACACATTCCTTATTTGCGATTAGCAAATTGCTAATCGCAAATAAGGAATAATTCCCCATTCATTCCTATGGGCCAAAAGGCCCATAGGAATGAATGGGGAGTATTCCTTATTTGCGATTAGCAATTTGCTAATCGCAAATAAGATAGCGATTTAAAGGGTGCCAGGGGTGTCCAAAGGACACCCTGTAGCACCCCTTAAATGCAAATTGAAACAGGTGTTGCGCACACATATGTCCAAAGGACATGTGTGTGTGCAACATGCAACTTAGAAAAATGCTTTTAAAAGCATTTTTCTAAGTTTTCGCTATTTACCACGAGGTTTGACCTCGCGGTAAATAGCGGGCCGAAATTGCGAATTCGCAATTTTTAAATGGATGATGAATTGCATTTAAGGAATCTCAAATAGAGATTCCTTAAATGTAATTCCTCGCTAAATAGCGAAATCGCTATTACCGATTTTTGCATTTGGGATGATGAATCCCAAATGCAAAAATAGCACTCGCAAAGGGCCAGATTCTCAGAATCTGGCCCTTTGCGAGCCGATTTCGGCTTGATGAATCAGGCTGTAAATCCCTTGGCTTTCATCAGGGCCTCTGCTCTCAAAATGTTGCAACTGTTATCAAATAATGTGACTGAATAAACATCACAAACATAAGTGAAAAGGTTGGAAACGATACAACCTGTACCAACCGTGAAACACAGTTCCTCCCTGTCAATAGAAATTCATAAATCTATAAAAACAATATAATCAATGTAATTAATACATTTTTGTGTGTTTGCTAATTCCCAAACAAAAATGTTTAAAATAACAATTTTTTAGGTAATTCACATAATAATGCTCACCCGAAATGACAGGGGAAAAGACCTCACCTCACCTGGACCGTGCTCAGGTCTACGAGGCCCCGCTCTATGGTTAGGAGAAATGCAAACAGAGAGAAGAGACTTAATATGGCTACTGTATTGGTAGTACATAGTGTCAACAAGTCCCCTCTATTAAATAAGTCATCCTCCTCCATTTATAGATACTGTCACAGAGAAAACACCCTGTTGGAGGGTGAATTTTTACCTGCATAGCTATCCAAGGACACACCTATCACCTGCACAACATGACCCCTGTGTAGGCCCTGCTGTTTAGAAGTTACAGGCCTCAGTTACGTTGCCCTGAGCACTGCCATTTTCTCTTAGCTTAAGCAGAAGCAGAAAGCAGGTCTGACCCAAGCTTCACCCTGCTGCTCTTGTCTGCAAGGACCCGCACCCCTACCAGGCCCCCACCTCATTGTATATTTCCCACAATCTGTAGAAGTCAAGTTCCTCAATAAATCTTGCAACATACCCCACGTCCCCCACCTAAGCCATGAATAGAATAAGGGAAGCTCGCACAGCAACTACGTCAAGCAAGATATCCGATAAACTGAGGATAATTGTGGCGAAATATTATCGCAAACTGCCTGATTGACACATGAATAGAACCCTTTCGAAGCAACAATAACACATTTCTGATTAATGACAAACTTCCAGTCAGAATGGCAGGAACTCAGTCTAGGCTAACGTACGTGCCACACAATTACGAGAAGGTAGTCACATTTACACCAATGATGGGAAAGTCACCAGACAGGGGCGTGAGAGGCGACAGAAGGATATGTGGTTCGAGGTGACGTGATATAGCGTGACCATAGGCCCCTCACCCCTGAACAATATAAAAGGCTGGTCCGCCAGAGTATCGTTGAACTACTCCGCGTCTGCACTTGAGTGTCTGACAGGAGTTTTTCCCAGGGGTTACTCGAGATAGCCCTTGTTTTATGTACTTAGGTTTCATGTACTTAGATTCTGCTCCTCCATTGTATATTCTGCTGTTATGAAATGCTTTTTCCTCTTCACATTTAAAGTTATATTACGCTATTTGAAATGTTATGTTTTCTCTGACATTGTTTTATCTCCACTGCATTTAGGGTGTTTAAATTTGTACTTTCAGGATATCATACATGCAGTGGTGAGTGAGTGTGCCCAATAATATGTGCTTAACCTTTTCTATGCAATCTGCCTCAAAGCTCAAAAGTGTACTTAAAGCAAAGCCTCTCTCATAGCAGCTCTAACCTGTACTTTGTAAAACTCAAACTGGCCCATGTGACTTTCAAGAGAATGCTGGGTACAGGGCCAAGTACTACGTGGTTTTTATGCTATCATTGATTATTTCTAGAAGCTGTGTCTTCAAATAAATTGTACAACTCTCAAGCTTCAGTCTCCAAGAGCTCATATATATGTTTTTTCCTGTTTTTAGAGCAAGCGTTCCAGGAGCACCGGTTACAAATTAAGCAGTCCTATTTCCCTTAGTTCCCTTTCACGGTCTCCCCAGCGCGGCTTCTGAGCAGCTGCTCTGAGTCCCCTGGCCCCCACCTTGCCCTAATTAATCATCCCCTCCGACATTTTGGTGACCCCGACGTGATAATAAGGAGTTAAACTGACAGGATGCAGCTGGTTCCTAAGGAGGAAGTACTGATCTGCTAGACGATTCTGCGCAACCGTCCTACTGGGCCATTGTGAGGAGACCTCGGCGCTGAGGGGTAAGCATACATATTATTGTGTCTACCCGCCGCTGCGGTGTCTCTCTCTCTTGGGTGCAGCCGACTGGTGTTCAGTGTTGTAGTGCAGCAGTGCTTCTGCCAATGGTCCAGGCTTCCTGTCTGTTAACCTTGTTATATGATTCCACGCAGAGGAAGGGATTGTGTGCCATGTGGAGACTGAACTTGACGGTTAGGTGATTAGTGAAATTCATGAATTTCCTCTTTGCTTTGTGAATAGTCGCATGTTATTGCTAAGCCTCGTGTAAATACAAAGTAGGATTGTGTTTGTCATCCTTATTTTTAGCTTTTTATTCAGCATTTATTTAGCGGTTAAAGGGAGCCCCTGTTGCATATAGAATACAGGGAAGGAGAGCCGCACGTGGCAGGTCTCTCAGCTTATGGTGGAGCCTCCTCTCTGGGGGAGGGCCTTTGATACACCTACAATAGGGTGTCAAGGAAGAGTGAAGGTGAATTATACATCTTACTGCTTAAAGGGAACCTCTGAAGTTACAGGGAAGGAAGAGTTGCGTCTGGCATCTTTTCGATATATTCGTGCAAGTGATCCTCTGTTAGGAGCGACAGAGACGAGGAAATCTCTCATGTCAGTAGTCCATGAGAAAGAAGGAATTTCAGCAGGTCCGATTAGCTACCATGACCTTTGATCTTTCCTTAGCTTAGCGGTGATATCCCCTGCTGTATGTCCAGGGAAGAGTTCTGTGCGGGACTAGCAAGCTTATTTACTCATATTGTAGGCATTATATTTTTGCCAAGCTAAAAGTGGTTTGTTAATTATTGTTGGTGCACCCCATATGTATAAAGAATACTCTAGCACACTCTAGTGGCCATAGAGCGTGATTTTTGTAAATTAATTGTAGAAATGTTTGCATTTTACTTATGCTCTTATTGAATATCTGTTCTAACACAGACCTGCATGTTAGCACCTAGTGTTTAATGGTGAATGTATTTAGGTTCATAGAACAAGAACTCTTGTGTGATCCTTACTGTTTTCATGGTCTCTTTTGTTAGGAGTCACTGGTTGGCACAGAGGCTGACCGTAGCAAAAGTATACTATTGATATATATATATGCTGCTAATATATTTTGTGGCCATCGTTTGAAAACTGGGTTATGTTTTAGCGAGATCCAATAACTAGGGAGATTGTAGATGTATTTTGGTGTATCCCATGTATGTTGATCTGCCACTGACTAACTGAAGAAAGTTTATAAGCTACAGCATTTCAAGCGCCACGGCTGTCACACAGACATATCGTTTTTCTTTTTGCTGTTGCTCCCCTGTGTGCACACCTGGCATACAGGATTTCCCCTTCCCTCCACGAGCACTACAGGCTCCACAAGGGAGGACACAGAGAAGTACTCTGCACTTCCTGGATGACTGGGTGTCATTTAGCATAGCATGACATTTTTCCTTTTTAACTGCATTCCACACAAATGAATAGGATACATAACTATAGGACATACAAAACTACACACGCCATACACGTGCAGATTTTTATGACATTACCAGGACTAGAGGTACCTGCTATTGTGACATCATTGTGGCCTCACAAACCTTTGCATAGCAAGGTTCTTGAGGCTTGTTTTGGTAACCATCCTACTGCCCTGGAATTCCCTGACAATTCCCCAGAAGGTATTTACAACGGCCCAGAAAAAGAAGAAATTAGAGAGGCATTTTATTCCATCATTACAGAAGCATTAGGTGATGAGCTTGTGGTAAACTGCCCCACTCCCGAAAACAACTGACAGGAGGTCAGCCAGATGTCCGGTACATACATGAGCTATAGTGGACAACAAATAGTTGAGGTAGTTCTACACATATTAGACAATAAAATTGTATCAGTACAGAACGTGGGCGAACAAACTCATAGAAAATATAACAGAAGCGAAATTTCCCTAATATCTAGAGCGTGGGACTTATTGGGAATCCCACTCACACAGGGTACTGAGATAAGGGCATCTACATTGCATCTAGTGAAAGTATGCCTCCCAGTGCCAACGTATACATCCCCCACTGATAACACACAACTTACACTTCAGTCAGTAGGTAGTGTAGTAAGTAGCGAAAAGCCCTGATACTGCTCACCAGTGTTCACTCACACCGCCTTCTCCAAGCACCAGCTGCCCGGAGGGGCAGGGAGATCCACAGGATACCCTCACTCTACTAGTCTGTGAGCATCACACCCACGAGTTACATGACCAGCAGCAGCCATCACTAAGACTCACAGGACACCCTTCCACGACGCATTATCCAGAAATGTGGGCATATTTACAAAACAGCATTTTAAAAGGAGATTAGTTTCGCCACATTCACTGCCACAGATAGCCCACCTCAAAGATAACTCGACTCTAGGATATGAGCAGACAGCCCAGGCAAAACCCAAGACTACAGATCACAGTACACATAGTGAACGGCTGTATTGTTGCCCTTTCTGAAGGTACAGCAACATCCCCTGAGTCTGTCTCACCCCTGACATGTACAGTCATTTTGACACTAATCTCAGCCCTAGGAATTGACGTAACATCCTTGCAGCAGGTAAGGCTGACAATAACACCCGGTGGCGTTACACTCTTACCCCTGCTTACACTCAATACAGGAGAATAATGTCAACACCCACAGCACATCTACCAGCCTATGACACAGATGACATTAATTTAGGACGAGGTATAAAGACTGACATAGAACTCTTATCAGATGTCCAGGCAGCCATAGCCCATGACGATGCCTTGGCCCCAGACATCCCAGACAATTCACGAGATAGTACACCAGAGAGTACATCGGGTCAGCTATCCCTAAGCCCAGTACTGCAGGATGCAGCATCAGGAATGCCAGGCCAAATTGACACACTATTGATAGTAAAAATGAGATGTATCCAACTCTGCAGCCCCCAGCAGGAAGAAAACAAAGAGAGCCATGAGGCCTCGGGTGGTTCGCAGCACAGCTCCCACATGTCACTCCCCAGACCTGACCGCCCAGCACCTACGTCCCTCACTGAGAATGACGATACTCCAAGAACAAGAACTAGACATTATGGCCCATTCCGATTCCCGAGCCACCAGCATTGCAATACACAGAATCAGTATGATGAGTGGCAGCCCCTTAACACAGGTCCTAATAGAGAGGAAAAGAACTTGCTACAGTTCAATGATGTAAAGAGAGACAGCGAACAGTATCCCTCTGAGGTAGTAACTGAGGGAGACATTAGCAGGACTAGGGCAGAAAGTGACATATGCCAAAGAACAGGTGAAGAAGAAGAGGACATGTCACACAAACAGTACTCAAGAAGCCCCATAGAAAATACAGCAGCACTCCAGCAACTTGCATTATACCTAGCCAGTATAGGGGATAGAATGACTGAGCATATGGGTGCAAAGAAACGACCAGCACCAAATGAAGTAGCTAGCAGTGTGAAGGAGGTAGAGCCACACAGTGGTGGAGTCCCAACTATCATGTCACAGCAAGGGCCATGGATAGACTTGCATCAGGAAGCACAAAGTGCAGCCCCACCACAGATCAACATGGCAGTCTCTCTCGCAGCCAACTTAAGTGTACCCCAAGCTCCGTCTGCAGTCATTAATTATAACACTCAGGTGACACGACAACATACGCCTATGCCTCAGGCATCACCTCTAGTAGTTACACCACATAGACTAATGACACCACAGCTAGAGCAAGACTATTTGGATCTGCCAAAATTGTTCGAACAGGCAGAAAAGAGAAGGCAGAGAAGAAGAGAGATAGAATGTGTTACTATGTTAGGTAACGAACGGCGACCTGAGAACATCCCACAGGAATATGATGTATCAGGTACAACACGCCTGCGTTCAGCAAGATCTAGAGAACTGAACAACATTGCCCTTTACAGGCCAAGACAGCCATTAACCAGTGGTCTGACGCCAAATGAGATAGTAATACTTGGAGAAGGGAGTGACCTTTATGTCATTCCATTCTCAGATAACTTGGCAGACTGGACAAAGGCTAATGCATTTCAAGAGAATGTCTGGCCCCGAGAAGGATCTTTTGAGCCAGAGCAAATGGCCACTGCTGAAGAATGTATCTTGCAGGAAGCAGGAGATGATGATTGGAACTACACCTACATGCGCCAAGGCCTAAGGGTCTGGAAGAAATACGCACGCAGGTATGAGAACACAAGACCGACAGGGGTAACACACCAGCTGCCCCTGCCGTCCAAAGAGGTCAATGACCTCCCTTCCTCAGTAACTTGGTCCCTAACGGACAAAGAAAAATTGAAGAGAGAACTCCCACCCCTCACAGAGGGTGCGGAAAAGTGGATACAAGCCTTTGAGAATGACACTTCAGGTGTGTCACTGACTATTTGGGATATGAGACGTTTGCTCACATCCCTGATTGGAAAGGATGCAGAGGATATGTTTTCACGCATCGACACAAAGCTATCCACCACTAATTCAGAATTGAATGGTGATCCTTTCAATAAGATAAGATCAGCGCTATGGAACGAACTGCGCCAGAAGTTTCCAGATGTCTCAGACATTGGATCTCTAATGTCACAAACAAGGCAATCAGCTATTGAGAACACAGCTGCGGAATTAGAACAGCAGAAAGTAAAGAAAAGAAAGACTCTTGATGATGCAGTTAGGCTAGCTTCACCAGTGAGTCAAGTGACTACTGTCACTAATGTTTCACAAAGTGCCTTAAATGTGCTAGGAGGTAACGCACAGGTAACAAATGATCACATACAACAACAGCTACCTCAGCAACACATGCCTGAGTACAAAATGGTGTCCCAGACACAAGCCCCGATACCACAGGGAGCTTCAGTTCTGCCCCCCATCAATTCGGTTTCACAGGGCACCATCCAGCAGCACAAGGCTGGAGGCAATTCAAGTTAGGATGAGCCCACAGCCAACTCTAGTGTTTCCCTTATTGACATTAGAGAGGACCCCATTGTGAATGTCAGGATTAATAACATGTATAGTTTTTTGATTGACACAGGTGTCACATTCTCCTGTATCAAGGAGGGGGCACTGCCCATCTCCAACCAGAGCGCAAACACACTAGATTTCTCTGGGGCGATATTATGGGTCCCTTTCACAGAGTTAGTACAAATAGAAGTATTCAACAGTGTCTACTTTATACGCCACAGTCCACATGGTCTGATAGCCAAATTAAATATGAGAGTATGTTTCAATGAAAATGGCACAATGCCCTTTACGGTTCCCAAATGCACGCAGACTGTCAATTTTATGTTTGCATTTTCTATATAGAAATAGATAGTTATGTTATGTGAATGGTCACATATAATTCACACACACACTGTAAATTTCACCTAATATTGCAAGACTGAGCAACTGAATAGAATGATTCACTCACACGTCCCAAAATTCAGCAGCAGCTGACACAGGCACAAGCCAGAGATAAAACGATGGAATGGAATGCACACTAGTTGCATCACATTTCTTTTCAGATAAATAAATATCACGAGTTACGAGATCATGTGCTGCTAGAGCATTTCATCCTTCTAAGGTGGATTCAGAGAATACCTTGAGTTGGAATACAATAAAGATCTGCTGTTTATTACCAATACACCATTGTGAGTGAACATGTGCATTACAAATAAGCCATCTTTATTTTATAATACAACACGTATATTTTGCATTTTGCAAATAGAGACAACACATGTTTTCAGATATTATAAAATACAGACAAATTAATAGAGTTTCTTTTTATTTTTGGGCCATGTTCACAAGTATCTTTCTTGGCCGAGTGCATATTCTGGGCGTAGAGCCAAAAAAGGAAACAGGCTTCCTGTAGTTGGCAGCAAACAATAAGAAGAGATAAGGAATACGTTTCCAGATATGCACCGCCGTGTACAGCTATTACTTCACACATGCCCAGTGCTAGGGAAAACGCAAATGAATGCAGATATAAAATAGATTTCAATGTTAAAAATACGAATGCAGGGAATAAGCAATGCTCAGTATTACAACATTGTCAGACTAGAATGTGACACCATTGATAATACAAAGCACTATGATTTCATTGCACAGCTGCACCTTAGAGAAATACAGGGAAGTGCCCCACCTGAAGGAAAAGAGCTGTGGAAGAAGAGGGGAGTACACAGGAATAAGATTTTATTTGTTTAAATTTTCAGGCACACAAGGATAGGAAGGCTTTTTACAAATAGCACTCACTCAGTTACACCTTCCTACACATGTCCCTCGTGATATCATGTCCACTACTTTGCAGACAGAGTGGTTCATTCCCAATGCACATGAACAGGTACAACTCTTTGTGTCCTTTTAGAGTCCTTTTTGGAGAGACAGATGCCTAAGATAAAGACACATCATGTTAGTGGTGTGCCCTTTTTTCACTGTGGATTTGAGTTGGACCGTGTGTCCATTGTGAAGCGAAGGCCGCAGCTACCTTCCTACTTCATGAGGTCATATGTCACTGGGGATTACTGGATGCTGTTACAGTGACCCGCAGTGACAGTGACAGTCATTTTATTTTCATTTTTCGTTTTTCAGGCAATGACAATTTTAGGGTAAGAGCCTTAACGGCCTGTTCAAGTCTTGACAGATCAATAGATGTGGTTATTCTCTCCGCAAGACTTAAAAGAAGTCACTGGGCCCTCTTCTGATATTGTAAACGATGAATAGTTGTTCATTTATGTGCACTAATGCGTGCTCCAAAGTTCTTTTTCATTCAGATATCAAAGACAAAGACAAGCGTCCTATCCCTGATGAACTTCCGCCTATCTGCTTTGGGACACACATCTTTTTATGAAGCAGTTCGGAAGTGGAGAAACTCAATTCAATGAACACTTGCAAATGGACCTTTTGAGGTTCCACCCGTCACCGTCCAAGATCTGAGCATTGACAGCAAAGAAGACATCATGTGCCACTTAACGATCCAAGATCAAGGAAGTGGAGATCGTATGATGGCCTACGGACTGAGAAGCAGCAACAGAACAACCCTCCATGTCAAGCTTTCAATTAAAAAGATATGTACAGCTATTATTTTCTTTTTTATGTTTGTAGCTGCAGTAACAGCATTTCACTGGTTAGCAGTGTGATCAGAGAGAGAGAGAGGAGCTACTAGTAATATTAAATTTGTCACGACCACAGAGCTACCCATGCCTAAGACACTTCCTGATAACAAGCAAACTGGGAAAAGCACCAGTAGTAGCTATGACACCTCTGTGCCTGTCTTGACACCTTCTGTACCCCATGCTGACCCTACAAGAAGGGACTTGGCACTCGATAACATCTTGACCCCCACTGTGCCAGGTACACCAAGACGATCCCGTCAAAATAAAAGAAGTCTTAGACATAGAATGAGTCGCGAGATAGTGCCAGTTAGATATACATCGTGTATACAACGTAAGCAAGAATAGGCTTTGCGAATTCCAGACTGGATCAGTAATGTCCAGGAGACACCTCCAACCAGCACTCTATGCCTGATTCCCACTCCCAGCGCCCTAGTGATAGAGCAGAGGATAATGAGATTCACAATGTTCTATTAGATAACATGTGGTATAGACACATGAGGGAGGTTGGAAGAAAGGTCACAAATGAGTCTTGCTTTGTATGTTCTCACATTCCACACGCTGTAGGCGCAGATGAATTGTACTTTACCTAAAGTAGTCCCACCACCCGCAGCCAAATGTCTTTTACACCTGTACCTTTGCCGCATACATGGTCAGATAGAGCTCCACTCAGCCAAAGTGGATGATGCATTTGGAAATACCACAGAATGGGATGACTTGTATGTAACATTTAGGGTCATCACAAATACATTGGAAATTGGAAGGAGAATGGAGGTTTACCGTGATATGAAAGTACCTGCCGACATAATGCAGATTTGGGAACATCACTATAAGAAACTAGGGTACTTCTCCTTCCCAACACCCACATCCGAATGCCACTCACCTGAACATCACCAATGTAACCACACCCATGACACATGCCCTTGTCAGTGGAGACCTATTCTACACCTGAAGGCCAGCATTTATTTCAATATCAAATGGAATGGTCCACATGACTTGATATGTAAAGCAGCCTCCTTAGGTAGCACAACTGTAGGACAAGAGCACAAATATAATTTAAATGAGGAGATAGACAGGGAGTGTGCTAAGATATGGGGTAGGGAAACTAGAGGATACACATACAGTAATGGTACACCATACACACAGAAAAGAGCATACAAGCTAAAAGTCTCCTCTCCTTTGCTTCCTAGGTAATGGGACGGTACCTGTGGGCAGGAATGCCAATTGCAAGAGCACTAGATTTAATTCGGACATGAAGTACGGCGCATCCATCCTCATTGGTATCTACGGATCTGCGGAGAAAATATGTATCTGCAGTTGCCTCCCCAATGGCAAGGACTTTGTTCTATCGTGACGATGCGGATAATGGCATCTCGTCGTCCCAGCAACGAACATTTCCCACATCCATACACACCCAATGGCAGGTGATGTCACCCTGCCCCACCACCGAAAGGAGAAATCAAAAAGTACTCCTCAGATGACACATTCCATGAGATTCCGGAAGATTTCAACGATGCTGAACTTTACCTTGGGGGAGTTATCCCCATGTTCCAGACCAAAAACAATGCCCGATGGCTCCAAGTAACAAGATATGAACTGATGCAGCTTGTTAACAACACCCGTGATGGGTTCAACGCCGTGAAAGAAGTACTACGACCTTTGAGACTCGTGGTTCTGAAACAACGCTATGTTTTAGACCAGTTAATTGCGATGACTAGTGGTGGATGCGCCAGGATGGGAAATTCGTTCTGCTGTGCCTTGATATTGGCCGATGATGCGGATAACAGAACACTTACAAAGGCCATTGGGGATTTGGACAATTTGGGATAACAGATGCCTGAGGATGGAAGTGCAAAAGCAGATGTTTTAAGTAATTGGTCCAACTTGGACTGGACGCCTTTATGGCTATCTGCAGTACTAAAATTTATAATGCCTATATTATGTGTGCTTGTAGTTGTGTATTTCGGAACATGGATTATATTGCATTATGTTAGAAAAATAAGGTCTAAAAGAGTTGAGATGAACTACACAGATGTGAACACAGGTATGCACGGGGGACAAGGAGAAGATGTAGAGATAGCAGTGTTGAACATAGAGCGTACTGTCCCCGACCCTCACTTAGAGCAGGTTCCTTCTGAAAGTCAGTACCAGTCCCCAGTACATGGTGGCCCACCACTTCTCTCAGGGAGAGACTTGGTACGTCCCTATGAGACAATGTGTAAGAGACTAGGAGGACCAGGTGAGGATTTAGGAGCTACTTCTTTATAACTCGCCCCGGCCACTTCCCCCATCTCCAGCTAAGTATGCAGTTCGTATGATGTTCGAGATGTTGATTGGTTCAATAATTTGAACCAGAGGGGGGAATGTTGGAGGGTGAATTTTTACCTGCATAGCTATCCAAGGACACACCTATCACCTGCACAACATGACCCCTGTGTAGGCCCTGCTGTTTAGAAGTTACAGGCCTCAGTTACGTTGCCCTGAGCACTGCCATTTTCTCTTAGCTTAAGCAGAAGCAGAAAGCAGGTCTGACCCAAGCTTCACCCTGCTGCTCTTGTCTGCAAGGACCCGCACCCCTACCAGGCCCCCACCTCATTGTATATTTCCCACAAGCTGTAGAAGTCAAGTTCCTCAATAAATCTTGCAACATACCCCACGTCCCCCACCTAAGCCATGAATAGAATAAGGGAAGCTCGCACAGCAACTACGTCAAGCAAGATATCCGATAAACTGAGGATAATTGTGGCGAAATATTATCGCAAACTGCCTGATTGACACATGAATAGAACCCTTTCGAAGCAACAATAACACATTTCTGATTAATGACAAACTTCCAGTCAGAATGGCAGGAACTCAGTCTAGGCTAACGTACGTGCCACACAATTACGAGAAGGTAGTCACATTTACACCAATGATGGGAAAGTCACCAGACAGGGGCGTGAGAGGCGACAGAAGGATATGTGGTTCGAGGTGACGTGATATAGCGTGACCATAGGCCCCTCACCCCTGAACAATATAAAAGGCTGGTCCGCCAGAGTATCGTTGAACTACTCCGCGTCTGCACTTGAGTGTCTGACAGGAGTTTTTCCCAGGGGTTACTCGAGATAGCCCTTGTTTTATGTACTTAGATTTCATGTACTTAGATTCTGCTCCTCCATTGTATATTCTGCTGTTATGAAATGCTTTTTCCTCTTCACATTTAAAGTTATATTACGCTATTTGAAATGTTATGTTTTCTCTGACATTGTTTTATCTCCACTGCATTTAGGGTGTTTAAATTTGTACTTTCAGGATATCATACATGCAGTGGTGAGTGAGTGTGCCCAATAATATGTGCTTAACCTTTTCTATGCAATCTGCCTCAAAGCTCAAAAGTGTACTTAAAGCAAAGCCTCTCTCATAGCAGCTCTAACCTGTACTTTGTAAAACTCAAACTGGCCCATGTGACTTTCAAGAGAATGCTGGGTACAGGGCCAAGTACTACGTGGTTTTTATGCTATCATTGATTATTTCTAGAAGCTGTGTCTTCAAATAAATTGTACAACTCTCAAGCTTCAGTCTCCAAGAGCTCATATATATGTTTTTTCCTGTTTTTAGAGCAAGCGTTCCAGGAGCACCGGTTACAAATTAAGCAGTCCTATTTCCCTTAGTTCCCTTTCACGGTCTCCCCAGCGCGGCTTCTGAGCAGCTGCTCTGAGTCCCCTGGCCCCCACCTTGCCCTAATTAATCATCCCCTCCGACAACCCCTTAATCTCAAAGTATCCCTCTGGGCATGTTTGTTTAAGTCATTAAAAACACATTCCAACTTATCTCATTACACCTGCAGGTCTATTCATATGCTAGTCATAGTCAAGTCTTTGCCTGTCCCCAAATATCTCAGAGATAGGTCTACTGTCTTAAATAAATATCTGCTCTCTTAGATGCATAACAAACTCTAGCTCCTTCATAGCATAAATGGAGCCTTACCTCTCCGTCGGTACCTCAAGCTCACTCCTGAGACTTGGGGGAGGCGCAGAACGGAGAGGAAGAGGCGTATTTATCTACAATCCTTATCAGGGACTCTTTTTTCTTTTTTACATGCTCACACCTTTAGTATATCTATGAGTGTGCCCACTACAACTTGTGCCTTCGTAAAGTACCTTATTGTTAGTGGAACATCACGAGTGATCCCAATCTGTATAGGCTCGCCGCCATTCAAGGTAGACGCCGCAGCGGAGCTCGGCACCAATGCAGAAACTACAAACTGACGTCAGAGAGTCATTGTTTGTAGTTCCGCCGTCAAAGTACCGTGCTAACCGCTGAACTACAGAATGCCGCTCAGACGTCTTTTTCTGTAGTTCAGTATAGGTCCGTGTTTTGGCAAATAGAATCATTTAACGAACCATCACAATTAATAGTATACAGGCGCAACAGCGGTGGATATTCTTTGATGTTGCTGATGCAAACCTTCAAAATCATTTACACAAGGCACCGCATCATTGCATCCATTTGATTACAATAATGGGATTGCAGGGTGACATTATAACGACATTTCCCAGGTACATGTTATGAGCCTGGTGTAGTGTTGCTGGAATAGACATAGACTAGTGGAGGCTAGCAAATACTGACTATCCTCAGTGGTGTATCTTATTCTATGGGCTACTTATGTAAAACTGCTCTCAAAACCCCTTGACTCCTTATTGTAGGTTATCTTAGAAAACCATACTTCTAATCTTAATCAATTAGAACAGATTGTGAAAAGAATAGAATACCCAGATTGAATAATCTATCCACACTGTCTACAAGGGCATATTACATCGTCCCTGTGACTGTTATGATCTTGAATCTAATACAAAGACCCACGCATGTTGCTGTGCCTGTTTTCATATTCTTTCGTACTGTCCCAATCTAATCAGTGTCAGGATGCCAAAGCCCTACAAAACATATGACACCTCCTATCAGTATTCATACATTTCCTGATTGTGGAAAAGTAAATTTTGCCATGTTCTGTGTCCCTACGCCTCATCCATCATATGTTATGTGTGCATGACCAATATGCATATGTTATTCCCCCTGTCCGATTAATGACGCGATTATAGTTGTGTCCACCTCTGGTATGTCATTTTCCAGTCCTCGTGAATACTACGAATATCAGGCCTATGTAAAGTTATGTTGCCACGTTTCTCAGTGTGCACGTTATTCCATTATAAAGTCCCCGTTTCCAGGCCTCAAAAGGGCCCGGACATCAGATTCAGCTCCTGTCTCCTGAAAGCCTCGCTGAGGAGCGATACAGCCCCCACCTGTATCCTCGACCCTTCACTTACTTCCTGCCTCGCAGTGCCCGGTGCAGCTTGGCTCTGCCTCTGAGTCTGCCAAGAGTATGTTATGATTCCAGCTATCAGTTCAGTCCTTCTTCCCTGCATTCCTAAGCTACTGAACTGCATCAATAGTTTCCGTCATAGTCTAGCCTTCTCGTCTCCACGTTAGAGAAATACTGTATTAATGGTCATTTAATATTCTTCATCACGCACTACATGTAGAATAATGCATGGTCCAGTCTTAGAATAAAGTTAGCTTTTCCCCTCATGACTTCTAGTTTATATCAACATGTTCCCTAAACATCAGATACCAGATAGGGTTTAGGTACATGTCGCTCCGACCCTCCAGACTCTAGTCTCTGCTCCTAGCACAGAGTTCGTAGCCCCCAGCTTCTCCTAGTAACACGTCATTGCCAGTTTTCGCGCACCACCAGGTTAGAGGTCCCGGCTCCTTAGGTAGCCCCCTCCTATGTTTCCGCCCATTCATGACATATTCTGTTACGTTTGCATCACATGTCTATGTATACTCCCAGTTACACCTACTTTTACTGTTATCTCTCGCGACTGCTACGCGTCACGCCTTCTGCTCCACCCACTGTTACGCCTACTGCAATGTAATACTATGTGTTTGCGCTATGTATATAAGTCAATGTATTGTTATTAAAAGTTAGCGCGCTCATCCCAGACCCGGCCCCAGCAGCTGCTGGGTCATCCTATGCAGGTTGTCCTGATCCTGTCCTTATGCTGTAATAAACCTGCAGAAACTCCTACTACCTCGAATCTTGACTCTTATTTTATTGAGCTATCTGTTATTCATTCATACATTCAAAAATAGATCCGGTATTATTTATTTATATACCACATAATGGCGCCCGAATAGGGACTTGCCCTTTCCCCACGCGTCGGTGAAGCCACGCCGACCCCCTGACCCTCTGCAGTCGTGACGGAACCATACCGTGCACTGGCAGATATTTCTGCTCCAAGTATCCCTCAGGCCCACGGAGGAGACGGAGGAGGCGGTCCAGCATCCAAACGAGACGGTGGAGGAACGCGGCGAGTCCCGACCAGAGCCCAAGCCGAGAGTCCAAGGTCCGAGGTATCCGGAGGCCCATCCGTAACTGAAGTCCGAAGTTCGTCGTCCGTCGTCCAGTCCCGTCCGAGGCCTTCCGTTCCGTGCTGCCCGGTGAGTACCATTGCTGGGGTAGTATCTAGACAGGACCAATCTAAATTGACTCCTGGTCCGTGGGTTGGTGGTGCCCAGACTCACAAACGAAGTGTTCACCTAGGTGGATACGGGTCTTGATGCGTCCCTTTATGGGACCGGTATGTTCCGTACTGTTATAGCAGTGCATCCAGTAACTCTAGTCTGTTCCGTTCTCGAGAAATTCTGTTCTGTTCTGTTCTCAGTATTCCAGGTAATATTCTGTTCAAACTGTTATTTATGATGTTGTTCAATGTATTTCCAATGTCGTGGTATGCCTGAATTGTTTTCCCAATTGTTATTGTTTTTCATGTATTGTATTGTGTTCCGATTCAAGTTTACAATGCCGCTCTTTTCAAGATTACGTCAGCTAAAAACCAGAAAGGGTCTGTTAGAGGAAGCAGTTCCTGTCCCGCCTAGGGACAGTCCAGGTCACTTTATGTATCAGAAACATGGCATAAGCGCCATAATGTATCTAGATTTATGGGTAGAGTATACCAAACAGTTAGAAGAAAAGTATAGATGGCCCGTATCGGGTACATGGGATGCCGAATGTATCATGCGAGTAGAAGAAGCATTATGGAAAAAGAAAGCCAGACAGTCACAGAAAGATGCCATCGAGTTATGGCGTAAGGAAGCTCATAGAAGAACCGAGAAAGAAGTCAGAAAGTCAGAGTTAAGTAGAGAATCCCAGGAACGAGCCCAAGAAAGAGAATTAATCGAGATAAGTGAACAAGTCAAAGCCGAACAGTCAGACAGACAGAGGCATGCCCTTATTAAGGGTATGTATCCTCTTCTTGCCGAAGGTTTGCCAAAAGCGACCCCAGAGGCATCCAGTAATTTCCCGCCACCATTAGTTCCGACCAAGCTACGTCACAAACCGACCGCAGCTGATATTTTTATTTCGTCCTACTTGGACGACACAGTCCCAGAATATGCAAATCCTGTTCGCGCTCCGCCAGTCCCTGTAAATCAGGCACTTCCCGCTCTTCCAGACACCGGAGTACCTGCTACGGTACCCCCGGTCCAGCCAGCATTTCAACTTCCCGCTCCGCCACGAAGAATGTCAGTCGACGATTCTAGTCTAGGGGCCGCAGGAGGAGGTCCTCCTCAAACCCCGCCGCCACACAAGCGTTTAACGTTAGCCGAATTACATGCACAAGCATCACAGCGTACGCCTAGATATCAGTCTGTTGCAGAAATAAGAAAATCCCTTGCCGAATGTTGCTATGATCCAGTCCCAGGCGAGGATAATATGGTTTTATATTCATTCCGCGTAAGAAAAGTGAGCGAGTATCTAGTCACCTTACCGAATATGAAAGAAGATCTAGACAGAATATATCGTTTCATCCGTACAGGGGATGATCCAGAAAGTATTGGTGAGATTATGTCTCAAAGAAAAGCCGAGATTCAGCTCATGATATTAAAGTTCCTGATCAATTGTCTAATAAGAGAACAAGATTACCCGTCTAAAGATCCCGCCGAAATGAGAATCCTGACAAGGTGGAGTGATAATATAGCCGAGGGTAAGCACAAGACCGTTGGTGCCATGGAGAGTATGTACAAGAAAATTCGTAAAGAAATAATAAGGTTACACGACCAGCGTAAAGCAGCACAAGTAAGCGAGAAAGAAAGTATCTCTGATCCTGAAGAGGAAGACGAGAATTCCGCCAGAATAGCGTATGTAGGAAAATCTAGATTTCCAGATCGTCATCTACGTCTAGAACACAAGTCTATTTTTCATCATCCAGCACCAGAACAAGGTTCTCTAGAACAAGTATTTCAAGCTACCGATCACATCCTGAAATCACGAGTCGGTTACAGTGAATTAAGTACCATGCATGAACAAGAACTAGCCCGATCAGCAGTCCGATGGATTACTGATTCTACCACTTTTCCAGACGAAATAGTGGCACAAATGTTTCTGAAACTGCCCCCAGCCGAGCAACGACTGGTGGGTACGTATATGATCCAGCACCTCATTACTTTGTATGAGGGTCAACATTCTGATCCAGGTCCGTTACACGATATCCTGAACGAGTTACTCCAGTATAGATGGAGAGGTCTAGGTACCGATTTAATTAGTGTCATTCTAGAACAGCGTCACAAGTATAGAACGTTCCTGAACCCGCATTTTGTTCATGTCTCACCCCCAGAAAGTAAATCATTCTACATAGACAGACAGAATCCGTTACGAGAAGTCCACCCAGTCCAAGGGGCGGGTGGCGTAATGCAACGAGTGTTTGTATACACTCCGATTTCAAAGATGGAACTTCTTGAAATGAAGAAATTAATTCCCTGTCATGACAAAGATCCAGCAGGGTTCCATAGAGAATTAAAAGACATGCTCCGTATGGGAGAATACACTTACCCAGATATCATTAAAATGTTAAAAGTCCTGCTGCCCGCAGGGGTATATGAAAAGTTAAAAGAAAAAGAATGGGAGGTGGGAGAGAAAAAGATCGATTGGGCAGCTCTAGAAGCTGAAGACAAGGCACGAGTACCAGGTACCGGTCTTGGAGATAAATGTAAAGAATTACCAGAATTATTGATTCAAGTTTTACCCAGATTATTGACAACGAGAAAAGAAGACTGGGATGCAATCTCAGCCTGTAAACAGAAACAAGATGAAGATATTAGTGATTTTTATTCTAGATTTGAAAAATGTTTCAGTATCAACAGTGGTCTCAAGACAAGTAGTGAGTCATACCCTCATCTTTTTGTTACCAAATTAGTCGAGAATTCAAGCCCACAAATTAAAAACCGAGTTTTGAAAGTCGAAAGCACCTGGCAAGCAAATACTCCGTCCCAGATGCTCCAGATGCTCCAGTATCACCAGAATAGAATCAGGGAAGAGCAAGAACACGAGAGAAAACGTATGAAAGACACAAAAATGAAAGTACTAGTTGCACAATCTGTTCCTCAAGACAGTCAGAAGAGGGGTCCGAATCAAACCAGTCATCCTGCAGCTCCCGTTAAAGGGAACTGCAATTATTGTAAACAGCCAGGTCATTTTATAAATGAGTGTGCAGTTCTGAAACATAACATAGCTACTGGTAAGACTAAAGAAAGACCACGTCCGCCTAGACAAGAACAAGTTTCACAGACTCCTCAGTCACAGAATGCACAACAGACAGTTACAGTACCGCAGCCTATTGCTGCAACACAGCACGTTACATCACAGATGTACCAGTATGCACAGTCCGAGTATCCAGAGTACCAGCCATATTCATGAAACAGCCTAGAGAGGGAGGTAGGCTTGCCTCTCATCGAGATACCTGTAGATCAAGAAGGTCCCTATGTTCACAGTCAAGTATTAGGGAAAGACAGAAAGTTTTTGATCGATACAGGGGCAAGTAGGACCACAATTAGTCATGCCGAAGTTCCAGGGGCTCCGCTCTCAGGCTCAAGAAATGTTTCCCTTGGATTTTCAGGAAAACCAATAGTTAATGAGATCTCAAAGCCAGTTACTCTAGAAGTAGGTCCATTGTCCCGTACTACTGATCTGTTACTTACTAAGTCATGTCCAGAAAACCTATTAGGCATTAAGACACTGAAAGAATTAGGTGCAGTTATTTGCTGTTCCCCAGAGGGAATACGATTGTTCCTACGTGACTTTAAGGGTCACTATGTATTACGAGATTTTGATTCTAGATTGTCTAATGTTCCACAGCACTTATGGGCGCAAGGTCCAACTGATGTAGGTTACATGCAAATCACACCCCATCGTGTGACTCTCAAACCAGGTGTAGTGTTACCCCGAATCAGACAGTACAGATTGCCACCTGAGGCTGTAGCAGCCTTATCCAAAATTATTGACGAGCTCATGGCTCAAGGAGTAGTTGTAGAAACTGACTCCAATGTATGCAATTCTCCGATCATTCCAGTCATGAAACGTACTGATCCAAATGCACCCCCAGTATATCGATTAGTGATTGATTTACGAGAACTTAATAAATGTATTATTCCTCAGTACCCAGTTGTCCCAGACATTTCTTCCCTGTTAACAGCCATTGATTCCGAAGCCATGTTCTTCACTGTCATAGACCTCAAGAATGCATTTTTTAGTGTTCCAATTCATCCAGATAGCCAGTTTCTTTTCGGATTTTGTTTAAATGGAAGGAGCTATATGTTTACACGCGCTCCTCAAGGTTTCACAGAAAGTCCTAGTATTTACAGTCAAGCACTCAAGAGACAACTAGACAACATTCACATGCCAATTGACACTGCCCTGCTCCAGTATGTCGATGATCTACTGATCACAGCCCGTTCTGAACGTGCTTGCGAGCGAGCATCACTTACAGTCTTATATTTTCTAGCCGAGATGGGGCACAAGGTGTCACCTTCGAAGCTTCAATTCTGTGTCCAGCAAGTGGTATACTTAGGACACTTGCTGTCCAAGAGGGGTAGGCAGTTGACACCCGACCGTATCCAGTTAATAGCGAGTCTTCCCCAGCCCAGAACCCAGAAGGAGGTACGTGCCTTTATCGGCCTTACTTCTTATTGTAGACAATGGATTCCTCAGTATGCACTTCTAGCCAAGCCACTGATACAGTTAACGACACAGGAGGCAGCCGTATCGACTGTCCTCCCTTGGACATCTGACCATACACTTAGTTTCAACGAGTTAAAGAAAGCTTTATGCCAAGCTCCAGTTCTAGCCACACCGAACTACAGTAAGCCTTTTACACTTTTCGTTACTGAACGCGAAGGTACAGCATTATCTGTTCTCACACAAGATCAAGCAGGACAATACAAGCCCTGTGCTTATTTTTCGAGCACATTAGATCCAGTCGCCCAGGCGTTGCCTGCGTGCCTCAAGTCAGTTGCAGCTACAGCACTAGCTATCAGACAAAGTGATTCCATAGTTTTAGGACATACTCTGACAGTACAAGTCCCACATTCAGTAGAAGTTCTTTTAAACCGAACACAAACTCAGCACTTGACAATTGCACGTTTAACAGGTTATGAATTGACACTGTTCCAGCCACACATAGAAATTAGACGCTGCAACGTTCTGAATCCTGCTACACTGTTACCATCAGTTAGTTTAAATCCTGACCCACATGACTGTGTGGAAGTAGTTAATATTACGACAAAGCCAAGACAAGACCTGACAGACATTCCGTTACCAGATCCTGACCTGACACTTTATGTGGATGGTTCATGTATGAGAACTAGTACAGGAGAACTAGTCGCCGCGTATGCAGTGACTACTGACACCGAAGTTATTGAAACATACCGTATTGATACCCTGTCCGCTCAAGCAGCAGAGCTAGTCGCTCTGACACAAGCCTGTATACATGCCAAGAACCTGAAAGTTAATGTTTACACAGATTCACGTTACGCATTCGGAGTTGTACACGACTTCGGAGTGCTCTGGCAGGAGAGAGGTTTCATGACTTCTCATGGAACCAAGATTCAGCATGGTCTCCTTATTCAAGCCCTGTTAGATGCCATACATTTACCGACATCCATTGCTATCATGAAATGCAAAGCACATACGAAAGTTACTGACATTATTTCCCAAGGTAATGATCTAGCAGACCGCACAGCCAAGCTTACAGCACAGACTCCAGACACTCCAGTTAACATGACACATACTCCAGATCCGATTACATGCATGACAGTTAAGGACCCTACACAAGACGTCATAGATATACAGTTACATGCTACTCCCGATGAAATCAAGAAATGGTCTGAACAAGGAGGGGTCCAGACAGATCAAGGATGGTTAACGAAGGGTAGAGCCACATGGTTTCTCCCCGATTCTATGGTTCAAGTCATTATCAATACCGCACATAGTCCAGCACATTTAGGAGAAAAAGCTATGTTAGACAGTATTCAGAACATTTGGTTCAACAAGCATTTACGAGCTGCAGCCAAGCAGAAAGTCCGTACCTGTATGATATGTTGTCAGTTTAATCCAGGTAAAAGTGTCCCGGTGGAACAAGGTGGTTTCCAGCCTCCTGACCACCCTTTTGAGGTCCTCCAGATGGATTATATTCAGATGGAGCGATGTCGAGGTTTCAAGTATGTCCTTGTAGTAGTATGCGCTTTGTCCAGGTGGACAGAAGCATATCCAGTCCCAGATTACACAGCCGCGACCACTGCCAAGCAGTTGGTTCGTGAGTTTTTCCCTAGATATGGACTCCCTAGAGTCGTATATTCTGATAACGGCCAACCATTCTCATCTGAATTGATGAAGCACGTTTCCCTGTTGTTAGGGTACCAGTGGAAGTTTCATTGTGTACGCCATCCTGAAGCAGCCGGTCTGGTCGAGAGACATAATCAGACCCTGAAAATCCGTATTGCCAAAGTTTGTAAAGAAAAAGGTGTGGACTGGCTAGTAGCTCTGCCAGTCGCCCTGTTTTATATGCGCATGGTCGCACATTCCAGATCAGGTCTGTCCCCGTATGAGGTCGTATTCGGCCGCCCCCCTAACATGTGGGGTACTCCTAGACCCCGAAGTATTACCGATGTTTCATGTAATATGTTGACAGATTACCTAGCTTCCTTGATGTCTGCCCTCAACTCATGTCGTTCACAGGTTGCCGCCGCATTTCCAGACAATACCGAGGTGGCACCGCACGAGATCGTTCCAGGCTCCTTGGTGATGATCAGAAATTTTGACAGATCAAGTCCGCTGGAACCTCGTTGGAAGGAGCCACGTCAGGTCCTCTTGACCACCCGTACCGCCGTCAAGTTGGAAGGCAGAAAAGGATGGATCCACCTTTCTCATATTAAACTTTTTAAAGGATTGAAATCTGTTTCTAAAAACATTTCCCAGGATTCGAAAGATTGCCAGAACATTGTTTTAAAGGACTGTCCCGCACAAGACATTATTACAACCCCTCCCTTGTTAGAGAAAACTCTGCAACAGGAGTATAAGTTAAAGCTCAGGTCTAGTAAAATAAGTCAGTCAGTTTGATTGTATAAGTCCTCCCCTAGGTGAAACGGTTAGACTGTTTCTGACATGTATAAAATAGACCCCCATAGTGAGAGAGTCAGTAATAACTCAATTCAATGTATCGTTTTTCTGAGTTTCGTATTATTCATCAGCATAATGATTTCCTGCACCAGCTATGCGTTCTATCTGTATTTTCCAGTTCCTCATGTAAATATGTCTGCTAATGCTACAGTAGAGCACACGTTTAGTGATCTACCTCCTCACGAATATTCATACCGCCTCGCTATGCGCAACAACACATTTATCCGTATGTTACATTATTCACACCAGACCAGCAATGGCACTAATTGTTGGGTGTGTGGTCGACTCCCCCCTTTCCAGACACCGAAGGGAGTTCTGCCACTCTTTCCTTATCCATTCTCACACAATGGTTCGTGTGGAGCATGGTCCACGTTAACGTCATCCTCAACAGATATGTCTTTTCTTAACAGTACATGTTTCTCAGACAAGCAAGGTTTCCCCCACAGAACAGGTTTAGATCTAGAAAATGAAGTATATAATTTAGGTAATTATTCGTCGAATTTCATGGTCCTGAATGTTCAGTCTGATACTACTCCAGACTTACCTGCTATTTCAGTACTACCAGTCAAAGGTGAATTATGTGTCCGTAGTTATGGTTCCATACATGTAGGTCATAGTGAATGTACTACTGTTATCCAGTATAGTGACAGTGGGAAATCTGTTTTCAAAGCTTCACGTCATTCTTATTTTATTTGTGGTCAAACTGCATATGTCCGTCTGCCCCTCGATTGGGAGGGAACCTGTTACATTGCCTTCCTACTGCCACCTGTTTTTCTAGCCCCATCTGATTATCACAGAAACACACATCTAGTACACATTAGACATAGAAGGGAGTCCCCAATTGTCGATTATACTGAAACTACTCTAGAACAGTATACAGATTTCAATAAAGGTTTCTTCTTCTTTGTAGGACCTGTCCAGAATAGTAAACTGATCCGTAGGTTAACAAGAACCCTTGAAGCTGTAGTAAATGAGACTGCCTCTGCTCTAGGTAACCTAACCGAAGAACAATCTGCTATGAGATTTGTCGTTTTGCAAAATCGTCTCGTCCTTGACGTCATACTGGCCGATAGGGGCGGGGCCTGTAGAGTCATCGGATCTAGTTGCTGTATTTTCATTCCAAATAACGCGCCGTCTGTTTATTCAGCTATAACCAGACTCCATAAAATTGCCCATCTGTTACACCAAGATCCAGGCACCTGGACATGGTCCGGTTGGTTCTGGAATATAATTTCCGCCTGGGGATGGAAAGTCCTGTCCTTTTTAGGTATTGCAGTAGCGATCATATTTAGCTGCTGCCTCTGTATACAATGTGGCCCTGCGATTTGCGGCATTTGTACTACCTCTTGTATTCCTAGTCCTAAGCCCCGTTCTAAATCCCGTTCCAAGACAATTCGAGACGAGCAAATGGTACTGTATGAAATGATAGATGGTATCATGAAAATTGATGTTTCCTGATGGAAACGTAGTGACAAGGAGGGAATGTGGAAAAGTAAATTTTGCCATGTTCTGTGTCCCTACGCCTCATCCATCATATGTTATGTGTGCATGACCAATATGCATATGTTATTCCCCCTGTCCGATTAATGACGCGATTATAGTTGTGTCCACCTCTGGTATGTCATTTTCCAGTCCTCGTGAATACTACGAATATCAGGCCTATGTAAAGTTATGTTGCCACGTTTCTCAGTGTGCACGTTATTCCATTATAAAGTCCCCGTTTCCAGGCCTCAAAAGGGCCCGGACATCAGATTCAGCTCCTGTCTCCTGAAAGCCTCGCTGAGGAGCGATACAGCCCCCACCTGTATCCTCGACCCTTCACTTACTTCCTGCCTCGCAGTGCCCGGTGCAGCTTGGCTCTGCCTCTGAGTCTGCCAAGAGTATGTTATGATTCCAGCTATCAGTTCAGTCCTTCTTCCCTGCATTCCTAAGCTACTGAACTGCATCAATAGTTTCCGTCATAGTCTAGCCTTCTCGTCTCCACGTTAGAGAAATACTGTATTAATGGTCATTTAATATTCTTCATCACGCACTACATGTAGAATAATGCATGGTCCAGTCTTAGAATAAAGTTAGCTTTTCCCCTCATGACTTCTAGTTTATATCAACATGTTCCCTAAACATCAGATACCAGATAGGGTTTAGGTACATGTCGCTCCGACCCTCCAGACTCTAGTCTCTGCTCCTAGCACAGAGTTCGTAGCCCCCAGCTTCTCCTAGTAACACGTCATTGCCAGTTTTCGCGCACCACCAGGTTAGAGGTCCCGGCTCCTTAGGTAGCCCCCTCCTATGTTTCCGCCCATTCATGACATATTCTGTTACGTTTGCATCACATGTCTATGTATACTCCCAGTTACACCTACTTTTACTGTTATCTCTCGCGACTGCTACGCGTCACGCCTTCTGCTCCACCCACTGTTACGCCTACTGCAATGTAATACTATGTGTTTGCGCTATGTATATAAGTCAATGTATTGTTATTAAAAGTTAGCGCGCTCATCCCAGACCCGGCCCCAGCAGCTGCTGGGTCATCCTATGCAGGTTGTCCTGATCCTGTCCTTATGCTGTAATAAACCTGCAGAAACTCCTACTACCTCGAATCTTGACTCTTATTTTATTGAGCTATCTGTTATTCATTCATACATTCAAAAATAGATCCGGTATTATTTATTTATATACCACAGTTTGTAGTTCCGCCGTCAAAGTACCGTGCTAACCGCTGAACTACAGAATGCCGCTCAGACGTCTTTTTCTGTAGTTCAGTATAGGTCCGTGTTTTGGCAAATAGAATCATTTAACGAACCATCACAATTAATAGTATACAGGCGCAACAGCGGTGGATATTCTTTGATGTTGCTGATGCAAACCTTCAAAATCATTTACACAAGGCACCGCATCATTGCATCCATTTGATTACAATAATGGGATTGCAGGGTGACATTATAACGACATTTCCCAGGTACATGTTATGAGCCTGGTGTAGTGTTGCTGGAATAGACATAGACTAGTGGAGGCTAGCAAATACTGACTATCCTCAGTGGTGTATCTTATTCTATGGGCTACTTATGTAAAACTGCTCTCAAAACCCCTTGACTCCTTATTGTAGGTTATCTTAGAAAACCATACTTCTAATCTTAATCAATTAGAACAGATTGTGAAAAGAATAGAATACCCAGATTGAATAATCTATCCACACTGTCTACAAGGGCATATTACATCGTCCCTGTGACTGTTATGATCTTGAATCTAATACAAAGACCCACGCATGTTGCTGTGCCTGTTTTCATATTCTTTCGTACTGTCCCAATCTAATCAGTGTCAGGATGCCAAAGCCCTACAAAACATATGACACCTCCTATCAGTATTCATACATTTCCTGATTAGACCATCATGGATCCTAGAGTGAAGTCCAAGGAATATCATGATTTAATCCCTCGGTATCACTATGCAGCTTATAGATCCATTTTTGTTCTCTCATGAACAGAAATCTGAAAACATCGCTCGTATATGATGGTATGAACGGCTTTTCCAGAACAGTCCATTGAAAGTCTGCTTCTCCATGTTGTTTCTCTAGAAAGTGTCTAGTCAACTTTGTCATAGACTTTCTACAGCGGAAGGAGCTTTTATGTTCCAACATGCGTGTTCGCACCTTGCGTGTGGTCATGCCTACGTATCTAGTGGAGCATGAGCAAGTCAACAGATAAATCAAATTATCACTGTTGCAGTTGCTGAAATGCCGCTGTGACCAAGGCCTGTCAGTGCCTATATCGATCTGGGTGGAATGTTTTGTCTGGGGACAAACTGAACAGGTACCGCAAGGGGGGGTGTCCCACTGCCGGTGGTAGATTCCATAGGGTACCCAAAATTAGTTTTGGACTCTCTTTCGGACGAGTGTGTACTACACGATCGCGAATACTTGTTGCTCTTTTAAAAGCAAAAAGAGGCAAAGCGATCTTGTCATTACTGTGATTGAGCATTCACCAATGCTTCCTGACTATTCTCTGGATGTTGTTACTCCTGGTGCTGAAAGTACTCACAAAAGTGAGTCTCTTGATGGGATTTTTTGCAGCCGGAGGTTCCAAAAGAGCTTCACGATTGTTATTATTTGCTCTTTTCCATGACTTTTTTATGAGTGACCTTGGGTAGTGTCTATCTCTCAATTGTGATGTCAAATTGTTGGCATGAGTCCTGAAGTCGTCCATATTTGAGCAATTTCTCCTTAATTGGAGAAACTGTCCGAACGGTAGATTATCCCGTAATGACTTGGTGTGGTGGCTTTCATATAAATGTTAAGAGTTCCTTGCCATGGGTTTCCTATACAGTTCACTCTGCAAGCCTGTAGGTGTAACATAAATGGAAAGATCTAAAAAGGACAGTCTATCTTTATGTGCCTCCACCGTAAATTTCAGGTATTGGTTCCTGCTGTTTAGCCAAAGATGGAAATCTTTAATTGAGTCTAGACTCCCTCGCCACACCACCAACACATCATCGATGTAGCGCTTCCACCATCTTATCGATGTGTGGAAGCGGTTGGTAGGTGTGAGTACATGCTGGTGTTCAAAGTGATGCACGTACAAGTTCGCTAGGCTCGGCGCAAAGACACTGCCCATGCTTGTACCAGAAGTTTGAAGATACACAGTGTCCTCGAACCGAAAAAAAAAATCATTCATGGCCAGCCTCGCTAAAGCCATAATGAAGGGTACCGGTGTTATGGTCTCACCAATATTATCCCCAAGGATGGATGTAACCACTTCAAGAGTTTCATCCTGGGGGATTGATGTATACAGGGACTCTACGTCGAAAGAGACCAATAGGTCTCTTTCAGAATCAAATTCAATTTCAGGAAGTACTCGAAGGACATCCTTCGTATCCTGAAGGTAGGTAGGCATTTTTTGCACAATCGGTCGTAGAAAAAAGTCTACGAAAGTGGAAAGTGGCTCTAAAACCGACCCTAGGCCGGAGATAATAGGTCTTCCGGGAGGGGGTCTTTGTGGCTTGTGCACTTTCAGGAGAATATAAAAGAATGGCATTACAGGATGTTGGGTTGTCAAGAATAATGCCTCATTCTGAGTGATCCAACCTTCCGCCGATGCTTCCTCCACCAGACACTTAATCCATTTCATGAGATCGTTAGAGAGATCATGCTGTAAAGGCACATATGCATGTCTGTCTCCTAATTGCCGTAGGCACTCTGTTCTGTAGTCAGTGGTATTCAAGATAACGATCGATCCGCCTTTGTCGGCCGGCTTAATCGTTATCGATTGGTCCTCGGACAGATCCTTCAGTGCCTTCTGTTCAGCCCCTGATAAGTTCTTGAAAGATCTGTGTTGAGTGGTCCATAGAGTCGCAACATCATCTCTAACTGCTTGCTTGAAAGCTAGAACTTGAGGTGGAACTGTATGTGCAGGAGCTTGAAATTTAGATTTAACTTTTAGTCCTGTGTTAGTTTCTGAGCCGAACAATTGGTCAATTGGTTTGTCCCTAAAGAAATAGTGAAGTCTAAGCTTCCTAAAGAATTGACTTAATTCGCATTGGAACATAAAGGGATCACCATTGTTCGTCATCACAAATCCAAGTCCTTTGTTTAAAACCTGTTCTTCCATCTGGCTTAGCAGCTTCGTGGACAGATTAACTACGAGGGTTGGTTCGCTGATGACCCCGCTTTCTGGAGGTTCTTGGGTGTCTGGCTCCTGGTCGCTGCATGGGGACCTGTTTGATCTTGCCAGTGGACCCCTGTTTGTTGTATTGGGCGCCTCCTGCCCCGCGATCTGCGGGGGCCAAACACTAAAAAAGGCTGTGTATTGAATGTATTAGCAAATCCTTGGAAATGTGCTGGTGGTGGTGGATAAACATTGTGTTTTGCGGTGGATAACCCCAGGGTGCTGGTGGCCACCATTGTTGATATTGGCTAGGATGATGATTGCCATACGGGTAAGCTCTATTTGACCTCCCCCTGCCTCTTGGTTGAAAGGACGGTGCAGTGGTATTATTAGAATCACTGCTGTCATCCGAGCTGGAGCCTGAATAATTAGACCCATATCGTTTTCCGCTATTCCTAAACTCTGGTGGAGTGTAGGTTTCGCTGGTATAGGGATAAACCCGGTCATGTTTGAATTTGGACAGATCTATTTTAAATTTGTCCAACTTGTTTTGTAAGATTGAGTCTTTGAATTCATTTGTGTTCTTATTTTACTCTTCCTGTTGTTTTTTAAATAAGGTTGACGTTATAGTGGCTCTGATGGAAGTTTCTAGAACCTGGATTTCCACCAAGATGGTGTCAGCTATCCTTTTGGCTGTGCTGATAATTAAAATCAGCCAAACTCTGGTACACCTCCAGGCTATAAGAGACCAATCTTTTAAAAATGCCTTGGCCTGTAAAAACAGGGGAGGTGCGTTGGAAACAATCAAACCTGGTGGTGCACAACTAGCCCTTAACTATTCGGCCATTGCTATCCCATGTACCATTGTGCGTTCCTGTGATTTTTTTAGTATTAGTACCTTGGCCCATTCATCACCCAGGCCCCCTGTCACTATTGGGAGTGTATCTAGCATACTCGGCAAACTGTCCAGAATGGACTGGTACATAGTATCATCATAAGCTATACCACTTATTTCTGCCATGTTGTAAGTTGCTTGAATGTGCGTTACAGGTACAAAAGAACACCAAACCCAAAGAAGGCTCTCTGTAACAGAATCTATGTCTAATCAATACGAGTTCTTTACAAAATCAACTCTACTAGACTATCTATGTGTATAGTCATCGGCAATAAAAGACCCGCAGCCAAACAGCTGCTCTAACAATATCACGACAAACAGTGGAGAGAGGGTCAAAGGGATATATAGTTTATAGACCCTTGCCTGGTTCAAATCCCCAGCTATACTATATGGTCAACAAAACAGAACACAGGGGGTCTAAATGCCAGAAGATCTGGCTAGGCTGTCCTAAAAGGCTATAAAGTCCAAACACAGGTGCCCAAATCACCACAGACCAGCCTAGAATAGGAAACTACTTTCCATTTGGAGATCCGTCAAACACACAATAAACTCAAAATGAATACAGTAATGGTGATCAAAAATCCATACCATCAAATAGTGGATTACCATCAAAGAGACTTGGAGATCAGTCATATCATCTGGCTATCCACCTTGTAAATAGGCTAGTCCCTTGATCATCGAGACTAATAGCCACACAATTCTTTGGTAGTATTGGATCAAGTCCATGAACAACTATGGACCGCCTGATGATAGCTAATGTATGATGGTGTGACGATTGTGAAAATACTAGTGCAACATAAATTGGTGAGTTAAAATAGGATGGTGTGTCCTCAATCAAACTTTATTCTGTCACAGGGCACATCTCCTAATTAAAAACCAGAACAGTGCAAAAAGACAGTATTAGCAAATATCTGTCAAAAACGGGCCAACATGTTTCTGCCTATTGGACACTAAATCCCTTGGCTTTCATCAGGGCCTCTGGTCTCAAAATGTTGCAACTGTTATCAAATAATGTGACTGAATAAACATCACAAACATAGGTGAAAAGGTTGGAAACGATACAACCTGTACCAACCGTGAAACACAGTTCCTCCGTGTCAATAGAAATTCATAAATCTATAAAAACAATATAATCAATGTAATTAATACATTTTTGTGTGTTCGCTAATTCCCAAACAAAAATGTTTCAAAATACAAATTATTAGGTAATTCACATAATAATGCTCACCCGAAATGACAGGGAAAAGACCTCACCTCACCTGGACCGTGCTTGGTCTACGAGGCCCCGCACTTTGGTTAGGAGGAATGCAAACAGAGAGAAGAGACTTAATACGGCAACTGTATTGGTAGTCCATAGTGTCAACAAATCCCCTCTATTAAATAAGTCATCCTCCTCCATTTATAGATACTGTCACAGAGAAAACACCCCTTAATCTCAAAGTATCCCTCTGGGCATGTTTGTTTAAGTCATTAAAAACACATTCCAACTTATCTCATTACACCTGCAGGTCTATTCATATGCTAGTCATAGTCAAGTCTTTGCCTGTTCCCCAATTTCTCAGAGATAGGTCTACTCTCTTAAATAAATATCTGCTCTCTTAGATGCATAACAAACTCTAGCTCCTTCATAGCATAAATGGAGCCTTACCTCTCCCTCGGTACATCAAGCTCACTCCTAAGACTTGGGGGAGGCGCCGAACGCAGAGGAAGAGGCGTATTTATCTACGATCCTTATCAGGGACTCTTTTTTCTTTTTTCATGCTCACACCTTTAGTATATCTATGCGTGTGCCCAGTACAACTTGTGCCTTCGTAAAGTACCTTATTGTTAGTGCAACATCACGAGTGATCCCAATCTGTATAGCCTCGCCACCATTCAAGGTAGACGCCAAAGCGGAGCTCGGCACCAATGCAGAAACTACAAACTGACGTCAGAGTGTCATTGTTTGTAGTTCTGCCGTCAAAGTATCGTGCTAACCGCTGAACTACAGAATGACGCTCAGACGTCTTTTTCTGTAGTTCAGTATAAGTCCGTGTTTTGGCAAATAGAATCATTTACCTGGGAAGAGTCGTTATAATGTCACCCTGCAATCCCATTATTGTAATCAAATGGATGCGATAATGCGGTGCCTTGTGTAAATGATTTTAAAGGTTTGCATCAGCAACATCAAAGAATATCCACTGCTGTTGCGCCTGTATACTATTAATTGTGATGGTTCGTTAAATGATTCCATTTGCCAAAACACGGACCTATACTGAACTACAGAAAGAGACGTCTGAGCATCATTCTGTAGTTCAGCGGTTAGCGCGATACTTTGACGGCGGAACTACAAACAATGACGCTCTGACGTCAGTTTGTAGTTTCTGCATTGGTGCCGAGCTCCGCTGGGGCGTCTACCTTGAATGGCGGCGAGCCTATACAGATTGGGATCACTCGTGATGTTGCACTAACAATAAGGTACTTTACGAAGGCACAAGTTGTAGTGGGCACACGCATAGATATACTAAAGGTGTGAGCATAAAAAAGAAAAAAGAGTCCCTGATAAGGATTGTAGATAAATACGCCTCTTCCTCTCCGTTCGGCGCCTCCCCGAAGTCTCAGGAGTGAGCTTGAGGTACCGACGGAGAGGTAAGGCTCCATTTATGCTATGAAGGAGCTAGAGTTTGTTATGCATCTAAGAGAGCAGATATTTATTTAAGAGAGTAGACCTACCTCTGAGATATTTGGGGACAGGCAAAGATTTGACTATAACTAGCATATGAATAGACCTGTGGGTGTAATGAGATAAGTTGGAATGTGTTTTTAATGACTTAAACAAACATGCCCAGAGGGATACTTTGAGATTCAGGGGTGTTTTCTCTGTGACAGTATCTATAAATGGAGGAGGATGACTTATTTAATAGAGGGGATTTGTTGACACTATGGACTACCAATACAGTAGCCGTATTAAGTCTCTTCTCTCTGTTTGCATTTCTCCTAACCATAGAGCGGGGCCTCGTAGACCTGAGCACGGTCCAGGTGAGGTGAGGTCTTTTCCCCTGTCATTTCGGGTGAGCATTATTATGTGAATTACCTAATAATTTGTATTTTGAAACATTTTTGTTTGGGAATTAGCGAACACACAAAAATGTATTATTTACATTGATTGTATTGTTTTTATAGATTTATGAATTTCTATTGACACGGAGGAACTGTGTTTCACGGTTGGTACAGGTTGTATCGTTTCCAACCTTTTCACTTATGTTTGTGATGTTTATTCAGTCACATTATTTGATAACAGTTGCAACATTTTGAGAGCAGAGACCCTGATGAAAGCCAAGGGATTTAGTGTCCAATAGGCAGAAACATGTTGGCCCGTTTTTGACAGATATTTGCTAATACTGTCTTTTTGCACTGTTCTGGTTTTTAATTAGGAGATGTGCCCTGCGACAGAATAAAGTTTGATTGAGGACACACCATCCTATTTTAACTCACCACTTTAATTTATGTTGCACTAGTATTTTCACAATCGTCACACCATCATACATTAGCTATCATCATGCGGTCCATAGTTGTTCATGGACTTGATCCAATACTACCAAAGAATTGTGTGGCTATTAGTCTCGATGATCAAGGGACTAGCCTATTCACAAGGTGGAGAGCCAGATGATATGACTGATCACCAAGTCTCTTTGATGGTAATCCACTATTTGATGGTATGGATTTTTGATCACCATTACTGTATTCATTTTGAGTTTATTGTGTGTTTGATGGATCTCCAAATGGAAAGTAGTTTCCTATTCTAGGCTGGTCTGTGGTGATTTGGGCACCTGTGTTTGGACTTTATAGCCTTTTAGGAAAGCCTAGCCAGATCTTCTGGCATTTAGACCCCCTGTGTTCTGATTTGTTGACCATATAGTACAGCTGGGGATTTGAAGCAGGCAAGGGTCTATAAACTATATATCCCTTTGACCCTCTCTCCACTGTTTGTCATGGCTTAGATCTTACCTGCATATTTGCACCGTTCGTGTACATTCACATCTATACAGGTTGAAATCCCATGTGTTACCCTCAGGGCTGTCTCAGGGCTCTACTGTGAATCCTCTCCTGTTCAATTTATATGTCAGGCATCTTGCTGACATTGTGGAGGCCCAGGGATTGGCTCTTTTTTCATATGCCTAAGACACACAGCTCTTAACACCTGCTTGGCCCAAGTTTTGGCTTGCATGAACATCAATTCGCTGTAACTCAATAAGGGCAAAACAGAGGTCCTGTTAGTAGGCATCCATGCTCATTTCTGGGATCCCCACCTCTGGCCTTCGCCTCTGGGCTTGACCCCCTCTCCAATTCAGGTGGTGAAAAGTCCGGAAGTATGGATTGTTGAAAAACTATTCACAAATCTCCAGATAAATAAAGTAGTGGCCACATGTTTTGGTATCCTTATGTGGCTGTAGAAAATGTTGACATGTCTGTCAGCCTCAGCCCAGTGACAGTAGTTCAGAGCTTAGAGATATGCAGAATGGATTATGGAAACATTCTTTACCTGGGTATGGCTAAATTCCTGCTTAAACGGCTTCAAATTGTTGAAAATGTGGCATCCTGTATGCTTCTGTGTCCAACTAGACATACCTCTACAGTCAGTTTGCTTTCTACCTTGCATTGGCTGTCCAATTTAAGACCTTACACTATTTGCACAAGTACATTGCTAATACAGGGCATCTGTACTTAAGATCTTTGGTGTCAAAATATGCTTCTAACTGTGCACTGCGCTCAAGCCATCTAGATCTGGCTATGATTCCCAGGATCAGGAAGCCACAACAGGGCTGTTGGTCTTTTGCATATCTTGGACCTACATTGTGGAAGGGTCTGCCACTTTCACTGAGAGCATGTGATTCGCTCGCGGTGTTTAGGAAAAAAACCGAAGATTTGTTTTTTACCATTTGCATAACATGATGATCGGCATAACTTCAAGACCTGCTTGTTCCTTCCGTACATTCGACGTAACATACTGAGCATTATATTTGGTTAGGATGCCAGCACTCTGAAACCTGATAATGTAGCCATACACTTTATAAGTCACTATAACATAACAACATAACATAACATGGTGCAGGATTTAGTAAAATAATGTATTTTTAAACCTTTATCATTAGAGGGTGATGCACTGATTTTCAACATTTATTTTCTCTTATAGGAAACATCTATTGGCATAACTGAGTATTCATATTCAAAGCGAATTACAGTGTTATTTTACCACAAAATGTAACAGGTAAGAGCTCACTACAGGAGTGAGTTGTCTGTTGAGAAATAATGGCTTTGACATCTTGCTGGAAATGTAATTGGGTGTCAGTTCAGACAGCGAAGTATGCCACGTCTGGTATTTTGAGTGTGTGTTTGTTTTTCTGTCTCGGCACAACGCAAAATATAACAGTCTCACCTTTCCTTTTGACATGTCCTGGGGAACCCGCTATCAAATGAGAAAAATCGAAAAAGTTGTTTACATATTTTGCTAAGGTATGTGGAGGAAATATGAACTCAGAAATATTATCAGTGCATTGTGTAATTGCAGGACGAAAACATGCATTACACAATTCAACAGCTATATCAGAGGAAGAAGTGAGAGGTGAGAAAGAAAATTAAATATGTAAAAATAAATTAGGTTTGACAAAAGTGTACACAATTGTGGAAATATGTTCTATTGGGATGACAGCTCAGAGAACGATTGAACGTGTAGAAGATTATTGAACTGAACTGAAGACAAGTTCAGCAGCTCCATATAAATTTGAGAGAAAGACTGAGAAATTAATAAGGGACATATTATGGGCCTTATTACAAGTTCGGCGGTCCATAAGACGGCCGAGCCCATGGTAGCTGTCTGACCACCGCCACACAGTGGGATCGCCTGCAGTATTACGACTGCGTTGGTGAGACCGCCATGAGAACGGATCCCACTGGGCTGGCGGTCTTTCACCAGCAGGAATAAGCCATATTCCAAGTTGCCATTTCACCACCCTTTTTAGCGCGGTGAACCCACCATGAAAATGGTGGCGGAATGGCAACAAAGGGAGCCCCCTCCTGGATGTGGACCTGAAAGTACATCCAGTACACACCCAGGAGGCACCACATGTGGGTTAATTAAAAGATTAATACTGGATTCTGATTAAGCGTTAATCTCTCGATCACCCCTGATTTATTGTCAACATGTTTTGGTCCTCACAAAGAACCTAGATACAAGGAGATTCTTCCGAGCACTCTGACTCAGTAATAAAGTATTAATAACAGTCCTTCTTCTCGAAATGTTCAGGTTCAGTCGGCACAATAGGTACGTGTTTATCTTCCAATATTGTTTTATTAATGTTCCAATTTGAAATCCAATGAGCAGAGCTCCAATTCAAAATATAAGCAGCACAAAGAGCCTAGTTGGGTCTGGGGCCTTCCTCAGGGCTAAGTATATATGTTCTTGCTTATTTCAGCATTCATTCCATGCAATTTTAATGAGGCATAAGGCTCTCACAGGACACGCTAGGGTCCTTCTGTATTTCAGTGGTACCCTGCCTTGTCCGACTTTAGGGATCATGCGTGTCTGGCAGCGGGGACCATCCTATTGTCACACATACTCCAAGGACATGGTCCCACGGAATCACATATACGAACTGCAGAGACCGCCGCCATGGACGACCTAGAGGATACTGTAATTTATTTACTCAATTAATTAAGTAAGCTTTGAATTCTTTTTTTCATGGTGCCACACATTGTCACTCTATAGCTGATATACAAAAGAAAAAATTCAGGAAACATATTTTTTTAATGAATCCAAGGTCAAAGGTTTTTTATTTGCTTTGGTACTCAATTGAGGACCACAAATTTGAAAACAGTTTACAAAAGTAAGCATAAACATCAATATAATATTAAAAAAGATTTTAAAAATTTGTAGAAATTATAACAAACCCATTCGTCAGTTGGTTGTTTACATAATAATAATAAATTATTTACTGTAGTAATGTTGCATTTCTGATATATCGGCTCGAGATATCTTGTCCGCGCTTTAACTACACTTGCGTGAGGACAAACAAATAAAATATGCACAATGTCTTGATCACCACCTAGACAGAGGTTACAAGTAGGGGAATCTCCTGGTGACCATTTGGATGTAAAGGCAGATACAGGCAAGATGCCTAAGCGCAACATAGTTATGGACCTTCTTGCTCCATGTGTAAGGCAAAACCCCAAATATGGCCGTAATTGCTTATATTCCAGCGACTCTATGTAAGATTTGTATGTAGATAACTTACTACAATGCATAAAATCGAGATCATAACTTAATCTTGGAGTAAAGCATTTCAAAAAAAGTTTTAACTGGGATTTTGACCAGGATAACAGAATATCTTTAGTAAGGTTCGCTATTTTAAATGCTTCAGACATATTCTTAGAAAAGTTAAGTTGTAGAGAGTCTGTTTTAAATATCTCAGTCTTTAACAAGAATCTCAGTGTTCCTTCCTTTGCATGCAAGATGTTGTAGGCCCATCGAATGACATTTGCCACGGCTGTGGCATATGAGCTTGTTAATGCAAATTCTAGTCTGAGGGCCTGTACAGATGTTGATGTAGAAACCTTTAGTATTCTTTTCAAGATCCTTCCTTCGGTAATGTCCATGAAAGACCATTGTTTTATTGGTAAATGTTCAGTTGCATAAGACAAAACCGAGGGTATTTTTACTTTGTACACTTTGAGAAATGAGGAAAAATGCCTATTTCCTGTGGCAGTATATAATCTAGAGAGTGCCCCAGCGTGGATTTCAGATTTTTTCTTTAGATTATTTATTTGTTTTGAGTTTTGTAAGTTCTTTGTAAAGATCCTGCCAAGGTAAGTATATTCATCTACTTCCTCTACTCTTATCCCATCAAGGTTCCAGCGGTATTTAACACTTTTTTTCCGGCCAGAAAACGCTACCACTTTTGTTTTCGTTAAGTTAGGGATTAAAAAATTATCCTTCGAATAAACGTTTAAAGAATCCAGTAAATTTTGGAGACCAAAAGGTGTGAGGTCCAACATAACTATATCATCTGCGTATAGCAACGCGTGTATGCTCTGAGAAGCAACCTTTGGAGGCAGACTAGAGCATTGTTGCAGATGAGATGGTAGATCACTCAGATATAGTGAAAATAAAATTGGTGCGAGAAGGCATCCTTGTTTGAGACCATTCAATTTATTAATTGATTTCGTCAGACCTTTTTCACTTCCCATTTGTACCTGGGACCAAGTATTCGTGTGTAACTTAATTATGATTTGCAATAAATTTTCAGAAATCCCCAGTCTTCTCAGTTTTTTCCATAATGTTGGTCTATCAACGCGATCAAACGCGGTAGAATAGTCTATAAATGCAGCATACACTGGTTGTGATTTCCGCCCAATGTATTTGTCAAGAATAGTCTGGAGAATTGAGATGTTATCCGTTACTGAGTGATTAGGACGAAAACCGGCTTGATACATCGGTATTATTCCCTGCGAGAAGCACCAGTCTTTTAATCTATCCAGTACCTCCGCAGCGAAAATTTTGCCTGTAGCGTCCATTAGTGCAATTTGGCGGTAATTACTAGCAATATTTCGATTCCCTTTTTTGTATATGGGGATTATAGTACTTCCCTGCCATGATTTTGGTATTCTCCTGGTACAAAAAATATCATTAAAAAGTGATGTTAGCATCTGACTCCATTCCTTAGGATTTGACTGCAAAACTTTGATCGGTATCAGATCAGGGCCTGACGCACAAGTGTTCCTAGCTTTTCTAATGTGTGTTTCAATAGAAAATGCTGTACTTTTTTCTGTTGGTGTTAATTTGCTTTCCGAAATGATTTCAGCAACATTACTATCAATTTCAGTTGGGTTTGCTTTGTATAGGTCAATTAGATAGGTTTCCCATTCGTGTGGTGGTACTGGTATGGTATATAATTTCTTTTTAGCTCCAGTTATTTTGGCTATCAAAGACCAGTATTTTCTTTGGTTGTATTGTTTTGCCGCCTCGTGAATATCCACCCAATTTTTGTCCTGTAGCCTTCTTTTTTTACTATTCTTTTCTCTTCTAAGTTGGTTTTTTAGTTTATTTATCTCTTGCTGTATAGCAGGTGAGTAATTTAAGAATTGTCCTCGTATGAGTTTATTGAGCTTCCTCCTGATTATATTTTCGTTGGATGTCTTATAAGTTTTATTTTTATGTGGTTTTACCCTGTTAAGGAGAGATCTTTTGAGATTTGTCATGATACAATCGAAATTTATTATTTGATCTTCCGAATACATTTTGGTTAAAATGTTATTTTGTAAAATCTTTCCGTTAATATAATCTATGGTGCCTGAATTCCCAAAAATTCGCCTCTGCTTATTATTAATTTCGATATTCCCATTATGATACATAGTTGGATTCGACAAAGAAGATTTTAGCGACCATCCAGTGTTTAGGCGTAAAACAGCGTGGTCGCTATCTTCTGTAAAGTTAATTTTCAAGTAATGGAATGTGTCCACTATCTCTATACCACATATTAGATAATCGATGATTGAATGGGATCCGTTTCCACGCCTTGTAAAAGATGCCGGTCTATCACCATCTACGTTACCATTCAAAATTGTCCCATTTATACTTGGGAGTGATGCTAGCAACATTTTCCCTCTTTTGTCGGAGGCTTTTCCTTTTGGAAATATTGGAGTAGATACATCTAGTGTTTCATCTTCGTAGGTTTTTGCCCATTTACCAATTTCACCATTAGAGATTTTCCCATTCACATCACCCACGATTAGATACGGAGTATTTGCTCGCTCTTCAATTATCTTAGAAGTTGTATCTATAGTTTCGACAAAAGTAGCGTCCTGGGTGGTGCCTGGAGGAATGTACACGTTAAAAAATAGAAGGGCCTTTTTTTGGTCAGAAATATTAGTTTTTAATATGACCTTAATGCACTGAAGATTGACAGAATTGGAATCGATTATTTCTTGAGACCATTGATGTAATGAATCCCTTGTAGGCAGCTTTACCTACTTACCTTTCTAAAAGTGGCATTTTCCGAATTGTGACTTCAAATCTGGCTTTACCTTTAAAGAAGGCTTTAAATTACAATTCTTTAGACACCAAACTTGTTATTTCTACCTGTTCCCAATTGAAAATTATCACTAACTAAATGTAATAGGGTAACCTAATACTATCCTATTGGAGATATAGACAGTAGTGAAAATTAATTTAAGAGTTTTTTACTACCAGGATATGTCCAACTTTTTGAATACACTGCACCTTGCCCTACAGGCTATTTAGAGCCTACCCTAAGGGCTAATTATTTGCATTAAAGTGGAAAGTTTAGGTCTGACAAAAGGTTTATTTTGCCAGTTCTAAATGGCACTTTAAAACGGCACACACAGGCTGCAATAGCAGCTTGAGACATGTTTAAAAGGCTACTTAAGTGGGTGGCACAATAAAAGCTGCAGGTCTACTAGTATTATTTAATTTACAGGCCCTGGGTACATATAGTACCACTGTACAAGGAGGAATAAGGCAACAATCCTGACCATCCTAAGTCTGACTCGTCTAACAGTTCATATTTTAAGTACTTAGTGTGACATTTGCTATCAGTAAGGAATCTCCTGTAAGAAAATACTTTATCCAAATGTCGTAGGAATCTGAGGACCAAAGAGCTAAGGAAAGTAAAGTGTCAGTACAATGAGACACTATAACAAATAGAATATGATGGAGTTTTTTAAAAAATTACTGAGAGTAGATAGCAGATAAAGTAGACATGTTAAAAATGGTATAAGAGAAGAGAAAAGGAACAGTCTTACACAATACTCAAATTCATATTTCAGTAGACAATAAATAGATTCACCTATAATATAACCAACGTTCTAAAAAGCCCAACTCAATCTTCATAATGCCAAAATTCATAATACAGCAGACAGATAAATAGATTCACATATAGTATAACCTTCATAATACCCAATTTCATATTGCAGTGGAAAAATAGATAGATTAACATATAGTATAATCAGCATTCTAAAAAGCCCAACCCAGGGGAGAACACATGCTACCGACCAGCCTCGAATCCACAATTAAAATTAAAAAGCAGGCATAGTATAAAATAAAAACATCATGTTTCTCTTAGCTCAAGGGGATATCCTGCCTTACATATTTGCCTTCGAGCCTGAATTCCGAGCATAGGCCTCCCCAGTTACCTTGAATCTACAAAGCGCCTCTACACTTTTTGCATAAGCCTCTTCAAATTGGTAGGTCCGAGATAACTTGGAAAGCCATTGTCCCATTATAGTCACCTTCTGAGATCTTCAATGCTGCAACACCATAGATCTGGCTACTGCTATAGCAGCAAAAACAAAAGATTGCCTATATTTTGGCAGCTGGCTAGTTGCGTGAGAAAAGCCAAAAAGGGCCAGCGGCGAAGAAGGTAAAATAGCCATAGACTCACATTCACTAATAAACCTAAACACCTCTTCCCAAAAATGTTGTAGTTTCGGCCAATAAAGAATATGTGAACCCAATCCCCTGCCCTTATCAGAATACATCTAAAACATTAATTTGAAAGTGCTGGAAACCATTTGTGTAGTCTTAAATCACCAGCCATCTTGAAAAAAAGGACAGCCTCTTAAAATCTACAGCCCTCAATGCCTTATTCCCAAATTCGCAACCTTGTTGCCATTCCGTTATATTAAACCGGCAGTTGGTTTCCTGAGCGATTTTTTAAAGCATTACCTCAACGAGATTCTGGTTCAGACCCTGTCACCAGTTACCAATAACACTTAGATTCAAATCGAGTTATCAAATTTCAAAGCAGGAGCCACCAGCTGGGTTAATAAGCTAATCAACGCAGCTTGATAGTAGGTGGAGAGGTGAGGTAGTGCAAGTCCCCCCCGCTCCACGTTTAGTTGAAGAATAGAGAGCTTGATCCGGGGCTTTTTTTTTGCCCATATAAACTCCTGTCAAACTTTGTCTACTTCATTAAAATAAGATATCAGTATTTTTAAAGGAAGATTTAAAAACAGGAATATCAGCAGGGAAAGGATTGACATTTTCCCTAAAGAGGCTCAGCCTACTATTGTCAGAGGTAAAATTAGCCATTTCTCCAGAAGATTTCTAATCTTTTTAATCAAGCGTTTTTATGTAGTTTAAATGAAACAGTTGCTAAAAAAACTGCTGTAAAACATAGGCCCAGATATCTAATGGGTCTTAATGGTGTAACCTTTAGCCCTTCAGGAAGATCGACCTCTAATGAGTTAAATAGGAGAAGCTCCATTTTGGACTGATTGATGTTATATCCTCCTAATTCTGTAAATTCTTAAACTTCCCAGAGCTCCAACTGGATATTTGCCCTCTCTGGGTTTAAATATAAAATCAGATCATCAGCAAAGAACTTGAGTTTTGTCATTCCTGGTATGGGAGTCACAATTGACGTATTATATTGGATCTTTGTTGCCAGTGGCTCAATAAAAAGCAAAAATAATAGGGGGGAAAGGGGGCAGGGGGCAGGCCTGGTCCCCCGTCTTATCAGTACTTCATCCACCTGCTCTGCGTTAAAGATTATTTTCACAGATGCTCCCATATAGATCCTCCTTAGCATCTCTATCAGGTGGGATGGAAAGCCAAACTTCTGAAGAATAAAAAAAAGATACTGCCAATCCACCAGATCAATTGCTTTTCCCCATCCATCACTAAAATAGCTGCACTGTCCTTCCTGGCTGACAAATAGTCAATGGTTTGAATCAGATAGAAAGTATTTGCCACCATTGATCTGCCAGGTAAAAACCCTGTTTGGTCTGAATGTATCACTCGTTGCACACATCCTGAGATCCTCCTCGCCCAAATTTTCATAAAAAGCTTATAGTCCACGTTTAATAGACTGACTGGACGATAGGAACTTGGATCCGTCGGATCCTTATCCTTCTTCTGGATAGTGATCACTACTGCTTCCTTTAATCTATCAGGGACAGGTAAGCCATCCATGATTTGATTATACAAAGACACTAACATGGGGGAAAGTTAATCGATGAACACATTATATACCATCGATTAGTATCCCGTTATTACCACACTAGCCATTTCTTCTATAGTATCCCTGAGTTCAATAGATGTGATCGGTTCGGCCAGAACCTTACACTCATCCTCAGTAACCCTAGGTAGCTGGACTGAGCTGAAATAGTCCTTGAGGGCCTGGGTGCTAACTAGCTGAGTCACTGCATAAATATTCTCAAAATGTGCCATGAAGAGCTCTGCAATTCTATCTTTGTTGGTAATCAGATTGGTGGTACTGGGGTCTCTTATTTGTGAAATTTTCTGCTTCCTCTGTTGTGTTTTCGTTGACCAGGCTCAGAATTTGCCTATGTGTTGGCTTTCTTCATACACCTTCTGTTTAAAAGCATTACTTCCTGAGATCTCTTCCAGGGTAAAAAACATTTTAAGTCGCTCCTTTGCCTTTGTCAAATCCTGCCACAGAATTTCTTCCTCCGAGTTTCCTGAGGGCTTAGACATAAGTTCTGCCCTTGCTTGCACTACGACATTTTGAAGTCCTTGGATCTTCTGCTGTCTAGTTTTATAATGATTTGCTCTGTATGAAATCACCCTACCCTGAAATGTGGCCTTAAAAGCTTCATATAACATAAAACCTGATGCTGTGTGGATGTTTTCCTCAAAAAACCATTGTATGAATTGACGGGTTTCAGTGATCCAGGTTTGATTCGAAATCAAAGCTTTATCAAAATACAATCTACTATTATGTTTTGGGGGGGAAGGTAAATATATAACCAGAGAGACTATTGAATGATCTGAAAAAGAGTTGGAAAAAATAATCACCTCGCCTCTCTCCAGTTGTTTATCGATCAAAAAGAAGTCCACAAGGAAGGCTGTTTTATATCTAGCTGAGAAGCAAGTAAACTGAGCAAGGCCTGGGTGATCAAAGCGCCATGGATCAACTAAAGCGAAATCTTCTTTAAAAGTTCTTAACAGCCTAGCTGTCTTTGGTTTTAGTTGTTTTTACCATTATTTGAGGTATCCAGACCGAGTTCTTGGATAAAATTAAAATCGCTTTCCATTAATGTAATACCCTGTGCATTTATTAACAGATCATATATCTTATTATCGTCAAAAATTGGCCAATAGAAATTGAGCAGCAGCAAGTCTACCCCATTAACTGAAACCTCAATCCAAATCCACCTTGCACCTACATCTCGGATCACTTTTCCAAGCTCCCAATCTAGAGCGGAAGAGAGTAGAATCGCCACCCCCCGAACCGCAGAATGTGATGAGGCAAAGTGTGCATGAGCATATTTCTTGAGAAGTGTAAAATTTGGGGAATTAGATTTCAGGTGGGTTTCTTGCAGAAAGATCACCTGCGGGAAAAAGAGGCCATCCAGATTAGCACTGCTCCTCTTTTCCGTGCATTCGAAAAGCCGTTTACATTACATGTAATTACTTTCATTGGTTGGGACAGGATGGAGTTGACATTCCTAAACAAGTTATAGTTAGATGGAGTTGTTGTGGAAATGTTTCTGACTCTTGTTCCATATTGACTGCGATGTTGTGGTCAACGTACGAAAACAAGTTTAAACACAAGTCTCAATTGAAAACATTGGTTATTAGGCCAGAAGGATATGGCTGAATACTGAATTGCTTTGAGATTTGAACCTAGTTGTGAGGAATGTTCATAGCAGTCAAGGATTTTGCCTCCATAAAGGGTGACCACTTTTTAGTAAATGAACACAGCAAACAGAAAAAAACACCAAGGTCATAGAGGTCACATCCAAAGTGGTAGGCTCTGTTTACCTCCACAGAGCCTGTTTCAAGTATTCTTGAGAAACGCTGGAGTTGGAGGCTCCTAATGACCTTTTTCTCTTTCATTTATATAGAAACTACTCGTATGTTTTCATTTAATTTGACTTCCAATATTCAAATCTGCATCTTGGAGAAGCTTTCAGATACACTAATAAAATATTTTCCATTTTTAATTTCGACTATGGATGACTGGAACTAGCAACCAACAGGTGTTTTGCGAAATACTTTAGTGGTAACTCTTTGCAGACATGTAAATGTCTCTAGTACATTAAAAGGTCGGGGGGAAAATATATATTGATAAAGAAAGAGGGTCTGGCATGAGCCATTTGTAAGTTTAGGAATGAGGAACTCAACATTAGTGCATGTGAGTGTTCGATGGAATGGAATAAGAGGCTGCTGAGTATTAGCCCAAATGAAGAATGGTGAAAGAGAGAACTAAAGAAACTGTTGAAGTGAAAGTTATAATATGATGACTAATACCACCCTGGTAAAAGTGAGGGATAAACTCATTGTAAAAGTTCCAGTGGGGGGAAATGAGTTCCCAAACACTTGAAACAATTAGAAATAATAAAGTTATTTTAAAAAAAGGCTTTAAAACTGTTGAGTTATAGTTGTGCTAGTGTATAACGCATCAATTTTGTTAGATTATCAACTGGAAGTTCACAACTCCTAGAACCCAAAGCGAACGTTTTGAAAGTCGAGGAGTTTGTACAAGCCTTGTCTGGCTCTGAGTTTACTTGTTTCACATAAAAGAATGCTTGCATATGCCTGTCAGAAAATTAAAACTTATGATGCACATTATTGTATTTTAGAAACTTTACAGATTGGATAAAAGTATGTGTGTATGTGAAAGGTCTCAAGGCTAAATGAAGCTCACTGGAAATCTTGTTTTGCTTGATTGTAGATGAAAATGAATACTGAATTGATTCAAGACACTACATTCCCCCTGACATCAGGGCAAGGAAAGAGTGAGGCAATTATACAGACGTGGAACCCAACTTCTAGAATCAAAAATCCAGGACAAAAATAGTAATAGTAATCGAGCCAAAGAATACATCAAAAAAAGGGAATTAAAGGATTGTAATGCATCCTTCTCTTTCATACGCCTTTTTATATATGACTCAAACAGTAACTGACCCCAAATGAAAAGATTCTACTTCATCCTGGATTGGGAACCTCTGATAAGATCCTATGAACAAACCACCATCTTGAAAGGGCAGTTTGCAAGAGGTGTCCATGCTCTTTTCACCCCGCACAGAATTCTGCAGTGCCGCGGCTGTCCTCCAGGCCCACACTACAGGACACCCATGTGGGTGACCACAAGAGCCGAGATGCCAGAGCAATCCAGGCAGTGGGGACACCTGTCCATGCACTGAAGGTGCCATCCAACAAAGCACTGCTAGAGACTGTGTGAAGCGCTCTTTCCCTGTTCTGAATGTGCTCAGTATGTGGGAAGGACTCAGCACTATTCTTGGCTCAGATTTAACAGTGTGCTGCATTACCTTCCTCTAGTAGGGGAACGCCGAGAAGATTTCTGCCCAATTTTTCTGTGATCACAGCTGCTTTAAAAAAGAGAAATTTGCAGACTATACTAAAATACAGAGTAGATAAAAAATACTTTATTTGATTGGTTTAAATCATACAAAGAACGGGTTAAGCGCTAAAAACACGTAGACACTTGTGACTTAAAATTCATATGTAAATACTAGTTAGTTAGTAAACTTTCCATTTAAAACATTTTGATTGTTAAAACAAAGGAAATCAAAGGAAGACAGTACAATTAGTGCCTTTTAGTCTTATAGAGTTGTTCTAGCTCTAATTCTTATATTTGCTTCGAAGTAAATGTCTAAGCATTTTCTGGATCGAGTTCCGTGTCTTACTTTTCTAGCGTTTTGCTGCTAAACTAAAAAACTTTAATGATTTACATGCCAATAGCACTGTTGATCCTCCTAAACATTTTATCACTGTGGATCTGCATGTCCTTATCTGCTCTTGTTTCAATAGCAGCCGCAGCAGTTTTTTCCGTTCGGATAGTAGTGCCGGACAAATACAAAGTAGGTGGAGCACTGATTCGTCACCTTGTCCGCAAAGGTGACAGTCCATTGAAAGCCAGGTACGTTTACATTTGGGAGTTAAATCTTTAGTTGGGTACATTCCCAGTCTCAGTAGAATTAATTGCTGTTTCATTCGATTTGCAAAGTTTTCCAAAAGGTATGGTTGGGGCTTTAGCTTTTTATATGTCGGCAGCACCGTCCATGCAAAATACAGAGTAGTGAACTTTTCTTGTACAATATTGGGCTGTGACATTGGATTTGCAGCCACTTGAACAGACTTTGTGCCTTGGTCCAGACCTTCACTCTACAAGGCAATAAAGGAAAGATGGAGATATCTCTGTGGGGATACTAAGGTGGAGAATGCCCTGGTACTTAACTTGTCTATTAGGTCAGTCAATTTTTTACAATTTCACCTTTGAATCTGAGACCGTATTTATTGGTGTAGAGAAGTATCTGTATGTTTGCCTCAAAGACCAGGTACAAGATATCATAAACGTATGAATAGGATAAGTACCAGGTAGGTAAAGGATGGATTCCAGGTTTACTAAGAAGTACGCTACAAATAGAACCTAAGGAAAAGAGTATACAACTCATGAGGGTATTGTATGTGTTTATGCACCTACTGTATACCCTATTGTAGGACTGCTACTGAATAATGGAAACCAGTTTACTCACTAATGAGCCCTGTAAACCCCACCAGGTCAAGGCATATAATTTCCTGAATGCAAGGAAGCCAGGGAACATAGTGGTTTGACAGGTAAAAACGAGTTACTTCTGTCCAGCCTCCTCAGGTCAGAGATGCCATTAGATGACAAACTGGCTATTTCATTTTCCTGGAGTTGGGCATTCTATTCGCCCTCTCAGGGAATAAAATACCAGTAGGTAACAGGAGGCCTAAACCATTGCTTTTTAGCATTACTGAGGCTAAGATATGAATACAGTTAAAATGGAGCTGAATGGGGGAGACGGCAGCGCACGTGATCCAAGATGGCTGCCGCACCGTGAGCTTCGTTTCCTCACCGCTTTAACGATGAACTTTTTGACGAAGGGGGCTTTGTACAGGCTTCATTTTTGCCCCAGCTGCTCCTTAAGCCCAGCGGAGGCATTTGGTTGAGTTTTCAGAGGTCTGCAACCTCCGTCTGCAGTGCGGTAGGAGTCTTGACTTTCTCCTCAGTCCTCTGCAGCACTCTCTGGCAGTTTTCCTTACAAAGGAGGCGGGCTTAATCTTTTGGGCGCCGCCTCTCCTCAGAAGCCTTCTTGTGTTAAAGGGATTGCCAAATTGCCACTTGCCTGCCACAGCTTTTGCCTGATGTATTAAAGGGATTTTGCTTTTTTTATTTTTTCAGTGCAACCTTATTACTACACTGTTTTAAGCCACTCAAGAACTGCTTCTTGCTGCCTATATTTTATTATTTGGTCAGTATACCTTACCTTACTACACTACTACAGAACTTATTATTAGTGGTGTCATTTACTTGTTTGGTTATTTGCATGTCTCTGTTACCAGTATGGAACCTAAAATGCTGGCAAATAAACACAAGCAAACTGTTTCACCTCCTCCTGCCAAAGCCAAAGCTCTTGAATCTCTTGAGTCTCAAGATGAATCATTGGCAAAAAATTCAGGCGATCCATATTAATACTGATACAATTTCTTCGGATATCAAGAATATTCAGAAAGATATGACATCCCTAGCAAGGAGAGTTACAGATAACGAGATCAAAATTCGTGATAATGCTGCAGCCATCATAGCTATGTCTCCACTCACTCCTCAGGTTGCTTGTCTTCAACGTTCCCTACTTGATTTGGAAGATAGAAATAGACAATACAACCTTCGCACTTTCAATGTTCCAGAGGGAGTTGAGGTACAGAGTTGTCTTGGAAAATCTTCTCCCTAAGTAAACCTCAGCAAACCAAACCAAGACAAATCATTTTTAAAGTTTTAAGACACCATCATCTCCTCCTTATTCGAAAGGCTGTCTGTGAAATGCCTTCTCTTCTAATTGAAGGTAATAAAGTTTTTATACATCAGGACTTTGCTGAGGAGACAGTTCAAACGCGAAGATAATTTTCAGAACTGAGGCCTCGTTTACGGGAAGCTGGTTACAAATATGGCCTTTTTGCCACGTTGTAATGCACATCTGGAAAAATGATGTCTCCAAGTCTTTCTCAGTTCCTGTAGACTTAATCAGATTCTTGGATCAACATAATCCTATTCTCATGGGCTCTCAGCATTCTGGTTCTGCGGGCTAATTTTCTTTACCCCTTACTGTAGATTATTATTTTCTTCATGCAGGTGCATCTTATTGGTGTTTTTTTTCTTGCTTCACACCTCCGTTGCCAATGTTCTATTGGTATGAGGTATTGGTGACCTGGGGCTACTATATTTCTCTCCTTTTTCTGTCATGTTATTCGTTCTTCACTTTAGGAAAGTATGTCTAGGCCACAAAAGTTAATTGTTGTTTCGTTAAATATGAAGGGTCTTAGACATCCAGTAAACAGACGTAAAGTTTTTGAATATTTACACAAATCTAAAGTTGATATTTGTTTTATTCAAGAAACTCATGTTAATGACAAAATATTGCATTCTATGTCTAAAGGTTGGGTTGGGTATTTAGTTTCATCTCCTGCTGCAAAACGTAAAAATGGAGTAGCTATATTTTTCTCACACAAAACCCTTGCACAAATTCTGTCACATCACCATGATGCAGATGGTAGATTTGTTGCTGCTCAAGTTCTTATTGATAAACTTACCTTAAATTTGATTAATATTTATGCCCCTACCTCCGATGACCCTGCCTTTTGGTCCTATGTCACTGATAAAGTACTCAAAATTGGCAATTCACCCCTTATAATGGGCGGTGATTTCAATCTTATCAGGGGTGCTTTGTTCGACCGGTCTTCTGCTTTCAAATTAGGGCCTAACAAGGCTTGTTTTGCCTTAAAATATTTTCTTTCTGTTACCAAATTAGTTGATTTTTGGAGACTGGAATACCCTATGGATAAATATTTTACATTTTTTTCTAATGCTCTCTCTTCTTTTTCTAGAATTGACTATTTATTATCCTCACGTAATTTATGTCACATGATTAGTGAATCAGTTATATACCCTATCACGATTTCAGATCATGCTTTGATTTCTTTTTGTTTATCTGTTTCTGATCCTCCAATTTATAATAAACGATGGAGAATGAACTCAGAAATAGTTCTTATTCCCACCAATGCTAAAAAAATGGCTTCCGCTATTTCTGATTATTTTTCGAATAATAAGACTTGTGACACCTCTAAAATTCTTCATTGGGATGCCTTCAAGGCATATATTCGTGGTGTTGCAATTTCTATTATGGCACAGGAAAATAAATATTTTTCAATGACTTGGAGACACAGATTGCAGCAGTGGAACAACTTTTTATTACGTCTAGAGACCCACAATATAAATCCCAACTTCAGAAATCTCGTTATGAATATAATTGTATGCTCAGTAAAAGAGCAGGTTTACTTATCTCAAAGGAAAAGTCAAATTTGTATTTTAACCCTAATAAATCGGGCCGTTTGTTAGCTAATTATTTACGCCTCAAATGTGAAAGGGTTCAAATTCCAGTCATTAACACGATTAAGAATACATTAGTGATGGAGGTTGAGGACATACTGAAGGAGTTTCTTTCATTCTACTCTTCTTTATATTATGAACCTCTTACACCTAATAATACAATTATCTAATTCCTTCATTCCTGCCGATTTCCTCAGATCTCTGATAATGATAGAGCTACTTTTCTCATTTTGGCCTCCATCTTGGGGGTAGGACTATTCACCCTCGCGCTCTAGCAGCGCTACAAAAAGCTCACCCTCTCCTCCGCGCAGCGGACGCGATCAGCGGCCGCGCCGGATCTGCGCCGGAGTCGTGCCAGAGTCCTGCCCGTCTGCGCCCGTCAGCGTCCCGGAGGCGTTTGGCGTGGCAGGTACTTCTGGCCACTATGCTTTCCTACTCCGCTCAGGAGCTCCTTTCGCTGCGCAATTGGAATGTGTCGTGTCTGTCAGTTTTTCCAGGCCGATATAGGGGTAAGCATAAGTGCCCTGTCTGTCTCTGGCACCCTGTCCGCTCACTCCCTTCCCCTGTTCCTGTTAAGGAGAGTGGCTTAAAACATCACTGCCTACTCCTCAATACGAGGTCGTTGCATCGTCACACTCAAGAGATCTTTGATCTCCTGTCAACGACTAGTCCCACCTGCTTGATGCTTACGGAGACATGGACCAATGATTCCTCCCACCCGGACATTGTGGCTGCCATTCCCACTGATTATACCATCCATTGACAGGATAGAGACAAGGGCAGGGGAGGAGGAGTTGCCTTAGTTGTGAAGAACTCTCTTTCGTGCATGGTCACGCATACTCACACCATCGAAGGGGCTGACTCATTAGCTTTTACCATCTCCCTATCGCCGCAACAAGCACTGAAGGGCCTGATTGTCTACAGATCTCCGGGCCCAGTGGGTTCCTTTCTTGATGATCTCCAACAGGTCATGTCGGTCCTTGTCCTGAGATCGGAGCATTGCTTACTTGCGGGAGATTTTAATTTCCATATGGACGACCACAATGACCAAAATGCCATCAAACTGTTAGATCTCGCATCCACCCTGGGTCTTTCCCCTTATCTTTCTGGTCCGACCCACGATAAAGGCCATACACTTGATCAGGTTTTTTCCACCATACCTATCATGAATGTAACACTTCTGCCAATCGTTTGGTCTGACCATTTCCTTGCCCATTTTGAAATACCTTCTACCTTGGCTTCCCCGGCTAGCGCCACGAGACAGCAGGGCAGCAGTTATAGGGCACTTCATCGGGTGTCCCCAGATATGCTCACACATGCTCTGGATGATCACCCTGTGGCTTGTACTGGGGACTTGGAGAAAGATCTGGAGAGCCTGCAATCCTGGCTTCTTGCCAGATTAAATGAGCTCGCTCCCTTACAGTCACCCAGGTCCGCTGCTCGACGGGTTTCTGCCCCCTGGTTCACGGAGGAATTAGCCCATGCCCGTAGGCAATGTAAAGTGGTGGAGCGGGCTTGGAGAGTCCAGTATGAGCCCGAGGCCAAACAACGGTATAAAACCATGATGAAGTCATACCATGAACTAGTCCTTCAGAGCAAGAAACGGTATCTTGCCAAAAGGATTGACGATGCTGCCAATTCCTGCAAGGAGATCTTCTCAATCGTGCGCGAATTCACTAGCCCCCGGTCCATCTCCACTCAGGGTGCTCCAGCGGAGACCTGGGCTAACACTATTGCCAATTTCTTTACCACCAAAATTAGGCAAATCCAGGTTTCCTTTTCGCCGAGAGCCCCAGATGATGTGTCTGTGATGCCGATCGAGACAGCGTCTCTGTCTCCCTCAGGCCCAGCTCTGCTTGATTTTCCTCCCCTCTCGGTTGCCACATCTTTAGCCTTGATGAGGAACCTCAAGTCGGGCTCACCATTAGATCCGTGCCCGGCAAAATTTCTGGCAAAAATGGCAGATGCCATCAACCCCATAGCCAATCCCATTCTTAATTTATCCCTGAGCGAGGGCTTTCTGCCCCAGACCTGGAAGCAAGCCATGGTCATCCCTCTGATTAAGAAGCCCAATCTTGACCCAGAGGCACCCTCCAACTACAGGCCAATCTCGCTCCTTCCAGCACTGACCAAGATCTTGGAGAAACACGTGCATAGCGTGCTTTCCAACTTCCTGGAGTCCAATGATTTACTTCATGAATCCCAATCGGGCTTTCGCTCCAACTTAAGTACCGAGACGGCGCTCTTGGAAGTCTCGGAGATCGTAAAAGAGGTGCTGGACATGGGAGGCAGGGTGATGTTAGTTATGCTAGATCTGTCGGCGGCGTTTGACACCGTCCCCCATGAGGATCTCCTCACCAGGCTCCGTGACATCGGGCTAGGGGGGACGGTGCTCAACTGGTTTTCTTCCTTTCTGGCCAACCGCCGCCAGACGGTCTGGGTCCCACCCGGATCCGCCGAGATGCCGCCATTGGGAGTCGGAGTGCCTCAGGGCTCTATTTTGAGCCCCACTCTATTTAACATCCTTATGACCCCTCTGGCGACATTGGCGGAGTCCTATGGGGCCCGGATCGTCTCTTATGCTGACGACACTCAGCTCCTTTTCACCTGTCGTAAGAGCGAAGAGTTCGATGGAGAAAGGATCCGTGAGTGCCTTGGGGCTGTTTTCAGCTGGTTTTCACATAACAGCCTTAAGTGCAACTCGGACAAATCCGAAATACTATTCTTCGGATGCCCATCAGAACCAGATTGGCAAGGATGGTGGCCTGCCGACATGTTCCCTCCCACACAGTCCTCTAAGTGGGCTAAGAACCTGGGAGTTAAAATTGACAACGAGCTTTCGCTCAAATCCCAGGTTTCCACTCTTACGGGAACATGCTTTGGGATTCTCAGAATGTTGCGCAAGTTTTTTCCCCTTCTTTCGGAGCAACATCGGAGGATCACTGTTCAGGCCCTTATAGGGTCCAGATTGGACTATGCCAATGTCCTATATCTGGGCTTGCCTCAATATCTCCTCCAACGTCTGCAGGTCACCCAGAACGCTACTGCGCGTGCCATTTTTGGCCTTCATCGCCGCACTAGCGCCTCTAATCTCCTTGTATCCCTCCACTGGCTTCCGGTGCGGAAGAGGATACTGTTTAAGGCCATGACTCTTGCCCATAAGGCCTTGCATGGCAATGGCGCCAAGTATCTCCAGAGGAGGCTGGACTTCTATCGACCTGCACGTTCCCTCAGGTCAGAAGCCTTGGCTTTGGCTCGGGTACCACGCATTAAAAAGGCTCGGCTAGGCGGCCGGTCTTTTAGCTTCCTTGCTCCTCAGCTATGGAACTCGTTACCGTTGTCCCTGCGAAACACCTCAAATCTGCTTGTCTTCAGGAAAGACTTGAAAACCTGGTTGTTTGCTGGATAATTCTTCCCCTTCTTTGGGCCCCGTTCTGTTACTGTTATGTTTCTTGCTCTTTTCCATGGTCTGGAGCTCAAAGCGCCGGGACACTCCTTTGGAGTAGCCGTTGCGCTATAAAAGTCCCATTTTAACATAACATAACATAACATAACTTTAGAGAACCCTATTGATATCAAAGAAATTTGCACAGCAATAAATGCTTTGAATTTAAAAAAAACTCCTGGCCCGGATGGAATTCTGGCCGATTTTATAAATGCTTCCAAGATCAATTATCCCCTTTTTTACTTTCCCTTTTTACAGAATTCCAGCATACTTCTATGATGGGAGGATCTTTTAATGAAGCCAGAATAATTGTTCTCCCCAAACCTAATAAAGATCATATTTTAGTCTCTAATTTTCGGCCCATATCTCTAATCAATCAAGACAGTAAGATATATGCAAAGGTTTTAGCAAATAGATCACCACTACTACCCACAATTGTACAATCTGATGTACAATCTGATCAGACTGGTTTTATGATAGGTAGACTATCCGCTCATAATACCCATTTGCTCTGTCATACTTTGTCTCTTGCCAAAGAAGCTAATGGTCCTATTTGTGTAATGGCCTTAGACGCAGAAAAGCGGTACAAAAGGGGGTGGTGATGGACGGAGCATCTGAACCAATCAAACACTCACACCCAGTCAAAGGATCTGGGTTTGATCCATCACCGTTCTTTAGCCCACTCTGCCACCCCAGTTCAGCCATGGCTATATGCAAATCAGTCTGACCCTGTGCCTCATGGGAACAGTCCAGCCCGAACTGCCAAGCCATGCCTTCCCTGGACCGGAAACAAGCTTCCGAGGACCGGTTTCTGGCATTCCAGCCGTCTTCAGCCCGGCTTGCTTGAATCCAGTGGCAAAGTGAGCAAGGGACTCATGTCTGAGCATACCCTGCCACACTTATGGCAGCCAAAGCGGTACAAAAGAGGGTGGTGATGGAAGGAGCATCTGAACCAATCAAACACTCAGACCCAGTCAAAAGATCTGGGTTTGATCCATCACCGTTCTTTAGCCCACTCTGCCACCCCAGTTCAGACATGGCTATATGCAAATCAGTCTGACCCTGTGCCTCATGGGAACAGTCCAGCCGGAACTGCCAAGCCATGCCTTCCCTGGAGCAGAAAACAAGCTTCCGAGGACCGGTTTCTGGCATTCCAGCCGTCTTCAGCCCGGCTTGCTTGAATCCAGTGGCAAAGTGAGCAAGGGACTCACGTCTGAGCATACCCTGCCACACTTATGGCAGCCAAAGCGGTACAAAAGGGGGTGGTGATGGACGGAGCATCTGAACCAATCAAACACTCACACCCAGTCAAAAGATCTAATTGTAATTTTGGTCATATAATGCAGGCGACACTTATTTCATCAATGTCCAATTCTCCACATCACATCCAATCGTTACATAACAAAACAGGTTCAATTACACAGCCGACGCATTTCATCTGGATATGGACATCATCAGGGCTGTTAAAATAAATCCAAATAATCACACAATCAATATCAATTATTTGTCAAAACAACATCAAATTGCTGGTGTCACAAACTGTTACTATGATGATCATTCAGAACACCTGCCTATTTCACATACTAATCATGTTCACATCACATAGTCCATATAGTTCTCAGTACATAGAATAATTCAACCAAATGTTATTTACAAATCTCATTCTCTACCCGCCCACATTCCCCATCATAATCTTGACTCTACATCACACAGCGGCCTACCTCCAAATATATTCACTATATCCACGTGATTTCATGAAAAATTTGTCTCAGAATAATTCTCCGATTAATCTTGCTTCTTGTGTGTAATGAAAACCCCTGCAAAATAACAACACCTATCTTGATCTTCCCTTTAAATCTATGCAATTGTTCCCATAAGACTAGATGAGAAGTTCTGCCTACCTTAATTCCAATCCACAATTATTTCTACCGCTTTGCGTGGAAGTCAGTTCATGATCCAGAAGTCAAAATTCCTAATTAATTCTGCGAAAACAAGGGGTTTGCAGTGAACTTCCAGTATTACTCACTCTAATACAAAAATTTGCCTTCCCCTTATATGTAGACATCATAACCCAAAATCTCAAATTGTGCTTATGTGCCTTACGATACCAAGATAATATTATCTGAGTCCATCACTTTTGCGGAAATATCTTAAGCTATTGTTAGCTCTGTGGCACGAAAAGCACCAGGTCTGTGTTTATTCACACCTTTAGGATGAAAGTATGAAAGTATGTTACACAGTCTGACCAACACAATGAGTGTCGCTGTCCGTAGGTCCACAATGCAGGTGGTCAGTCAGGTCTTGAGTCTTGTAGAAATGGGTTGCCTCACCCATTTGCGTGACTCGTTGTTCCAAATTCACCTCTTTCTTGGACGGACTGCTGCAGGCCATTCTAAGGGCTGATTTCCCTCCCTTGGGTCCACAGGTGCTGCACCCTGTCTCCCACTGCACCTTCTTGGATCTGGCACTAGAGGGGTGATAGTGTTCCTACTGGATGTCTCCTCACTCTCCGCTGTGGCCATGAGTGCTGTCCACCTGCTTTTTCCGTCTGCAGTTGTTCAACAGCAGTGGTGACCTGTGCCAGGCCTTTTGCAACGTCGTGGCAGCAGTGGGACATCTCCACTTGCATGCTGATGCTGCGATGTGTCAGCTGGGTGACACGCTGCCCTGGCTCTGCCTGTCCATCCTCCTCCCCTGTGGACTGTGGTTCATCCTCCAGTGGTGGCAGTGGTGGCACAATGGTGCGCTTCCTACGTGGGACAGGTGTTGCGTCTGTGACTGAATCTGAGTCCCCATGACCTGCGTGGTCATCCATATGTCCGGACTCCTCGCAGCCTGTGCTGTCTTCCTGTGTCCTAGCTTGTGGATGGAAAGGGGAATATATGATTTTGTGACTTTGTCTGCATTTCTCACTCAATAAAGTGTTCTGCATTTGAATTGGCTAACTGCTATCTCTCACTTTTCCCCTGTACATGAATTCACATACTGCATTAACATTGCTAGGTCTCATTGCCTATGTCTCCCATGATGCATTGCTGTGTGTGCTGGAAAAAGGGGACCAGAGTGACATGTGTATTTTGTGTTTGGTGCATTCCTGACTGTGTGAATGGGATGGTGATGTGTGCGGCTGCATTTGGCATGCATCTTACCTTGCATCTTACCTTGGCTGGTGGATGCAGGGTCAGAGCTGTCTTTGTCAGCCACACCACTGACGCTCTCGGGCAGGAGGGTTGACTCCACCAACTCCTTATGTGGTATTGAGTCGGTGGCAGTAGATGTTCCACCCCCGGTCTTGTTGGCCTCCGCCAGCCTGGTTGCCACCTTCTCCTTCGACCTTTGGCGCATGTCATACCAGCGCTTCCTTAACTCCTCCACTGTGCTCTGGGTCACACCAACTGCATTTACCTTTTCCTGAATGTCCAGCCAGAGCCTCTTCTTCCTGGACTCAGGTATACCCAGAGTGCCTTCTTGAGAAATAAGAGTTCATCGCTTCACACCATCTCCTCAATGAGCAGCTCCTGCTCCCTATCACTGAATTTCTGTTTTCTTTTTCTACCTGCACCCTCCTTCTCCTTCTGTTTTGTCCTGGGACACCATTGTAGCAGTTTCACTGGTGTGCTCACTCCTCTGCCTCTCCTCACAGCCTCTGACTCTGCCTCAGGAAATCAGGTGCAGCAAATCACTCCCACTTCCGGGGTGTGATGTCATCAAGCTGCACCTGAATTGCAGATTCCCTAAAATTGTGATTTCTTATTTGCGAAATTCGCAATTAAGAAATCGCAAGAACGGGATTCTCAGAATTTTTTGCGGTCTTTAAGGAATCGCAAACAGTTAGTGATTTTTTACTTACATCGCGATTACGATTCTCAAAATGCGATTTGCAAAAAAACGCGTTTTGAGAATCGCTAATCAAAGTTTTAATACATATACCCCCAGATCCTTCTCAGCTGACAGTGCTTACTGCACCGGGTGACCTCCGATAGCCAGAAGTGAGCGTCAGCGATCAGATACACGGGAGAAGCGTGTGCTCCGCGATTCCCCAGGGCTTTACAGAAATACACAAAACTACATATGCACCTTATTAATTATTACAAAAACGTGATCATGAAGAGGTCAAGATTCAAACTTTTTATGCATGTTTAGTATTTTCTATTCAAGCTTGCTTTCAAGCAATTTTCAAACAGTGTTGCTTCAATATGTTTTTGATGCCTAATACGAATAAATGGAAACATTCTACAATTGTATGCATTTTAATACAAAGTTTTTGTCCAAGTTGCATGTTAGCTCTGCACGTTTAATTAAAAAACAGCCTTATTTCTTGCACTCTTTAAAACTGCCTTTACACGTCTGTGGAACTAATACTTCACAAGTGCCAAAAAAGACTGGCGCATGTAGAGTTCGAACCTGACTGAGTTATGAACACATTAAAGGTACGCAAGTTGGTACATCCAACAATGGTTGCCTGTCTAGGAATTACAGGATTACCCCCTAAGCCCCTGCACTAGAAACATTTCACTGAAAATTCAAGGAAAAAACTATCCCTAATATTCTACAGACCTGCATCGATCATGAAATCCCTCAGGACACATTGCGCACCTGAGACAAATTATGAAGCCAGAAGTGTATGCAAAAAACCTGCTCGCACGATAAAATGGCGCTGACTGCCCCCAACGCACCAAGACACATTATAGGGCAGGTGGCATGCCTCAAGAAAAGGCCAAATGTCTAAACGAGTGACTGGCAAAGTCTCTCTCAGCACGTTGAGCGGCTTGCATGCTTTCAGAGAAACCCTGGGCTCTATGGCAGTGGTTCCCAAACCTTTTCTTACCATGACCCACCTTTTAGAACAACAAATGTTCACAACCCACCTACCTTTAATGGACATGAGGCGGGTGATTTATTAATGTAACTAAAGCAAGGTGTGGTAAAGCATTGTCATTTACAGACAGCCCATTTTCCATTGAAATAGTCAGTATATTTGCATAGACATACAGTTTTACTGATAAAACTAAATAGCACACAAATGATAGTGCGTGGAAATCGAGTTTCCTTGAATATTTATCATTTGTGCATCCACCAAATAAGTGTCTTGATTTGATGCTATTAAAATCTCTGTTTCCAGCACACTTCAAAATTACAAAAAAAGTGCTTCACTTTCTCTTTCCTATCTTCTGGATGGCGAAAGTGCATTTACAGGTATATACATTTTATTGAGATTTGCAAAAACAGCATCCTACATTGTCACATAATTGACTTTAAAAACTCCTCTCAATTTGCAGTGAGAGAAAGAAAAGTAAACACCAATCCCCATGTTACATGAATACATCACCCTGACATTTGACCGGTTTTAGAATCAACAGCAAATATGACAAGTTAATCAAAGAATTTAAAGGCATCTTTATTTATTGCTCTGACTTTCACAGCCCACCAAAAAGCAGTCTGTGACCCCGCAGTGGGTCACGACTTATAGTATGGAAATATTTCTCTGGGGCAAGGCAGAAAAATAGTTAGAGGTAGTCCTATTGTTACGTGGTTTATACTTTTGGTATCTAGTGCTCAAGGCAGAGGGCATCACTAGTGCTGCATCACCTTCTAGGTCCAAGCAAGTAGAGACATGTGTATGTATGGCACTTCTCAGTGACAAGTACTACTCAGTAATGTGATACCTGTATGATAACTGTATGCCACTCCTCGTCTTTGTTTAATGTCTGTTAGGATTTGTAGCCAATTCCAGTAGTGGATCCACCAGAGGGGGCGCTAGAGTGGTAGCCCATCAAACCATCATGCCTCAGGCTGCATCAGATTGTTTACATATTACAGCTATTCGAGTTTCTGATTGGGCATCAGGTTGTGAGCCTTGGCCAGGTGCCCTGCTTGTTGCATCTGGATGTTGGGAATTGTGGTGGCCCTTTGAGGTGCAGAGCAGAGTATGTGTTGAGGAATACCCCAGGTAAGTTTTGCCCTTGTGTGTATGAGTGAAAGCATCTTCATGTTGTTTATGTGCTTTAGTAGCTCATCCATAAGCGCACTAGGGTGGTGACTCACCACACCATCATGCCTCAGTCTGCATCAGTTTGCTTACATATTACTGGTTTAACATGAAAACAAACTATCTCATCACTCATTTGTTTACCTGTACATAGCTGTAATATCAACTTGGCTGCAGAAGAGGGCTCCACTGATTTTCTTGTGCATGTGTCGGGCAGTAGCTATTTCAGCCCAGCCTTACACAGACACAATACATATCTGACAAGCTGCACATGCTTCAGGTAGTGCAGCATGTCAGATAATTGGGATTTGGAGCTTGTCAGTCATGGGCCCTTATACTCCATCAGAACCCACAATAAAAGAAAAAGTACAGATTCCTGTCTGAACTTCTGATTGGGCATAAAGTTGTGAACCTTGCTCTGGCACCCTGTTTGCTGGATCTGGAAGTCGGGAATCGTTGTGGCCATTTGCGGAGCAGAACAATGTGGTTTTGAGGACTAGCCAAGGGAAGTTTCCTCCTCATGTATATGAGTTAGAGCATGTTTATGTTGCCTGTGTGCCTGTCTCTGCGCGTGCGCAATTGTGGGTGTATGAGAATGTGCGTTTATTTGTATTATGTGAGATTGTACAGAATTTTATCCGAAAAAAGAAAGTATCAAACAATAGTGATGGGTGAGACAAGAAAAAAATAAGGAGAGCCGATGTGAGCCATAAAAGTATTTGGCGCGAAAATAATGAAACTCGTATTCGTGTTGTTAAACAGTACATATCCCATTTCATTTCACTGTAGACATTAAGTATCCCTAAGAATGTATACCACCCATACAGTCCTGTCAAGTATCACGCAACAGGTGTGATACTTGACAGGAGTGGTGTGGCTCACTGGTTAGAGGCGGCAGACCCGGAAGCAGAGGACGGCCCGGGACCAGGGTTCTATTCCCGACGCGGCAGGGTCGAGGACCAGGGTCAGCGGACTCGATAATTCTCGCCTCGGTGCCTACTCTAACCAGGGATCACACTCGGCAACTCTGGGCATTAGCTTGCCTCATCTCCACAACGGCCCCCCACATACGCAGGGGATGCCTGGTTTCACCTTGGAGATACCCAGTATTGACCATCTGACAGGGAAAGCCAGGACGGGTTCCCCAGCGGTCTACAGCGCAGAGATACTCCTTCGGGAGTCGATTCTAGCGCTTTAGAAACCCACAAATAAATAAATAAATAAATACTCACGCATTTCAGTGCGGTGTTCCACATCACCGCACTGAAATGCATTGTCAAGCATTTTGCCGACTCACAAGCTCGCACCACCAGCAGTGCCTGTGCACAGCTCCTGCTGCTCCGAGTCCGAGAGACGTGCTGCTGCCAGTGCCAGCAGTGCTCTACTTCATAAATAGTTAATCTGTTATGTTGCAATGGTTGCTCTCAGCTTGTGGGCTGAGTGAGAGCTCGGCAACGCTAGGCGCCCACAATGTAACAATGCTGGCTCCAGGCTGGCGCTGTAATTTCCTGCCACGCCACGGCTTAAGTTTGACACGGGACACAGTTGCAATTAATTAGGGGGGGGCTGGGCCGCCCTCTCAGCACGATGCTGGCTGACACAGCTAGGCACTCACCAGGGGGGCCAAGGTATATTCTCGCCCGTCGCGGCATTTACACTGACTTCAGGACTTGACTTTGGTAAATTTAATAGAGAAGGTGTACGGCCACACGTAGTGCGGGCCGGGCGGACTGCAGACAGTGATGTTAGCTGCCTCACATTCCGCGTTTAGAGGGCCGGCCGCGCGGCCTAATTTTTCAAGAACCTGCCGCGACCGGACACACACCGTGGCTGGAGGGGTGCTGCACTACAGTCTAGCAGCCATGTGAATGACGGGGCCGGAGCGAACTTCGCACCTCAGATCTGTCCTGTCCTGCAGTCAGGTCGCCACGCTAGGACAGGCCCAGGAACTAAATTAATAAAAGCAATGCCGCCAGCCGGCAATTTTATTTCCGAGCAGCCGGGCCAGCCAACTCGAGGGCACTGGTGAAAGACAGGGCCCAGCCATGCTGCATCATGCAGTCACAGGAGATCGCGGTCCGGTGAGAGGGCCGGTCCTCACCGGTATAGAGAATCACGCCGGGCCGGCTCAGTAAGCATGGGGCAGCGAGGAAGAACAGAACAAGCCGAGAGGATTTATTCATTTCCCGTTTTTCCCCCCGAAGGTTGGTGTGACAGCTTCTCTCTATGGGAGGGAAGGGTCGGTGCACGGACAAAGGATCGAGGAGAGACGCAGCTTACTGTTGTTCGTCTCTAACTCGGCAGAAGTACATACTTACCAAATGCAATATGGGAACGAAGCTTTCTTAGGCCAAAGAAACTAGCACCACAACTACTTTTAGTAGATGTTCCTGGGCCTTGTCAGGTCCTCCTTCAGTTGTACCAGTCTGTGTGACAGGATGTTTCATTTCCTACCTGCCAGCCGGGCCCCAAGGCACCGAGGAATTAATTGCTGTTCCTCTGCGCGCCCTGATGCATGGCCCAGAGTTAAAGGAGGGAGCCGGTGACAATCGATCACCTGTTCACCTCCTCATGACCTGGGCACATACTGTTGCTGTGCCCTGCCCTGCCAGTCTGAGCCCAACTAGTGCCTCGGGCCGGACTCACCACGCAACCATGATTCTCATAGTGAGAGCAGGTGGCACAGGTTGAGACTGCAGCACGGCTGTCTGTCTGACTTTCTTAAGTGTGGAGGGCTGCTCGGCTGCGAGCAGGCCCGATGATTATTATATAAATCAGACGCCACACAGTAGTACTGGGTGTAGGCGGGAAGACCCCGAGCGGTCTCCCGCAGGTTTATTTATCCCCTCGGTGCGAGCCCGCCCCGAGGGGTGTGGGGATGCGTGGGGTGTTCGCTACAAAGTAGAGGAGCGCCCGGGTGGCACTCTACATCCCTCCTTTATTTTAGCTGGTGCCAGGATCAAAGTTCCTTTTATGGGGAGGTACACATAAAGTCTCTGAGTCTCTGACTAGGCTCCGGATTGGGCCGTAGATGTTACCTTGGGTGGCGGCGGCTCGGAGACGCCGGCACCTCACAGTGGCGTTCAGTGGCCTCATCACGGTCCGGGGACATGCAGGGTGTTCTCGACTGATCCTCAACCATAGGGTTCTCCGCCTCACTTTCCTCCATCTCCGGACTCCGGGCTGGGGGCGATGCGGCCAGGTCCCTCGACAGTGTCTTGCAAGGGTGGACCTCGCTCCCAGCACCTGATCCAGGACCAGCAGCTCTCTTGAAGCTAGATATATTCCTGGTGACTCTTTGATTTCCTCTTCGGGCCGTCACCATCGTTCCCTTGATCTCTTCTACGATCCAGACCTCCGGCTCATAAGGTGTTCTGAATTTCCACCCGGGGTGCCGATCTTTGATCACCACCGAGTCTCCTATGACAAACGACGTCAGCTTGGCATGGCGCGCTTCGCTCGCCTTCCGATTGGTCGTTTCTCTTCTTGCTTGAACAGCTTTCTCATTCCTCGGTTCTGGGGCCCATTCCGGACCCGCCGTTATAATGTCTCTCGGGGCTCGCTCGAACAACAGATGGGCTGGCGCACACTTCGTGGTGCTGTGAGGTGTTTGGCGATATGCCCCTAAGAACTGGGCAAGGGCAGTCTCCGGGTTTTCTCCATTGTCCACAGCAATGCGCAGGGCGCGATTGAGGGTCCTCATGAGTCTTTCCACTTCCCCATTGGCCTGGGGCCACAGGGGGGTGATCCTCCTGTGTCAGATGGCGAGGTCCTCTAGGTATCCTTGGAACTCCCTACCCTGAAAAGGGGGGCCGTTGTCAGACTTAACTTCTGCAGGGAGGCCCATCAGCGCAAAGGTGCGGTCCAGGGCTGTCTTCACCTGTGGGAAGGCCGTAGATGACAGGACTTCCACAATCGGGAACTTCGAGTACGAGTCGACAATCACCATCATGTGACGGCCATCCGGGAAACTCCCGAAGTCCACACTCAGGTGTGTCCACGGGGTCGTGCATGGTTCTTCGGTAATCACGGGTGCGGGCGCCGCGTCTCCGCCGGTGATGGTGCAGGCGTGGCACGATCTCACCATTTCATCGACCATTGCATCCATGGCTGGAAACCAGACCTTGTTCCTTAATATCGCCTTGTACTTGGCTGTCCCTTGATGCCCTACATGGGCTAACTCTAGGATTCTCTTCTGCAGGCCTTCCGGGATCACGATAAGATGGCCTCTGAGGATGACGCCACTTTCTCCTACACTCAGCTCGTGCCTCACCTGCCACAGTTGCTGTCGGGCATGATGGAAGGTGGTTTTGTACCTGCTCTCTGGCTCCAACTCCAGTTGATGGTAACCCGCATTCAGATCGAGCTTGGAGAACCACTTTGCGCCATTTAAATCCGCCACTATGTCGTCCATGGTTGGGGTGATATGCCGCTCCCGCTTCACCGCCGTGTTGGGCAACCTCATGTCAAAGCACAGTCGAATCGCTCCTGGCTGCTTGGGCTTGGGGGCTACCACCAGTGGGGATACCCAGGGTGTGGGTCCGGACACCTTCTCTATCACCCCCAGTTCCTCGAGTTTCCTGAGTTCCTCCTCCATCTGCAGCCTGAGATTAAAGGGCACACGACGGTGCCGGAGGGCCACCGGCCGTACTGACTTCTCAATGTGCAGTCTGAACTTCTTTCCCTTGAGTTTACCTAGTCCCTGGAAGAGCTCTGGAAACCTTTCATGCAGGGCTTCAGCATGGCATTCGTGGACTTGGTTGGCAAAGAATACGAGCTCTAGATCTTATGCTATGTGGCAACTGAGCAACGTTCCCTTCTTGCCTTCGGTCACGTGGAGCTTGGCCTTCGTGGAGAGTTTCCCGCTCACGATGGTGGTTTGGATGACCCCTCTCAGTGGCAGGGGATCGGTGCCTCCGTAGGTGTAGATTCTCGCGCTTGATGGCTCGAGCGCCGGCTTGGGCGAGAGCTTCTCATACTGGTCTGAGTCCATTACATTTACGGATGCACCTGTGTCTATCAGCGCCTGGACTTTGCTGCCGTCAATGGTGATCGAACACATTGGTGGGGGACGTCTCTTGGTGCCTGCCCGGTTGACGTACGAGATGACAAATACCTCCTCGTCATCGTCGTCTTCATACATGGGACGTTTGCCTTGCGCTTGGTCGTCCGGTGGTGGTGCTTGTTCTTCCAGCGATAGTTGACGGACACGCTGTGGCAGGCCCCTAGCCCTGGGCGTGGCTCGGAAACGTCCTCCTCGGCACACTTTGGCATAGTGGTTTGACCGCCCACAGCGGGAACATATCTTTCCTCTAGCTCCGCACGTGGCGTCTGCCGGGTGGTCTTCTCCGCAGTATCCGCATTGGTTCTTTTGTGTGAATTTTGATGCTTGACGCGTTTGTGATGGCCTTCTTTGGATGGCGTCCACTTTTTCCTCTTTGATCGGTCGGAGCCGGGTTGTCGACGGAGTGGCTACAGGGGAGTGTAGGGCGGCTTCCATTACCTCCGCTCTGGCATCGGACAGTTCATGGTAACGAGCTAGGACCAGGATCTCGTCGAGGGAAATGCCCGGCTGGCGTAGTATCAGTTTACTCAGCAACTTGGACCGACATCCTACAATAATTTGGTCTCTAATTTCCTCTCTCGGCTCTCTGAATGGGCATGTGCTTGCCAGCCGGCGGAGTCTTGCGTAGAACATATCAACGGACTCGGATTCAGTCTGCACCGGCGTCTCTGGCCGCTCGTGGTAGAGAGGGCAGTTCTGGAGCTGGCGGGGCCTCCGGAGATGGCCAGAAGGACAGGTAGGCCGCAGCGGGGCACAGCGGTGCGGGCTGGGGCAGAAGGCACGTCTCACTCACCCAGACGTCGCAGCATGACCGGGGGCCCGCCAGCCGAAAGCGTTCCTACTGGCAGGAGACTCGTGGGCAGGCCCGCACCGGTCGGCGGTCAGTCGCGTGCCGGACCAGGCACGCAGGGACCCTCATGGCGCCTCTCACCCGCAGCTTGAGCGGGGCAGGATAGACGCGGGTGGGCTCCGCGCGCCTCGAAGCATACAGGTACACGTGGGCAGAAGTGTACCGGCCTCGTCGCCAATGTGGAGGGCTGCTCGGCTGCGAGCAGGCCCGATTGTTATTATATAAATCAGACGCCACACAGTAGTACTGGGTGTAGGCGGGAAGACCCCGAGCGGTCTCCCGCAGGTTTATTTATCCCCTCGGTGCGAGCCCGCCCCGAGGGGTGTGGGGAAGCGTGGGGTGTTCGCTACAAAGTAGAGGAGCGCCCGGGTGGCACTCTACATCAAGAAGAGACAGGTAAACGATCTCCGCTGTGACACTCAGGCTGCTCCTCTCAGTGGATCATTCTATCAAGAGACCACACCAGGTAAGTCAGATATTCATTTAATAATTCGCTGATGAAACTCAAATGTTTATTAAGAGAATGGGGAGGGGGCCTCCAGCACAGCATAGCCCTTTGTAAATGGGTACACTGAAGTTGTCTGTTTGTGCTGTAAATGCAGGCCATCTCAGAGTGTTGTCTGCACTAATAAATCATCAAACTGCTAGTTTAGTTAAAGGGTTTAATATCCTTACTTGACAGCGGTACTACAAGCAGCAGCCTTTATTTTCCCAGCACTGTGAGACTTGCTTAGTCAGAGTTAAGGCAGATAATTAAGATCCCCGCTTGAGAGCTGTCGGAGTTTTGTCTCATGGCTGTTTTCACTCACTATTAAGTAGAGCTGAGAGTTTATATGCATACTGCAAAGAAAGTCTAGCAGCATATTGTATTATAATGAACTGTATTATATGTACATAGCTCAGTGGGTTGCCTCTTTTGTCACAGAGAACCCTTTGATTTTTGTGGTTCAGCCGCACCTGAAGCTGAGGTTGGAGTGGAGGTTGCTGAATATTTTAAAAAATAAATAATTGCTTTAAAAGCACCTGCTACGGAGTTCGAATTTCTTATTGCTGAAATCAGTGTGATTTCTGAAATTTGTCTGTTTTCATGGACTTCATTGCATGATTTAGCCACAAAAAGTGTAGCTTTAACTGTCATGCATTTAGTTGTTAAATGTCTTTTGTAAATCCACCAAATCTATGAAAATGTCACATATAAGCATTCTGAAACATTAACAGCTATGCATACATGCCAACCCTCCCGATTCAGGCGTGAGACTACCGATTTGATGGCTAGTCTCCCGCCTCCCGATTCTTTATTGAAAAACCCGATTCCATGGGGATTGCCGAATGATCGGCTCGAGATAACTTAAGAGCTAAATTCATTTTGGAAATGACCTCTGCTCTCTGCCCTTTCTCCCCCGCCTCCTGAAGTTGCCAATACATTATACCTGAGCCCGTCATAAAGCTATTGGCTGAAATGTGAGCTTGGGCAGGCCCAGGGGCGATGACTCCGAAATTAATTTTGCCTGGCTAGGTCCTGCGTAAAAGTATTCCTCGGTGGGCTTCAGCAGGCACTAGGGATTCGTTTCCTGTGACTCGAAGTAGGCACTGTCAGAAACCTGCTCCTGCAATACAGACCTGTCAAGTGTCACGCATTAGGCGTGACACTACCGCATTTTAGATCGGTGGTCCGCATTACCACACTAAAATGTAATGTCACGCATTTGTGGCGCCTCCGTGACACCACTGCTGGAGCAGAGCAAGAGACAAGCGGGACTGCAATCGCCATCCAGGTCTCCAAACACTTGTGAGAGTCCTCATGAGGAAGCAGAGCAATTGGGACCGCGTGCTGCTCTGATAGACTGTGCGATTGGTGTCAAAGAAGTTTGTATTTGAATGCCAATGCAGGTCAGGATTGTCGCGCTAAACTGGTGGCTCATTACTGCGCTGGTTGCAGCAATGATTTTATCCCAGAGAAGCTGCGGGCCGACCGGCACGGCATTCACGTGATGCGGTGAGGTCACGTGAATGCAAACAGTGTATCCATTACTCTCGCTGAGTGCGCCGCAGGGCTGCGGCAGTTATGTTGCTTTGTTTAAGTTTGCCGCTAGCCTGTCCACCACGCTTCGCCGCAATAATTGGTACGTCCTCGTTGATTTGATTATGGGCACCGGCGTTCGCTGGACGGTGAGATGGGTCGCACAGTCATGGCAGAGAGGCAGCATCCAGTGATCATTACAATAGGGTCGGGCTGCCTGCCTCTGGTGCGTGCTGCAGAAGTCATCATGGCCGCGCTGACAGGTGTGTGTGAATTTGTATAGATAGTATTGTTAGGAATGTTTTTTGGGGAGTCAGCCTGATTCTGTAACTCTCAGCTAGTACCGCGGTAATGTTGGTTAAAAGACAGCAGATGAGCTGGTATCCGCGCTGGTGCCTCTCAGCCTTCTCAGTCGATTCCACGTGGACAGAGGCTGCTTGGTCAGTCTCAGTGATGCATGGAATCATTGATTGGACTCCTGCAAGGCGCCTCACACCAAGGAGATGTGCATTTAAGTAGACAGTGTTCGCGCTCCATCTGTTACAAATGCTGGTATCTCAAATAGGTGGCAACAACATTATTTAAGTTGTGTGCCTGGGCTGGGCGATTCAGCCGAGCCTTGCCTCTGTTTCTGCTCCAGCCTCCACTGTAACACTAGTTTGACAGCCGGCGCGTGGTAAATTTAACTAATACAGGACCTGGCAGTGCCTTTTATATATTTAATTTAGTACGTCACTCACTGCCTGACTGAGACCCTCTTACAACTCCACTCTGCTCGCTACTCTCCCCAGGCTGCACCGAGCAGCACCGCACAGACCAGGAGGCACGAGCTGGATTTCGTAATTAATCTTAAAACTGGGCAAGTGATGAGAAATTCGGAACAGCCTTCTCCAAAATGTCTATTTGGCGTTAGAACAGCTGGAATTGCACTGACGCAACTTTCCTCAGCTTTCAGGGAGGGTTTCGATCATTCCTTCCTTTTCAGCTCGAATATTTTCAGTGAGGGAGCGTGGAAGAGATGCCATGAACAGAGAGCTGTCGAATGTGTCTTTGGAATAGAAACTTTGGGGCTTTTGCCCCTCATCTGTTGTTACACAATAAAGGTTCGTTTTTACAGGATATTATTACTGCAAGAGCTCTGGCTGTGAATGTTTGTATCGAGGCCGGCATAGCTGTACTGCAAGTAACACAGGCAATTTACTCCTGCATTGTTTCCTCCATTGTTTGGAGTAAGCCTCCGAAATTTTGGAATTCACAAAAGTTCTGAAAGTGCACTCGGAAAACGGTGACATTTGCAGATGCAGACTTAGAGGAGTATTCTTGGAAAACATTTACACTTCTCTGTCCCACTGCTTCAAAGCCAGGGAACACGCAGTGACTAATCAGCGCGGATCTCTTATGAACGGAACTGCACTTCCCAACTTCTTTAGTTTTCACCAAAGAGAGCAACTTTAGGCCAAGAGGAACGCTCTCTTCTACACCCCAACAGTCGACTGTTTTCGGGGTCTTGTATTCCAATTACGACTTTGGGAGATGACTTACTACTGCCCTTGTCTGGAGTAAATGTGTAACACCTTCCAGGATGAGAAAGAGCCACATCACCCTGGGACGAGTGTGCTCTGAACATAATCCAGATCTCAATGATCATTAAATGTTATTAATATTGTCTCATTTGATTGAAATATACGTACGAGTCAGTCAAATCCTGCTTTTCGTTTAATTCTGGTCAGGTGAAGTCCAACTTTCGAACAAAGAGTATATTTTATTTAATTACAGCGTTACTGCTCTGCCCGACTGCCTGTAGCTCACTGCTCTCAGGACGCACTGCCCCAGCCCTCCACGCAGCTGACCCAGTGAGTGCAGTCCATTAATTAAGTTTTTAATATTTATTAGTACTAAAGGTCTAAAATATTATTACAGCTTGACTAACCCTGTAACACAGTGACTAAATACATTAATTATAATAAGCAGCTGAGATCCTCACTGGGGCCTCTCAGCCTGCTTGGTCAGGTCTTCCATGTGGCACAGCCTAGACAAACTATTTGTCAATTGTTATTACCTTTTAATTTCTGGTGGTTTAAGCAGTTTCAAGATCTTCTGAGAGTCTGTCATTGCTCAAATGGGTGTCATTTCTTATATTGATATGTTTGCCTGGTCTCCATTGCTTCATTTTGCTCACGAGAAAGTGTCACTCATAGTCGTTGAAATGTCACTCATAATTACACAGAAAGTATGAAAATGTCACACATAGCAATCTGAAACCTTGGCAGCTATGGCAATATTGTCACACTCCCTTTGCCTGCCATAGCGTTTTTCTGTGCTCCTGACACACGTTAAGGTAAGAAAAAATTAAAAACATGTGAAACCCATGAATTGCCCCTGGGAGAAAAAATGTGTTTCAACCAAGGTTTCTAACTCTGTGTTTCTTTGAACTTTGTGAAACGATGAGAATTAAAATGTTGATGCCAATCTCATTCACACTCTAGTCTCCCTCTCCAAGAATTACCTCTCACATTAAAGCTTAACTCTTTGTCCTCAATTTTTTTTGGGGGGATTAACTTTTTTTTTTGGGTCCGTTTCACATAGCACTGGGCCTAGCTTCAAAAACATAACGATAGAAATGTTTCTGACGCTAGGCCCTGCTGGCACGCAGCGTGTATATTGCTCAGACGTACGTGGCACTGGCAGGGCCTAGCTTCAGAAACATTTCTATCTACATGTTGTTATATGACATCCCTTTATTAATGTATACTGCACTTTCACAATTGCTTTATTAACCTTCTTGTTTCTCAAATTTGCTTGAAAATGCACCATTTACCCACTCTCTTTTCAAAATTTTCTCAGGGGCGTGAACAACCCGAACCCTCCTTAAGGTGTTCAGGCTTTAAGCTGTGCTCGCTCACCGCAGTGCACTCCCACAGATGTTTACACCCCACAACTTTTAAATGTCACCAGCCACCACTGCCTGCAATCTATTTTGTGTTACGCCTGACCCGTTTCGTGTTACGCGTTATTCAGGTCTTTCCACCAGCGAATATTTCTCCCTCTTATCGAAGTTGAAATGTTGGCATGTATGGCTATGCTCAAATAAATGTAATTTCTGACATATATATGATTCCCTTTACTGCTTGATTTTGCTAGCGAGAAAGTGTCACTCATAGACGTTGAAATGTCACTCATAATTAAACTGAAATTATGAAAATGTGACTCATAGCAATCTGAATCCTTGGCAGCTATGCCCATAAACACACTATATGTTAGCGCGCTGTCAGGTCTACTCGTGCGAAAATGCACAGGATTCATTTTGAGGCAGGAGATAAGTTATTTTTGCTATATCTGAGGCTATCTACAGAATATGAATTTAGGACGGACTAATAGCGGGGTGCAAAAACATTTCCCTTGTTCAGGATTCAGTACGTGCCTGACTATTTAGTCTCTTTTCTCTTTCTACCGTAACAGCTGGCACTATCGATTCGCTCGGCGCTCCAAGCACAGTCTGCCTGTTGTAGTTGTCCAGGGGTAAGCAATCGTAGCCCGAGCATGCAGTTGCCCCGATGAGCCGCGGCGGTGCTCGGGCTATGGAGCTGTGATCGCAGCGCTCCGGTCTGCCATCGACCCCGGAGCAGCCCAGAGCGCCCGCCATGGTCCTCTCAAGCTCAGCGGGGATCACTGGAGGCTGGAACCCTCAGCTTTTGCTGTTCCTGCTCAGTCTAAAAGGTTAGTGTCTGAGAATGGAGGCAGCGGCAGAGCGGGGACAAAGAGCCGCAACAGCCGGGCCGAGAGACACCGCTTTCACCCGGTGTCCCTAGAGTGGGATCCGCAGACAAACCAGCACACTCACATACAGATGAGGCGAGGCACACCAATTGACTAAGAATCACAACAGCCCAAAGTGAAATCTACCCCCTCCCCAAGTATAGCATCTGCAGCCCCAAACACAATGCTCGAGAACCATAGACGGACACCCACAGTACGAGAACGACAACCAAAGTCAGACAATAGTATCCCAACCCGAGTCTCAAAACCCGAAATTCCAAGCTGGAAATATGCAGCAGCACCCAGAGATCCACAGTCGAGCCCGAAATCCAAAGCCAGATTCTTTCACCAGCAACGCGAGACTATAAGTCAGAGATCCAGAGTTTAAGATCAACGTCCTAGGTCCTCTATTCACAAACCCAGCGCCCCATAGCCCAAGCTTTGGATGGTACGCAGGGCCAACCGAGGTCTTCGCCCCACTCCTTGGACCGAAACCACCAGAATCAGAAAGCAAGTCATATGTTCAGATCTGCTCCAATCGAAACCCACTGCCTGAGCCTGAAATCTGCATCTCCCCCCCCCCCCCCCCGTCTGAGATGCACAACCTATGCTGAGGTTCAGAGCCAAGTTCGTAAAGCAGCAGCAACTCGAGCTTCATTGTACATGCCTCACTGCCTAAGACCTACAACTAGAGCCTGAGAACTTCACTTATTATTCTCAGTATAAGGCCTAAAGCCCACAGCATGGGGTTCAGAGACATTGATAAGGGATTCAAGACCGCCGCCTGATATTCTGACCCAAAAAAGGGCTAGAGCCAAAGTCCTTAGCCTTATTTCCCCTCAGCTTTAGACAGATAGACTGAAATGTGCTCAGGTCATAGTTTCGGACCCTCAGGCCATGTTCTACAGCACCAGTTTCATGGCCAGACTGAGACTCAATCAATCAGTGGATTGGAAAAGTTCTACATTTTAACCAAGAGGGTATCCAGGTGCTATCAGGGCCCTGGGGTATTCAGTCAAAAAGCCAGGTCTTCAGCACTTTTAGGAATTCCGCTAGAGATGGGGAGGTCTGGAGCCGTAGGGGGAGCTCATTTCGTGTCTTAGCTGCAAAGTAGGAGAAGGAGCATCCTCCATTCCTGCTTCAGTGGATGCCGGGGGTGTGGGCGAGCAAGAGGGACGTGGAGCCTAGCTGCTTGGCTGACAGGTGGAAGTTTACGCGGTTGTTAATGTAGATGGGTCCGAAGTTGTGTAGTGCCTTGTATGCATGGGTTATCAGCTTAAATTGGCATCTCTTCTGTATTGGGAGCCAGTGGAGACTTGTTAGGGGAGGGGTGATGTTGGTATGGCAAGGAAGGTTGAGGACGAGTCTGTGGCGTTCTGCATGATCTGTAGCCTCTGGAGGAGGTGTGCGGCGATCCATGAGAAGAGCGTGTTGTCTTAGTCTAGCTGACTGGTGATGAGGGCCTGTGTGATGGTGCGCCTTGTGCTCAGGGTAGCCATTTAAAGAGACTGCGCTGCATGCAGAAGATGAAGAAGTAGGTGGATGACACAGCATTGATCTGTGACTTCATGGTCAGCTTCCTGTCCAGGATGATGCTGAGGTTTCTGGCTTTTTCAGACGATGTAGGTGTTGGTCCTAGATCAAAGAGCCACCTGTACATGTTCCAGGGTGTGGTCTTGTTGCCGAAGATCAGTACCTCTGTTTTGTCTGTGTTGGGCTTCGGGCAGTTCTCTCGTCAAATAGGTGATGCTTGAGGTACACCTGTGGAAGTTAGTTCTAGTGGTGGTGGGACCTCGGAGAGTGAGAGGGTGAGTTGTGTGTCATCTGCATAGGATGTGATGTTGAGTCCGTGCGACCTGACGTTGTGCATTAGGGAAGTTGTTTATTTGTGTGGAGGAGGGTGGGACTGAGGGATGACCCCTGGGTTACTCCACCAATGATTTATTAAGGTTTAGTGGTGAAAGGTAGTAGGCGGACCTTCTGTGTCCTTCCGGTGGGGAAGGAGGCGATCCAACTGAGTATGTTTCCTTGGATGCCGACGTGCAGCCTTGTGATCAGCATGTTGTGAGATACGGTGTCGTATGCCACTGATGGGGTGAGGAGAATCAGTGCTGCAGTCTCTTCCTGGTTGAAGAGGGCTCAGATGTCATCAGTGGCAGCGATCAGACCAGTTTCAGTTCTGTGATTGCTGTGGAATCCTGATTAGGAGGTGGTTTTGCTCCATATGATTGATGAGTTGTATGTTGATGGTTTTCTCTAGGACTTTGACCGGAGAAGGGAGATGGTCCAGCAGTTGTTGAGTTGGCTGATGGCTTCTTTATTACGGCTTTGACCTAGAGTCTTCGGGGGAAGTAGCAATAGTAATCGAGGTGTTGAACAGAGTGGTGAGTTGAAGGCTGATCCTGGGGCTTCCGAGGTTGAAGATTTGGTGTGGACATAGGTCAGTGGGAGCCCCTGAGTGGATAGATTTCATGATGATGGTGTTGTCCTGGAGGTAAGTAGGTTCCATGCGGTCAGTCTACGGTTTTTGCTGGTTGAGGTGAGGGTGTGTCAGTTCGAGAAAGTTGGTTGGTTTGGGTTTGAAGTTTTTGTAGATTGTGGCGTTCTTTTTGTCTAAAAAGTTTACAAGGTTGTTGAAAAGTTCCTATGAGGTGGTGACTCTGTTCCCCATGGCTGCAGAGTTAGAGAATTCCCTTACAATGTTGAAGAGTTCTTTGCTGTGGTTGGAACTGGATTCGATGCCGGCAGCTAGGGCGCTTCTCTCCAGTACCCGCAGTAGGTAGTGGTAGAGGGTAGTCTTGAAGGAGGTCTTATCACAGGCAGTCTTGCTTGTGCACCATCTTCTTTCCATTTGTTTGCAGTAGCATTTTGTGTTCCTGAGCTGTTCAGTGTACCAACTAGCCTGCTTAGTAGATCTTCAGTGTTTGTTGTTTCTGATGGGATCGATGCTGTCTGCGCAGTTGGCGATCCAGGCGTTGAAATTCCTACTGCCTTGGTCCAGGTTTATGGCATAGTCAGGATGGGAGGTTTTGAGGGCGTCAGGCCTTTGATACTTTGGTCCAGTTGCGATGCTGGGCACTGGGGGGAGTGGTGGTGGGTGGGCTGATATGTGGCTGGTGATGCTAAAGTGGATGATGGAGTGGTCGGTCTAGGTGAGTTCGATGACAAGGCTGTATTTGGTCCAGGTTTATGGCATAGTCAGGGTGGGAGGTTATGAGGGCGTCGGACCATTGGGCCTTTGATACTTTGGTCCAGTTGCGATGCGGGGCATTGAGCAGAGTGGTGGTGGGTGGGCTGATATGTGGCTGGCGATTCCAAAGTGGATGATGGAGTGGTCGGTCCAGGTGAGTTCGGTGACATGGCTATATTTGACGTTGTTACTGGGTGTGAAGATGGGGTCCAGTATGTGTCATGTGGAGTCGTAGAAGAGTTGGGTGAGTAATATGTTCAAGCTGTCGAGAAGGTTGGAGGTGTTGGTGTCGAGGTGGAAGTTGAGGTCGCTTAAGAATATGTAGTCACTGGAGTCAATTGCAAGGAGGGCGATGAAATCTGTGATGGTGTTGCAGAACCTCGGGCACAGTATGGGGGTAGGTGGTAGGCGAGGGTGCCCCTAGATGGGCTATTTGCTGTCTGTTTGGAGCCTAATGTTAAGGTGTTCCATGGCAGGGGTGGTGTCATCTGCTGTGGTGATGCATCAGCTGGTCTCCTTGTAGATTATTGTGATTCCTCCTCCCAGCTTGTTGGTGCTGTCTCAGTGGGTGATCTTGTATCCATTGGGTACTGCTCTGGCACTGCTGAGGGTGGATGCAAGGTTGAGTCGGGCCTTGCTGAGAAAGACTGCATCAGGTGCGAGGGTGATGATGAAGTCCCACAATTCGGTGGCATGTTTGCCTTGCGAGCGCATATTAAGGAGGATGCACACTTCACAACTTCAGAGGATTCACTGCCAGAACCTCCATCCCTCGAGTCACAGACTGAGCCTGAGATCTGCCCAAGTCTTACAGCTTTAGACTTGCTGTCTTAGTTTGACAGCCTAAGCCCAACTACTAGAGTTATACATCTTGATTCCTACAACCTATGACCCCAGGCCAGAACTGAAGACAACCACCATGGAGCCCACTGATTGAGTTAAGACAGAGCCCACAATCTATTGCCCAACACTCTAACCCTGGGCTTAACAGCTACATCCATTTTAAGATCTAGTGCAGGAGGCCATATCTCCTGTTGTATGGGATTGAACCGGTATAGATGAACTGAGAAAAAATAACTTGACTACAGCAATAAGGTAGTATTAACATTAAAGGAGAGGAACTGTGTGTGTATACATATCGTGAATTTTATTCAGGAAATTAAAACGAATTGCTGGTTATGGAAAATGTTTTTAATTCAGTTATTGTATATATATCTTGTGTTGTTTTGAAGTAAGTTGATATTTTTATGTTTTGAGAAGTTTTATGCTAGATTGACCATGTATATTTTGTTAATGTAGTATTGTTATAAACCAAAATGCACTTACAATTGACACGACTGACATGAGACCCACATGGTCCCATGACGCTTGGACCCACATGAGATGAACTTTCCCTAATCCAGGTGCTGTTCTGACTCCAACGGTACCTAATTCCTGGCTAGTGCAGAGCGCTTACAGCCCCTTATGCTCGATATCACCAGCACACTGACTACCTCTATTCTTGGGCGCACCCTCATAACCCCAGTTGTCATTGCGCATCTCACAACAGTTTTGTTAAATACCACGGTCATAGACGATTAGTGAGGACATGTAATTCTTGGCCCATCCCCTTCCAACAGTTTGCGTCTTTAAGTACTCCACGCCTTAACTAACATTAATTGCTTTGATGCCATCGCCCATCTTTATACTGACGATTTGAAATTCAATGGGACTGAGCTGACAATTATGGCATCTGATGCACGGGCCATCTCCACTCTGACCGACCTGAATGCTCCAACTCGTGACTGTCTGCTGTGTCATGGGTCAGTTCGGCCCGTTCTGATATGGACGACTGTTGCATGCTGGCCTTGAAATAAATGCATTCCACACCTCCCAGCATTCCTGAATAAGCAAACATTGCTGAACCTTACTAGTCACCGATGTAACAATGACCATGAATGCTCTGGGGCGAAACTGTCTGTGCTATCAACGTCCAACAAAAAAAAAAGAATTAAACTGTTACATGTGTTGATGTAAAGGTGGGGCCCAGACGAAAAAGGCAATTCACATATGTATGCCTTCTCTAAGCTCACTAAAAATGTAATCAATAGGATAAATGGTAATGTTAGCAAATAACGTACGCCCCCGTTTATTATTTTTTTGTAGAATTTTACTGTTTTGGGCCTTTGAATAGCCAAAAGGTATTTGTCACAGTTTTTCCTAGCTCCCATATTTACTGCTTTTGCTGCATCAGGCTAATCCTACCACTAAAACACCTGGGCCTATCCCGACATTCTCAGATAACTGAGACCCAGCGTTACTCTTAAAGTCAAGCATTTCCCACACAGCGACGAAGTGTGAAAGCCCCATATTAAAATGTCATAGCCTGATTCTGACAGCCTCAGAGTGCCCCCTAGTTTGTACCTCCAACACCCAAGCAGTGAGAGAGCCATATGGTCCAGGTATATTTGGAACCTGATGCCTAAAAATACATTAGTGATCCATGCATCGTCTTACCCCAAAACCCTGCTACCATTTACCCTCTAGTCCTGTTATACTAAGTAAAATAAAATGTTCTCTCCTGAGGCCAGAGCCCTACATTGAATGTTTTGACAGGAATGCCGGGGAGGGAAGTGGAGATGTATAAACATCCTAGGAAATCCATCTAAATGTAGCCTTCCTTTGAGATGTGAGAAATAATGAATGTGAAAAAGCTTCCGGTCAACCCCCTGATATATCCAGTTTTGTGTTGTCTGTCTTTTAGAGCACAGCTTTAGTTTCATTTATGCTCCACACGCATGATTTCATAGCTGGTGTACTGCAGTTGTGTATTTGTGCATTCTCCTTATGCTCATAACATTTGAGAGATCTCGGAACATTTTTAATGGTATTTGCAACTTTTATGAAACAGTTTTCTGTTATTTGGAATAAGCAGAGTCCTTAAATAATGTAAACAAGCATTTGCAAGTTGGGTTTTTGGTTATGTGTTGTGTTTTCTAATAGTTGGACGACTTTGTGTTCAAGAATAGAAATCCTACAATAAAGCAACATCTTGAGCTACTACAGTATGGGAGACGGGCCTTTTGATGAACAGGGCGCAGTAGCAGAGCTAAGCGTTACTGTAAAAAAAAGTCCATGCCAGCTGAAAAATATGAGGGCAGAACATATGCCGACTTGACCGGAAGGCTATAACTCTTTTTCTTCTTTCAATTTTCACCCCGTGGTTATCTTGCATTTTTTATTTATCCGTTTTCTGTCCCTTTTCAAAGGGAGTTTTCTTTTTGTATGTCACAGCAATACTGTTTTGTTAGGTCTCGCCTCGGCAACGCATGCACCGTCTCTCGAGACATGCTGTATCTACTGTATGGGCATTCAGCACGTCCATCACTTATTTTTGGTTCCTGCATCTGCTTTTCCGAATTCCTTTGACAAAGAAACTAAAGCCAACCATTAAACCAGCGCATATAATTGTATATAGTCGCGGTCTACATTGTATATATTTCCAAATGGTCGACTTTAAAATGCTATGGAAACCAATCGCAAATGTACTCATTTGTCAGTCATGTTTTAGGTTCCAGTTTCACTGGGGACACCTCGCATGATTGTTTATATCTATTTTTGTATATATTTGAGAAATATAAAAAAAGTAATTTGGATTAACTGTAACCAAGGTGTAGTTGGTCCTTTCTCCGTCTGGCATTACTCTAACCCTCCCTATTGCGATTGCGCACAATCTTACCAGAATAGCATTGTATATTATTTCACAGGAACCATTGTTTCTGATAATAACGTGTATCTACTGTATGGGCATTCAGCGCGTCCATCACTTATGATTGTTTCCTGCATCTGCTTTTCTGAATTCCTTTGTTGTCATTGGCGAATAGCTTACATTTGACCCTCCTTTTGCTGATTCTGTCACGCCCTGGAGACTGCCCCGTTACATGGATTAGTTCACGATCTGCCATATACTTTAGTGTCGCGCACAACTTTTTCTTTTGCATGGGCTTCTTTTTTAAATTTCCTGCTTGTAGCTCCAAGTCCTGCCCGCGTTGTCCGTGTTGCTTCTAGCCCCTCACTCCCCGTCTCATGCTGTCCAGGCTCCCCGCTCCCTTCCCGTTGCCAGCGTGAAGCACATCCGTGTCTCAGGCAAGCTGAACAAGAGGCTACATCACAGTGTGCACTCCTCCTGTCTGGGCTTTATTTTAAACCTCGCCTAGTGATTTTTCTGTTTTGGTTCCTTACTCACCCCCACCGATCCCATAGTTGCCTTTCATTCTAGTGTTGCCCATCTCAATGCTTTCACCATTCCAGAGCACGATGGCGCACCTCCCACCTGGGCTCGATTTTTAAATATCGTCTAGTGCTTTATTTTCTATTGGGGTTGATTATTCATCCCACCCCTCCCATTGTTGCATGACCATCCCAACCGCCCCTCCACTCACTTGTGCTTCTTTAACTTAAAACTGGAGCATTCTCTTGCATATGAGACTGTCTGTGCCAGTGGTAAAATTATGCATTTTCATGGCTTCTGCTTGGACCTGGTCCTCGGTGAGCGAAGGGTCATTGGGGATGTGTTGGATTCTTCAACATTTCAGGGTGCAGTACATTATGTGGCCAAAAGAGGTGCTCAGGGACCCCTAGGCACAGCCTGTGGTACTGCACTCTTTCTCTGCTTCTGTCGTTGTTGCTTACTCGCCCCCACCCCTCCCATTGCTGCTTGAATGTCCCATCTGCCTCTCCCCTCACTTGTACTTCTTTAACTTAAAGCTGGAGCACTCTCTTGCATATGAAACCGTCTGTGCCAGTGGTATAATTCTGCATTTTCATGGCTCCTGTCGGGACCAGGTCCAGGGTGAGCGAAGAGTCCTTGTAGATGTGTTGCATTCATCTACATTTTAGGGTGCAGTACTTTATGTGACCAAAAGATGTCCGAAGGGACACCTAGTAACAGCCTGTGGTACTGCACCCTTTCTATGCATTTTCTTTTATTGCTTATGCTACTGCTGGTAGTCCAAGAGTCCTTTATGTTCGGCACAGTAAAACAATGTTGCTATACCCACAAAAATGTGCTGCATGGCTAAATACTTATAAGATCCCAAAGGCAAGACCGATTGCATTACAAATGCATTTTTTTTAAGGTCTGACCTGTAGAATTTTTAAGTTGGCTTGCAAGTGTCATGTTTTCCCAAAAATACTAGTAAAAATACAAACATACATATGTACGTAGAGGAACATTCAGTCAGCCCTCTTCAGCCACTGATCTGCTTAAGTATCATTCATGTTTTGCTTTCACCCACCACACTATACAGCAATATGTCAGTCCACTTCTGCCATTTGCTCGATTTACTGTGGGTGACAGCATTTTTCTTTTGCTTGTGCAAAAAGTAGTTTACTTCAGTGCCTGAACTGGGAAGTCACTATTTGCTTTAGTTAACTTTTGAAATGTGTTTTTTGGAATGTGTCATTTTAATGGGCATTGTCGGTGTTTGCAACAAAAACAAAATTCTCAGGTTTGTCAAGGCCAGACCGATTTGCTCTGCCAATGCATGTTTTTATAATTTAATGTTTTAATATATCCATTTCTTTCTAACTATTCTGTTTGATGCTTGGTTTGCTCATTCATCAAATGCTTGAGAGGCCAATATGTGTTTAATGAAAACTTGAACTGGAACAAAAAAAGCTGTAAATCCAGCAACGTTATAATGACATCAAAGATAAATCAATCAACAAGCATGGGTCAATAATCAATAACACTGTGCCTGCCTTTAATTCAGGCAGTGCTTAATTTGAGCCAGTAGTTTCTAGTGCTTGTCATTAGCACTTAATTGTCATCACCAGCACTTCTGACAGTCTGTCAAAAGGAGGCGCTGTCTGGCTAATTTAGAGATGACCACAACAACAGTAAATTATTAATTCAATATACAATAAAAATGACTATTACCTGCTGGCCAAGTCATTCTTATAGCTTTGGCGGCCTCAAATTGTCAGAATTGCCACTCTTGTAGGAGTATGAAGGATACTAGTTGCATTGTTATTATCATTGGCATCATGGCTGGGGCAATGTGTGGTGCAAGTTGCAGTGGCATCCCCACAAGAGCCCTTTGTACAAATTAAACACTGACACAAGTGAAGATATCCAAACAGTACACACCTCATAAACAAAGAAGCCATTAAAGAGCAATTAAAATGTTATTGGGTCACAAAAGTAAATACATCAACGAACACACACTCTCTTATAAGCTACACCATATGTTGATTGTTCAGTCTAACAAAAAGACAACTTAAAACCCCTACAAAACCTAATGGGAACCTTAATGGACAATATAACCACCCACCAAATGCGGTGTCTTTGATGGGCAGCACATCCAAACAATGCCAAACCATTCATAGTAGGTTACGTCCCCTGTTGTAATTAAGTTTGTTTAGATCTTTGTTGTAGATCTAGGGGCCTCATGGACAAGTAAAGCAGCAGACTTGGCAACTTCAATAATATAATTGTCAAGATGAGCTGCCCAGATCTCAAGGTATTTCATGTATGAGCTCCTGCACTGATCTAACGTCTGGTCAGGTGGAAAAGATGGCTTTGCCAGTGTGCACTTCGTAAAGATTTGTGACATCTCCAACATAGAGCAAGAGCCATGCTTGTTAAATACTGTGCTCTGTTAGAGCTCCAGTCCAGTAGAGCTGTTATCTACTGTAGCCCCATCAATTTGTGTTTTCTGAAATATTTATAGACATCACTGTATATTACTCCTGACTTCAACCAATGTTTCCTTGATTTCTAAGATGTACTTTCCCAAGTTTGGTCATGTTTTCTTCTTTTAATAATTTTGCATTCTGTTCTTCTGTCTTTCTCTTTCTGTTGACTTTTTTCAAATGTATTTCCCCCGAGGGATCATTACTTGATAGGAATGTGTATCCACAAGAAATGCATGAGAGAGGCACCAGATTCCTTCGATTTTTATTTGGTTTCTGTTTTTTGCTTACTTTTGAGCCTAGGATTCCCTTACGCTAGGCTGCTTTTGCTGTAAGGGGTAAAATGGCATGTACAGCCAGGTCTAGGTTTTCTTTTATTTTATCCTATTATTGGTGTCACTGCTGATGGATTATCACCCTGTGGCACTCTTAAATTTAAAGATCAGTATTTCAAAGAAAAGTGAATGATATAATGCTCCTATCCTCTTACATGCCTGGATGCTACAACAAAGCACTTTCATAGTAGAGACTCGCAGCCCCCGTCTGCCTTCAGTTCTCCATCCTGGGAAGTGGAATTGTCTATCTGCTCCTTCCTTCACATCGGTTTTGCTCATACAGCTTTGATCATCCAAGCCTACACACAGGTAACTTAAAATTATGGGTTACTAAGATGCTCTTTTTCTCAACATCAAGATACTCTTGGTATTGAGGCATTGGAATTATGATTTTAATATAGCTCTTCAACAGCAAGTATTTTAATTTTAATGTGATATTGTCTTTGATGGTAAGATGGCCTGGATTTGGGCTAGAATAATCAAGCTCTCCGAATAGTAACGTTTGGTGAAGGCTTCAGAATATTGACCATTCTTCAGGAGTGGGCTAAAGACTAACCTTATGTGTGAGGGCATATTCCATATAATGAAGTTCATTATTTACATCAATGTTGGTCTGTCTGGTAAACCGACTGGAATTTAGTATCTGGTATCTTGACCATCGAAAGAATGAAACACTCTCACCAGAGAATATAGAGCTACAATCATGCAGACCATTCACTCAGAGACCAGAACAGAGCCATGCCCCTACCATATCTACAACCTCGGAGCACGGCCAAACAGCACCCCCCTCACCCACATCATCAACACCTCAATCACATCCGCTACATTCCCGAAAGACTGTAAGCATGCAGCAGTCGACACCCTCCTCAAGAAGCCGTCAGCCGACCTGAGCCAAACTGAGCAACTTCCGCCCGTTCGCCCTGCTCCCCTACCCAGCCAAAGTGATGGAGAAGGTCATCAACATCCAACTCACAAGCTATCCTGAGCTACACAACCTACCGGGCAACACTCAATCAGGTTTCAGGAAAAACACAGTACCAAAATAGCTGTCATTGCTGCCACCAATGACATCCAGACCATCATGGACTGAGGAGAAACAGCAACCCATATCCTCCTCAACCTCTCTGCGGCATTCAACACAGCCTCCCACAGCACTTTCATCAGAAGAATACACAAAATCGGAATCTAAGAACCGTGACTCCGCTGGATCTGCTATTTCCTCACAAAACCAAGAACCTGTTCGGCAGAGTCCCCCCTTTCCCCCCCTGCCCCCGGGATCTCCTCACAGCCTGACCCTATTCAACATGTACGTGACACCACTCAGCAACATCATCCGATTTCAAGCCATCACCATCATCTCCTTTGTCGATGACACCCAACTCATCCTCTCTCTGACGGACAAGACAACCACCAACAGAACCAGCTTCCCCAACTGCTTGACCTTGGTAGCCGAATAGATGAGAACCAACTGCCTGAAGCTCAACAGCTCAACTCAGACAAGATGTACTGGTCTTCGGAAACAAGACCTCCCAATTGGAAGACACATGGTGGCCGACATTGCTAGGACCAGCACTAACACCTACCAACCACACCAGAAATCTGGGGATTATCCTAGGCGACAAACTCAGCATGATGGTGCAAGTCAACCCAGTAAGTGCTGCCTGCTTCCACATCCTACGCATGCTACAAAGGATCGTCAAGTGGCTCCTCAAAAAATCAGACGAACCGTCTCGCAAGTACTCATCACAAGTAGATTCCACTATGGCATCACACTCTACGTTGGAATCGGCAAGCAACTCAGATACAGAACGCCACCACGAGACTCATACCCAAACTCCCACGCCACACCCAAATCTCACTTCATCGCAGAGAGCTCCACTAGCTACCCATCCATAGACTCAGCCAGTTCATACCCCTGATGCACACCAAAGAAGCTCTCCTTCACACTGGACCAGAACACCGAAACAACTACATACACTTTCACCAGCCTACCAGACATCTATGCTCAGCCTCCCTTGCACTGCCCCTGAATCCTCAAAAGTAGATCAGCAAGTCGCTTAATCTCCTACATCGCACCCAAAGCATGGAACGACCTCCCACAACACATCAAAGCCTTCTCCTCACTTCTTGAGTTGTGCAAGAAGCAGAAGACCAGATTCTTCATATAACGCTGCAAGGATCACACGCCCAATACACTCGCTAAAGCCTGGATACCCTCACGGGTGATTAGTGCGTTCTACAGATCGACATAACATAACATCGAGGTCCTTTACTGAAGATGTGCAGGTGCAGCTGTTATTGTACATTTTGAAATGTGTGTGCTATATATGCCAATATTAATCAAAAATCCTACAGTGATGTTTTGTTACTGAAACCGTTTTTTATGATACAGGCTTCCCTCTTATTGTAAGGTGTCCTTTTTCGGTCGAGCCTGGGAAATGAATGTGCTGCTCTGCGAGGCATGCTGTATTCAGGAATGCAACAAACGACAATGTCTCAACTGGAAATCATTAAAACAGGACAGCGAAAACAGTGTTATAGATCACAGCGGGAGGGGACAACGGCAGAGAGACCACAACGAAGATGGTAAAGTAAAAGGGTTATCAAGTGTAGGTAGTTATAGCAGCACTACAGTACAATTTAATATACAATTGACCATAACACACAAAGTGAGCACTGGGCGTGCTATTTATAATGTACGACGCAGTGACACAGGAGTGAAAATAATAGCGTGAACGGCGGCAAAAATAATAATGATACTGTTATCAGAGATACAGATAAGGATTATATACAGGGTTGATATTTAGTATTCAAGATAAATAAACTGACCACAACAGCGCCAATGTTTTTAGCTGGATTGTCAACCATGTTTCAACCTAATTGATTTCAGGTCATCATCAGGACAATGGTTATTAGTTTTAAAGTAGTGCTGTATAGAGGGAAGGAAAAGGAGAGTGGGATAAGTAACTAAGTAACCCAAGAATAAAGCAAGAGAGGAGGGAAAGGTCCAGGTGGTTAGCAATTACCTCAGGGGTGTTTCTTTGGTATTCAGGAATGGACTTGAAGCTCCGTCCATTTTCCGCCCATCTTTTTCAATTAGCTTCTGTTGCTGTTCTTTCTAAACGGTTGCTTTTGATTCATGAAAAGGCTTAGTATTCGCTCCTTCGTACCACCGTGTCTACATTTGTATCCTCCTATGGAGACTGGCCTTTTTACTTGTGTTGTTACTCTGTATGTTTTATTTAGTCTGTGAGCACTATTTTCTTGAATAATTTCCCCTATTCCACCCATGGCATGCTTTCCTGTAACAGCACTGCCCTTGCTTTTATAATCTTTAGTAAAGGCGGACGCGGCATAGTTACAAAACCAGCTTGCTTAATAATGGCGGCCGCATCATATTTACAAAACCAGCTTGTACCTTTTTATCTACATTTAAATTTTTGGGCAGCGCACTCCTTTCTTTATTTACTTTGGCAGCGCTGTCCGCTTTAACTATAGCGGGCATGCACCTTTCGTTCTTAACGTTGCCAGCATGGTCCACTTTCACTATAGCGGGCGTGCTCTTTTCTTTATTTACGTTGCCAGTGTGGTCCGCTTTCACTATAGCGGCCTCGCTCCTTTCATTCTTTGCGTTGCCAGCACAATCCACTTTGACTATAGCGGCCGCCATCTTTTCTTTTTTATCAGAGTACTAGCCAATTTCAGCTGCATGCCTGGAGTGGCTTGCATTTTGGACATAAAGGCGTGCGGCCGCCATTGGCTTGTACTCCGTACTATACAGGGTAGTCATTGAGCCCTTTCATCGACCACTTTAAATAATCTCCAGTTTCATTACACACAGTAACATTCTTTTTTTGTCACCTTGTCCCTACAAATGGCAATAGCGCTTTGCAAATTTCATCACTCAACTGCATTAAAAAAACATTTGCAGTGCAAAGGGGCTCGCATTTGCGAGAGTTTGAGCTATTGGCATTGTAAATGACAATGCCTTTTATTTATGTGTTAGTTTTCAAAACGGATGAATAAAAGGCATTGTCGTTTATAATGCCAATAGCTTAAACTCTCCCAAATGCGAGACCTATTGCATTGCAAATGCTTGTTGTTTCCTGGGTCTTGGTAATGTTTGCAAAATGTGGAGCTTACGTACTGTTTCTGTAATGCATCTGTAGTTCTAGTATTGGTGTAATGAGTGGATATTTGCAATGCTAGCACTCTCATGAAAATACTAACATTCTTTGTTCAGTTCAAAGTTGGTAAGTGGGCACCACATGGTTAATTGAGTAAAAGTAGCCCTTGATTTGCTTGCTGCACGGAGGTATGGACACACACTTTGCAACATTGAATCAGAACCGCTATCTTTTACGAGGGCTGCAACATCATTGTTTTAATATATCTCATGTTTTTACTATATGTACTTTGATTATTGCATTTTGGATACCCACAACAGACTTCATACAGTAAAAATATGCATATATTGGCATCTGCTTATCTGAATGCTGCTGTTCAACCACCTGTTGCCGTTTTTTTAATTTCAGAAACTTTGTACAACTGCTCATTAAGTTTGTCAGGCGTTAGAACATGGCCCTTTGGTGTTGCTTCACTTTCACCAAATTGTCCGTCTAGAGCAATTATGTATCAAAGATGATTTGCTTTTCTGCATTAGGGTTTCCCCAGTGGTGGAGTTTAGGTAATTCGTCTCAGTTCCAGTTCTGTACCATACACTGTCAAATAAAGCAAGCATGTTTTCCGTCAAGGAGGGAGTCTTTGCCCCGAATTACTTTCCTTCAGGAGAGACATGCAGAGTTGTAATCCTTCGAGCCTTTACATGCACATTTGTTGCTGGAAAAGACTACTTGTATTACGTCTTGTTTGAACCTCCAAGTTTGCTGCTCTTGGCCTTAATTTAGGCAGCATAGCAATGATGTGATTGGTATTAATAATAACTTTGTTTCAGCATCAGACCGATTACCCTTTAAGTGCTGCTGCAGCTAAAATTGTTGCAAGAACCAAACAGTAATAGTTCCACTAGCTGCCATAATGTCCAGTCGTCCAAGGGTTTGGGAGTGGTTAGGGCATTTAGCTGATTCCTCAGGTAGTCTGAGTTCATCTAAAGCAATGACCGCTACAACGGTGGCAGAAGCTCAACCTTAGAACTCAGCCGTTCCATTTGTTTATTTCTATGTTCAAAAATTTGGAGCTACAGTTGTGTTGAGATGGGGTTTTCATTACGATACCACAATGCAACGTGAGATTTACTTACCTCTTCTTCCTACACAAAAGATAAGTACCTAGCAGGGCCATCCTTGACCTGCAAAATAAAAAAAAATACATCAAGAAGAAAAGACTGGATATTCTTCTTACTATAAACGATTAGACTATAGAAGTTGTTTAGGTATTTGTACCACTGAGAAAGATCAGCTGTTATTCTTTTAATTTAAAACCCCAATGCATCTGTACTGAATAGGAAATTATTTTGTTGCATATCTAATTAATCCACTGGTTTATCCAGTCGTCACCTGTGAATTCCTCTAAAGATGACCTCCATAATGTTAGTTTTAGCACTGGTGCGGCTCTGGTATAATTTAACATAACACTTCTAATTTCACACACATTCACTTGGTTTTATGTTCTTCATGTATGTTCCATGTTTTCTTAAGAGGACAGATTCCAGTATCTGTAACTCAATAGTCTTTTGTTACTGCTGCAGTCAGTCAAAAATTAAGCTTGTTTCGAGAGTTGATGATCTCCACCATGGGCACATTCACTTGCTTACTCCACAGGAATGCCTTAACCTGTGGCATCGTGTACTCATTTGTAGAACTAGACTCCGTGAAAGAGTGTTAAGGTGGGACTCTCCTCTTAAGAACTCATCCTCCAGTGCAGTACTGGTTAATGGTGAGCTTCTTCCTTAAGAATACTCTACTTACTAACTATAACCATAATTTAATGCAAATTGCCAGATGATTTACCTTTAAGAGCCTCCCCAGATTGCCCTCGACTTCACTTTAGCTATGGGTTTTCAATGCATTTTTAGAGTTGAAGCTGTAAACCTGTTTTCATCTAAACCGCACTGTCTGTTGCTCAGCTGAGGAAGACCGTTTATGGTGCAGGCTGCACCACAATTATCGTCATCCACTTCAGATAAATATGGGGTACAGTTATAGTTTTGGTCCCTTGGAACAGAAGTTTGCTTTGGTCCTGCTGTGAGCTTATACTTATGGTGGGGCTGTTTTTCCAGATGTTCATAACTGAAGTGAAGACTCCACAAGCAAAAATCCAGATTTAGTATATTTTTTCTTTAGGAAATGCATAAAGTAAAGTCTTCACAACCTGGGTGTCCTGAAACATAAGATAGGAATGTTGATCTTTTGATTAGTTGAGATATTATCTGTGTCAGTCAGTTTTTAAGTTTTTATCCCCTTTATTAGGTTCTAACATACTATTTTCCATCAACCTCAGGCTCCTGTTTGGAAGGATGCAAATGTTTTTTCTTCCCAACCTGTCAATACTAAACTTGGCATTTGGCTTCTGATGTCCTTAAAAATATGGTACTGAACGCCATCTGGACTACATGAACATTAAGGGCCCGTTTCCGATCTCACTAGGGAAGCCATCCATATGAATCGGATCCGTAGGGCTTTCCTAGCGAAACGCGCTGTGCGACTTCGACCAAGCAAGTCCGATGCGAACTGCATGGTTACTGACCTGGTTTGCTTCAACACCCATAGCACTCTATGGGAGCTCGTGTAAGGATGCAGGCTCCCATAGCAAAAAAGGGATGGGTGGAGAAAAGCATACACTCCGTGGCAGGCACCCCATGTTGCCCGCCACACTGTGCATGCTTGGATCGGGGGGACCCATGCGCACCCCCATGACCAATTCAGAGGGCTTTGGGTGAAGGGCAGCCTGCTCTGCCCCCCTGAAGTCTGATTCCGACAGCTGTTTTGTCTCGCTGAGACCGAGTAGATACAGCTGTCCGAATTGTGCATCGTACTCGCTCGTTCGGAATACGCCTCCATTGCGCTTTACGATTCAGCTCCGGACGAGTCAGACGGACAGATTCGGAGACAGTTCGCTTGCCGGGTTCGGGATACTCGCATCGTACTAGCTCGTCTGTAACTGGGGATGATTTGGTCAAAAACATGGGCTCCGATTTGGACTTGCACGCTACGGATCCCGTTTGGATCCCTTCCCAGCGGGATCCGAATTATGCCCTAAGAAGGATTAGATTTTGTCAATTACAAAAGTTTGCTGAATATTTAAAAGAAGAGTGTGATCTTTTGTACGTAAGAAGGTACTTTACCCTTTTTGTGTAGGAATGAAAATCTTGTTTTCAGTTTGAATAATATAAGTTAGAGCTCCTGCCTTCGTCTTTGAGCCATCCAATTTTGCAAAAAATTGCTCCTCTAACTTTCTTGCTTAACGATTCCAGAGTTTCATTTTTAGGTCGAGCTAAAGTGCGTATGCGCTGTCTGCAAGACCTTCTGTTATCAATAAGAAGACTTTTTTCCGCTTGCTATTTACCATGTGTTCACCCCAATGTCCCTCTTCTTTGCTATCGCCTAATTTGTTTGCTTAGCCAATACGTCACTTCTGTTAAAGGCTATTTCCAAGTACAGTTTCCTTACGCTTTTGTTCTTCTGTTATGTGGGAGAACTGTTTTTTTGTTCGTTTTTTGTTTTTACTTTCCGCCGCCGCTCGTCACTGCTTGTTTCAGTAGCAATCAGGCTGTAATGAGGACCCGCACTTACGTAGTTCCATTTCAAGCACTGGTTGTGGCCATCAGACCCCAGTAATTCTCAGCTTTCTGATGAACCCTGCCGTGGCCTCTACTACATACAGTAAAAGACTGACAGACAACAAGCACACACTGCTGTGCATCAGCCAAGAATTGATGCTGTTCCTCTGAAGCCCAGAAACTCTTGTCAGGTTGTGACCCATATATTCCGATTTACAACTCCTATGCCTACCCCTTTTAACATGTTTAATGCATGCATATAATATTTTATCCACTTTCTTTTATTTAATTAGAGAGAATCTGATTCTGTCTGACGTAATTTACTAGGATGTTAGCAGAGAGAGGCTAATTCTACAAGAATCTGCATGGATCAAACAGGAGCAGGATGAAGCCGCTTTCTTACTAAAGGGACATTATAAGCATCAGAAACCCTCCCACTATGGGTGTTTCCAGCCTCCTTTGTGAAGACTACTTGTCACACTAAACCCTTTCCGCAGTTTTCCCTTTAGGACATGAGTATGAAAGGAAGGCACCCTCAAGTGCTTTTACATGTGCCTCTTGGGATTGTCGAATTGGGCTTTGGAATTTTTACTAAATTGTATCCTGGCTGGTTGTGTGTTAGCAGTAACCTGAACTAGCAGGTGGACACTAGCATCTTTGCAGGCTCTGTACTTTACAGCACATCTAGGGAAAGGAGCAATGGAGCATTGTGCCAATATGCAACATTTCAAAGACTGATTGACAGCTACCTTTAAATGTTGTCATGCTATTTATTTTCTAAAATCGTGGCCTTTACATTCAACCATTATGGTTGTTCTACCATTAAGACAATGCAGAGTTCCTCTGGGTGCCCAAGCGACCGAAATTCAGTGTGCATCGCTGCCTCTGTAAAATTTGGTGGCATACAATTCATTGCTTATATTCCTTCAGATCTGAAATAATGGTGACCGTCCGAGGCAATGGAGAGTAACATTTTCATCTGACCTGGAGGGAACTAAGGTCCTGACTTAGTTTACATCGTATGCTTATAATTAGTGAACATTTTGATCTAAACCTTATCTTTAGTACAATAGAGGAAAAGACTCATGCGTACATAGACAATGTATGGCCTGGTCCATCTATCAGTGTATACTACAAGAAAACCTAGGGGTCTTATCTATGAGGAGAAAGAGGAACCTCTTCTTTAGGGGTAACGATATCAGTCGAGTCTATCGAATACCAAGCATACTTGCTACTGAGTTAAGCATTCAAACAATGTACACAGAACCATCAGTGATTGTGGGTGAAACCGATAAAGTGATATTGGATTCCCATCAAAGTCTTGTTGTGATCAATACTATCATCTGGTCATCCCTCGTGGATGGTGTGTCTCTAGATCATTGAGACATTTCTACCATACCCACGGTCGAAGTTGGGTTTTTACCCACAATCACTCCGTGACCATGTAGACACTTATATGTGATGGGAATAAGTGCAGTGCAATTAACCAAAGGGAAGGTGTATTGAAGTGGTGAATTTAAAATAGGATAGAGGACAAAAAAAGGAGAAACTTTAATGGAAATTGGCCTCTTCCTAATTAAAAACCAGGAAGAGTGCATATAAGGACAGTTTTAAACAAATAACTGCATGGGGGCCAACATGTTTCAGCCTTCAGGGAAAGACCCTAGGCTTTCTTCAGGGCCTCTGCTCTTTAATTCCTAATGCTACTGCATGTGTAACAAAAACATTTAGTTTTCCTACAAGGAATGGTGATAAACTTATACAAAGAAGGATATGTGTGACCGGAACTGATTATTCTTTTCTCCGTGTCAATCCCAAGAAGTCTCACACCCGGATAGACCGGAGATCGGACCTCACCTCTCCTGGACCAGGCTCAGGAATTAGGAGCCCCCGCTCTGTCTGTCGTTGCCTCAGGCGGATTCTGAGTCAGGGGGAGGCCAATAATTATTAGAGCAACCATCTATCAGTGTGCCCAATCAACATTTTTACACATTAGGTGAAAATATTTGTCATTTTTTCACGATTTTAACACATGGACAGTAAATGGAACGTGGGGATTATACATGACAATCCATTACCTCCTCAACACTACCTTCTCCCAGTCCTTCAAAATGAGATCTGCCCACCAGTCTACAGACAGCATGCGGCAAAGCCAAAAAACTAAAAACAAAAGTCAATTCCTTTACACAGAGTACAACTAGACCCTCCCCGAATGGGCCGTTAAAGTATACTTCATCCCCTCGCATTGTCTGTTCTTAGAGTCTGCGTTCGGCAGAGATTGTGTTGATCAGAAATGGGCCTGATCAGTTTTCCTAGCATTTTTAGATTGATTATTTAATGTTTTACTTAGTTCTTTATTTTAATTTCTGTTACGCAGGAGCTGGGCTTTTTGTATTTGTATTTATTCCATTATGTGACAGCCGATGCCTTGCCACATTGAGGTGGGTGTAGCCATTTCTTTAATTGTCTGAGTGAAGACCTCTTAATCGGGGCAGGGAGTGCACAATCTTTTGGAAACTTTAGGGAGCAGAGTGGAATAGTGCGGTATTGTCAGTATGCTTATATGGATTTCTTCTCCGCTTGGTGGGTGAGCAGTGCCATTAGCTTGGTGTGCCATATTCGTGCCTCACCGCCCTGGTCTCAGAACATTAAAGATTTCCTGGGTAGTTGGAGGCATACAGTGACCGGACATCGTCTCACCTTTTGGCAAGTTTAAAGGGAGAGCAGGAGGTGAAGATGGAGATAAAGATGTTAAATGAACTGAAATAGTTCCTTTTAGATCTTTTCTTTAGTTTAAGCTAGAGAAGAAAAGGTGCTCTGCATTTGTCTTGCTGGGTGGGCATTTCATAGAAGAGCTGCTTCAAAACCTAAAACAATTTGTTCGATATGCTTTTTAATTGTTCATTGTTTACCTAGTGTATGGGATGGTATGCTTGTTGGATTGTTTCTGGATTCTCTCTTTAAACCATTCATGTTTTAATGAACATTTCTCATTGTGTTTTCTAATCATGGGGGTGTCATCTTTTTATGTTTAATCCTGAACTGGTAGCGATTTGGTCACCCAAGGTTCTGCACAGCATATATTTAATAATATGGGGTGGAGATCTCAGTGTATTTTCTTTAAATTGCAACTTCTGAATGTTCCAAGTGCCATCAAACCTCCAGTGGAAAGGATGAGGGGGAGGTAGGTGCTGATAGAAGTCAAAGGGTTGATCCAGAACACTCTGCCTCTTTTTGAACAGTCAAATTCAGACTTTGATTACATCTCCAACAGAGGCATTTCGGGGATGCAGAACTGCTCCAGTGTTGGAGAACCCATGAATGCGGATGGAACAGGAAGTGCCCAATAACAGTACAGGCACATTTCAACAATCTAAAATAGTTTTTCCTCTCAGAAGTCCAGTTAATAGAGATGTCAAGTAATTCTCCATGAGTGGAAAAATAAAGGAAAGGCATCTTGCTTCAGTGTTTCACAATGCTCTACCCCATGGCTACAGTTGAACTGGATGCTAGCTGCTTCTCTGGTCTAGTTGGTAATTCCTCTTTCTAAGTCCTCTAGGTAGTGCTGCTACCTGCTTCTCTGGTCTCATAAGTAATTCCTTATTCTAAGTCCTCTAGACAGTGCTGCAGATGCTTCTCGGGTCATAGTGGTAATTGCTCAATTAAAGTCCTCTAGGCAGTTCCGCAGCTCTTTCTCTGTTCTCAGTGGCAATTCCCCATTCTTAGTCCTCTAAACAATGCTGCTAGCTGCTTCTCTGGTCCCAGCAGTAACTCCCCCATTGTATGTCCTTTAGGCAGTGCTGCAGCTGTATCTCTATTTCCAGTAGTAATTCCTCGTTCTAAGTCCTTCAGACAGTGCTGCTTCTCTGGCCTATTTGGTAATTTCCCCATTCTAAGTCCTCCAGGCAGTGTTGCTAGCTGCTTCCCAGGTCCTGTTGGTTACTCCTCCATTCTAAGTCCTCTAAGCAGTGCTTTAGCTGTTTCTATGTTCCCAGTGCTAATTCCCAATTCTTAGTCTTCTAGGCAGTGCTGCAGATGTGTCTCTGGTCCCAGTGATAATTCCTCATTCTTAGTCCTCTAGCCACTGCTGTTAGCTGCTCTCTGGTCACAGTGGAAGTTCTTCATTCTTAGTACTCTAGGCAGTGCTGCTAGCTGCTTCTTTGGTCTGTCGGTAATTCCTCATTCTAAGTCCTCTAGACAGTGCTGCTAGTCTGGTCCTGTCAGTAATGCCACATTTTAAGTCTTCTAGACAGTGCTGCAGCTGTGTCTCTAGTCACAGTGGTAATTCCTTATTCTAAGTCCTCTAGGGAGTACTGCTAGCTGTTACTCTGGTCCCATCGGTAATTCTACATTCTAAGTCCTCTAGGCAGTGCTGCATGTGTGTCTGTTCTCAGTGGTAATTCCACATTTCGAGTCCTGTAGGCAGTGCTACTAGCTACTTCTCTGGTCCCATCGGTAATTCCTCACTCTAAGTCCTCTGTGCAGTGCTGCTAGTTGCTTCTCTGGTGTCAGTAGTAATTCCTCATTCTAAGTCCTCTACACAGTGTTGCTACCTGCTTCTCTGGGCTCATCTGTAATTCCTCATACTTTAGTCCTCTAGACAGTGCTGCAGCTGCTTCTCTGGTCCCAGTGATATTTCCTCATACTAAGTCTTCTAGGCAGTGCTGCAGCTATGTCTCTGGTCATACATCCACTACACTCCAAACCAAAATACAGAGATTGAAATCATTGTCATCTACACTGCCAATAGTTCTCACTCTTACAAATGCTAGACCTTTTGCATTGCAAGTGCTTGTTTTCATTGAACCTGTTTTTTTGCTCAGTTATGTTTGGATCCTATCAGTATTTTTGCGCTTCAGTGAGCACTTAATCAGACCCCATATATTCTCACAAGTGCAGTTTTTGGCAAGTGAAATTCCTTGTGGTGATGTGTTAATTATTCAGCTGGAAAGCCTATCGTACGTTACTGTTTTAATTAGAAATAATTTGCCTTCTTTAATCGAGACGTGTTTGTGCTTTCTACCTCTTTGGTGGTGTTGGTGGGGGTAGTTCACGTTTTTGTTGTTCATTTTAGCTATCTTTTCTTCCTCTTCCTTTTCATTGTTGTCCTTTTTTCTGCTTCTTTAAGATTTGACAACTAGCTGTCAAATGTATTTACTGGGTTGATACCGCTTAGACACATTTCTAGAAGTATGTTGATTTGTGGGATGAGGCATCTGATTGAGTTAATCATTTTAAAGTTACAGTGCTTGTTTTTCAGCATTCTTACTGTTTTTTTCAAGATTATTACAAACTGGCACGCATTTTGAGAAACTTCCCAGGACCTCTCTGACAGCTAAGAATGATGAAAAGAAATGTCTTTACACCTGAACTAGTGTCACAAGCGAGTATCTTTTTTCTTACAAAAACAATTCCTTGTACATAATTACGGGCTTACACGTTTTGAAATCCTTGCTTCAAAATTGAGAAAGAACAATGGAAATGGCTTCAATGGCCTTTTGTTGCAAAGTAGGTCCACATAGCTGCATCACATTGATGTCCATGGATGCTGCAGGTGATATGTTCTTCCTTATAGACTTGTGGGTATCACCTAACCCCGTGCAGAAGTTACCACGTTAATTGGTTCGCCCAAAATTGAAATGTGTAATTACGCACATACTAAAGAATGCTCAGACATAAGGGAGCCATAGGCATTGTGTGAACGTATAGTTCACAAGTAGGTCCTCTTTGTATTATAGGTTTTGTGACCACATAACAAAGGAATCCTGAGCTGCTTAGTTCAGCAAATTATACTAGTATGCTGTTGCTTTCTCTGGATCACAAATTCTCACATTAGTGAGGATGGTATCTCTTAAGCTACAGCTCACATTCTGTATGGAATTCTGCAATCTTTGTTTCTGTCCTCTCTGCTGAAGTGTGTGTGTGTCAAGCCTTTCTAGTGTTTATTTCCACAGATGGACTGTGCCTTTTACCTACGTTTATTACGTGTATTAGACGTGAGAGCCGTACTGGGAACCCTGCAGAACACAATGGCAGCAGGGCTGCACATTTCGGCAGTTATTAGTTACAAGATGACTGAGATTATCTTGTGCTGAAATGTCTCAAACGAGATTTCTAATTGATGGATTTGATGCAGGGAAATAGCAGGGAGGGTAAAGGACACATATTTTCCACCCTAATCACTTGTTCATTATCCCTAGCCAAACTTTTCTCCCAGCGTAAACAAATATCCAGTCAAAGGGAATAAAATAAATCGCACTCCATTATCCAAAACACATTCAGAGGCCCTATATAAATGGTCATTTTGCGTCCAGACACTTATACGGTTAAGCCAACTACTTAGCATAGTGGAAGAAAAATAACCACGAATAATTAACTGCATACCTGAAAGTATATATCGACCACAAAATGGTGTACCAAGGAAATTTCAGTTAGACCAATGAAAGCAAGCTAGGAAATTCACATTTGAATATTAACCCCCAAAATGCATTTTTCTTACAGCCAAGAGTTTTGAATCACTTATTTTTTTAATTTATTTAAAATGTTTTATATAGCACGAGCAAGACCCTAGTGGGTATCAGCAGCGGTACATGAAGGGGTAGGTAGGATATAAATGTGGGATCAAGAATCAAATATATATTCGACCGAGGAACAGACATTGAGGATTATCAAATTAATAAGCGTTACCACCGCAGGGAGACAGAAAAGTAGTAATCCGCATCAGCAGATGAATAACAGGCAGGTATAGGATCAATAAACAAGATGTATTCCTAGGTCAAGAACGTGTTCATAAAAAATTATTTCACTTCCTTTTTGAAAGAAGTGGTAGACGAAATCAAGCTGATGTTTGGAGACAGAGAGTTATATAGAGAGTTAAATATACCCTGAGAAGGCTCTATTACAAGTTTACTTTTTACGGAAAAGTTGTGGTTTCAGGACTAGAGTGCTAGCCCTTTGAGATGATCTATGACAGCCTGATAGTTCAAGCTTTTCTGCCAAGTTCCTGGGGGTATTGAAATGTAGGGCTTTATGAGTCAGGCATGCGATCTTTAGTTGGATTCTTGCCTCATAAGGGAGCCCGTTCAGGCATTTTAGTTCCGGGGAGATGTGCTTATTTCTTTCAGAACCGGTGACAAGTCTGGCAGCAGAGTTAAGGGAGGCCCTTGGAAGGGCCAGCATGTATCTAAGCAGGCCGGATAGTGTGGCACTTCCGTAATCCATCCTGGGCAACACAAGAGCTTGGACTGCAAGTTTAAGGTCGTCCTGTGAAAGGAAGGGTTTTAGGTACCTTAAAAATTTAATTTGATAGTTTGCTTCTTTGGTGACAGTACTGATGTGTCCCGGCATATTCAGGTGTTTGTCTATTGTAATTCCCAGAGATCTAGAAGAGTCTATAATGTGAGGAGAGCAGTTAAGGGCAGTTAAATGCTTCATCCAGAGGTCGATCTTGATAATGTTGTTAGGGGGAGTAATGAGGAGGAATTCCGTTTTGGCATCGTTAAGCTTAAACATGGTTGCTAGTGAGCCAATGCTGGGTGTTTTGTAAGATAGTGTTAAGGGAAATAATTTCTTCTGGGGAGGAGATTTTCAGATACAATTGGGTGTCATCTGCATATAAGTGATAAAGAATGTTAGCGGCGTTCAAGGTTTCTGCAAGAGGTTCCAGGAATAGGTTGAGGGAAGACATTGATCTGTTCAAGTTCTATGACTATTAGCAAAGTGTAAGTACTCCAGAATGCTCTATATATGCACTGGTTCGTCAATCACATTGTGACTTTGGCGCAGGGACAGTGTTCATGGTGGTCATATCCCAGAAGTAGAATAGTCCCTGCGTCATATGGATCCCCTAGGTGTGGTGAGGCAGACTGGCTAAAGGACCAGGTTTGAGATGAGAGAAACGGGTGGATACAATTGCATTTGAGCTGTGGTGTAGTTCATATTGAGACGCTTTTGATATAATTTTCTTGTAATAGAAATCCACCCCTGTGATAACTGGTGTCCTTGGCTCTAATGGGGCAGTTGCCTTTAGAAAAGAAGGTAGGGTGTGGGTTCAGCATTGATCCAGTCTTCCTTGAGACATTTTGGTGTGGCATGCAGGGCAATTGTTAAGAGATTTTGACCTTCCCCTCCCACTTGCTGAAACAGTTTCACATTGCTGTGAATCAAGGACTGGAAGTGCACACTTGGTGACTTGTATCAGAAATCTGATTGGTGATGGCAACTGGTCATAGGAGGAGGTTGTTCCTGCTCCACCTTTCCATGATAAGTCTCGATGCTCATCTGAAATACTGATGCATTTACTTTCTCTCCATGTTGTGAAAGTATGGGATGGGTCTTTGAGATGCTACTTTATGTATGATCTCCGAACTAATCACGTATCCTCTTGCCCCTGTCCTAAGTGATTCTGGTGTGGGACAGAGTGCTCTGCAAACACCACATATTCTCCCAGTGGTTGGGTTCTGAACCACATATATTAGGGTCCAATAAATAATAATCCAGCATATGTTTAGCACTTGAGGGCTAATAGTGAAAACAAAAAACATATTATTTTTTATTGTCAAATTTTAATAGAGCTTCATGCCCTGATGAGACCATAAAACTCTCAGATTTCCAACAAGACTTGGGCACCCTTTTGGAGTGTAAGGCTGAAATATCGCTGGAAGTATGTCCAATGTTGAAGCTCTTGGGTGTGGTGCATAAGGTTCAGAAGCATGCTGCTAGTGTGGAGTGGTGTGGCTCACTGGTTAGAGGCGGCATACCCGGAAGCAGAGAACGGCCCAGGACCAGGGTTCAATTCCCGACGCGGCAGGGTCGTGGACCAGGGTCATCGGACTCGATAATTCTCGCCTCGGTGCCTACTCTAACCTGGGATCACACTCGGCAACTCTGGGCATTAGCTTGCCTCATCTCTACAACGGCCCCCCACATTCGCCGGGGATGCCTGGTTTCACCTTGGAGATACCCAGTAGGGGCCATCTCACAGGGATAGCCAGGACGGGTTCCCCAGCGGTCTACAGCGCCACGACGCCTCAGGGCAGCAGTGCGCTTTAAAAAACACATACATTTACATTTAACATGACGCAGCGTGTGACACGTTGCATAAGCATGTAGTGTTGTGGAGAGCGTGAGGATAGCTAGCCTCAGCCTTGCATACCGAGTTATTTATTTGGAAAGCTCATACTCTGAATCTCAAGGTTATAAATAATGCCTGGAAAAGCCATGTATTTATTGCTTTCTGGAATTGGAGTTTGTTGTAATTCTCCTTAATCGAGCAGGCCTTGCATACCAACATTTGGGTGGCTGGATGGGGAAGGTGGTTTCACCAGTTCATGGCTGTTTGTTGAAAGGATAGAGGCTCTTACCCGTGGACTGCTCGGAGAGCAACATGTTCAAGGAGCATCAGTAAATGAAACATAAGCCGGTGGTTATTTCAAAACGCAAAATTTGTTAGAGGTTCGTGGATTGTTTCCTTGCTGTAAACTCCAGCGTTAAAAAATGTTGTAAGAGCAAGAGCGCGATCAAACCAAAAACATCACATCCCAGCTGAAACTTAGCAGTGCAATGATGTTTTTATAAAGTATTTGTGTAAATTGTATCATTGGACCCATCTGCCACTTCAATTAGATGTTCAATTTCAGGGTACTTTCAATAAATGATGATGATACTGTTTCGAGATTAACTTTCGTTCTGCCCCTGTTGTCTTTTTTTAATTTCACAAATAATGAATGAATGAAAAAAACTTTTAAAGCGCAATAAATGCCAAATTTGCAATAAAATGCATTCAGATGTGTAATTTCTCTTTTAAATTCGTACCCATGCCCCTAAATACTTTATTCCACTCTTGGCCACTCCACGCTACTCTACTCTACAACACTTTACTCCACTCTTGGCCACTCAACTCTGACACTTTACTCCATTCTTGGCTATTTCATGCTATGACACTTTACTCCACCTTACGCCATTCTATTCTACTCCATGACAGTACACGCCACTATATGCCTCTTCACTCTACGGCATTCTACTCCAAAACACTCTATTCCATGCCACTCTGTCATTACTGCGTACCACTGTACAACCCTCCACTCTGACATTCCACAACAGTCTGACTCTCCTACACTCTTCTCTGACACTCTGCTCCTCTCTGCGATGCACCACAACACTCTATAACACTCTATTCTATGACACTCTATGCCAATGTACTCCACTCCATGCTACACCACTCCATTCTATGACACTTTACTTCACTCTACGCCACTCCACTCCACTCTACTCTACTCTATGGCTCTCCACTCTGACACTTTACTCCACTCTTTGCTGCGCCAGCCTCCTGTGGTAAATAAATAATTAATTACCGGTACTATTTTTCAGGATACTCATACAAATAGATAGCTCAATAAATAAGAGTCAAGATACGAGGTAGCTAGAGTTGACAGGCTTTAATTAAGCATAAAGGACTGGAACAGGACAGCCTGTACGGGGATGGGATGGCAGCTGCCTGGGGCAGGGACAAAGGAGCGCGCTAGCTTTTAATAACAGTGCACAAGTGTATATATAGTTAAAACATTTACATGGCATTCAATACAATAGGCGTAGCAGTAGGCGGAGTTTGTAGCAGTCGCGAAAGATAAGGGCATAAAGTGGGTGTAACAAGAAGTGTGTACAAGGCGGATACATAGACATGTGATGCAAACGTAACAGAATATGTCATAAAAGGGGCGGAAACATGGAGGGGGCTACCTGAGCAGCTGGGACCTTTAACCTAGTGGTGCGCGCAAACTGGCAATGACGTGTTACTAGGGAGAACTGGGGGCTATGACTTCTGCACTAGAAGAGGAGACGAAAGTCTGGAGGGTCAGAGCGACATGTACCTAAAGCCTATCTAGTATCTAGTGTTTAGAGAACATGTTGATAGAATCCAAAAGTTATCAGGGCAAAGGCTAACAGACACTAAGACTGGTGCATACATAATTCTACATGTAGTGCGGGTGCAGGGAATATTCTATGAATATTAATACAGTATTTCTCTTAGATGGAGACATAAAGGCTAGACCATGACGGAAACTATTGATGCGATGCAGTAGCTTAGGAATGCAGAGAAGGAGGGCTGGACTGATAACTAGAATCATAACATACTCTTGGCAGACTGAGAGGCAGAGCCAGGCCGAGCCGGGCACTGTGAGGCATGAAAGTAAGCTACGGGTCAGGGATACAGGTGGGGGCTGTATCGCTCCTTGGAGAGGGTTCAGGAAACAGGAGCTGAATCTGAGTCCGGGCCCTTTTGAGGCCTAGAAACGGGGACAATTCAATGAATTAACGTGCACACTGTAAAACGTGGCAACGTAGCTTTACATAGGCCTGATATTCGTTATATTTACGAAAACTGGAAACTGGCATACTAGAGATGGACACAACTGTAATTGCGTCTTTAATCGATCAGAGGGGAATACATGCATATCGATCATGCACATATGACATAACATGGGGAACACGTAGGCACATATAACATGGCAAAATTTACTTTTCCACATTCCCTCCTTGTGCCCTACGTTTCCATCAGGAAACATCAATATTCATGATACCATCTATCATTTCATATAGCATCATTTGCTCGTCTCGAATTGTCTTGGAACGGGACTTAGGACTAGGAATACAAGAGGTAGCACAAATGCCGCAAATCGCAGGGCCACATTGTATACAGAGGCAGCAACTGAATATGATCATTACTGCAATACCTAGAAATGACAATACTTTCCATCCCCAGGCAGATATGATACTCCATAGCCAACCGGACCATGTCCAGGTGCCTGGATTCTGGTGTAACTGATGGGCAATTTTATGAAGTCTGGTTATAGCTGAATAAACAGACGGCGCGTTATTAGGAATGAAAATGCAGCAACTAGATCCGATGACTCTACATGCTCCTCCTCTATCGGCCAGTATGACGTCAAGAACGAGACGATTTTGGAGCACGACAAATCTCATAGCAGATTGCTCTTCGGTTAAGTTACCTAGAGCAGAAGTAGTCTCATTCACTACTGCTTCAAGGGTTCTGGTTAACCTACGTATTAACTTACTATTCTGGACAGGTCCTATAAAGAAGAAGAAACCTTTATTAAAGTCTTGATACTGTTCTAGAGCAGTTTCAGTTTGATCGACAATCGGGGACTCAATCTCCCTTCTATGTCTGACGTGTACTAGATGTGTGTTTCTGTGATAATCAGATGGGGCTAGGAAAACTGGTGGCAGTAGGAAGGCAATGTAACATGTTCCATCCCAATCGAGGGGCAGACGAACATATGCGGTCTGACCACAAACAAAATAAGAATGACGTGAAGCTTTGAAAATAGATTTCCCACTGTCACTATACTCGACAGTAGTAGTACAATCACTATGTCCTACATGTGCGGAACCATTATTTCTGACACATAATTCGCCTTTGACTGGTAGTACTGAAATAGCAGGTAAGTCTGGAGTAGTATCAGACTGAACATTCAGGACCATAAAATTCGAAGAATAATTACCTAAATTATAAACTTCATTTTCTAGATCTAACCCTGTTCTATGGGAGAGACCTTGCTTGTCTGGAAAACATGTTCTATTCAGGAGGGACATATCATTGGAAGATGACGTTAACATGGACCATGCTCCACACGAACCATTATGTGAAAACGGATAAGGAAAGAGTGGCAGAACTCCCTTCGGTGTCTGGAAAGGGGGGAGTCGACCACACACCCAACAATTAGTGGCATTGCTGGTCTGGTGTGAATAGTGTAACATTCTGATGAATGTGTTATTTCTCATAGCAAGACGATAGGATAACTCGTGAGGAGGCAGATCACTAAACGTGTGCTCTACTGTAGCATTAGCAAACTTATTTACATGAGAAATTGGAAAACATAAATTAAATGCATAACTTGTGCAGGTAACCATCAAACTTAGAAACAATAGAAAACTTAGAAAAACGATACATCTGATAGAGTTTTGACTAACTCTCTCACTATGGGGGTCTATCTCATACATGTCAGATACCTGTCTAACCGTTTCACCCGAGGGGGACTTAGACAATTAAACTGGCTGACTTATTTTACTAGACCGTAGTTTGGATTTATACTCCTGCTGCGGAGTTTTCTCTAACAGGGAGGGCTTGATTTCAAAGTCAGTAGCGGGACAGTCCTTGAGAATAGGGCAGTCTTTCGAAATGGAACAATCCTTTGAAAAAGTTTTAGTTCGTAGTCCATGGAACTTCTTGATGTGGGACAGGTGGACCCACCCCTTACGGCCTTCCAACTTCACGGCCGTACGGGTGGTCAAGAGGACTAGTTGAGGTTCCTTCCAGCGAGGCTCCAGCGGACTTGAACGATCAAAGTTCCGTATTAAAACCAAATCCCCAGGAAGGACCTCATGCGGTTTTACTTCAGTATTGTCTGGAAATGCAGCGGCAACCTGTGAACGACAAGAGTGTAGGGCAGACATCAAGGAAGCTAGGTAATCTGTCAACATATTACTGGAAACATCTGTAATACTGCGGGGTCTAGGTGTACCCCACATATTTGGGGGGCGGACGAATACGACCTCATAAGGGGACAGACCTGATCTGGAATGTGCAACCATCCTCATGAAGAATAAAGCAACTGGCAGGGCGACTAGCCAGTCTACACCTTTCTCTTTACATGTCTTAGCAATACGGATTTTCAGGGTCTGATTATGTCTCTCTACGAGACCAGCTGCTTCTGGATGGCGTACACAATGGAACTTCCACTGGTACCCTAACAAAAGGGAAACATGCTTCATTAGCTCAGATGAGAATGGCTGGCCGTTATCAGAATACACGACCCTAGGGAGTCCATAACGGGGGAAGAATTCACGAACCAACTGCCTGGCAGTGGTCGCTGCTGTGTAATCTGGAACTGGATATGCTTCTGTCCACCTGGACAAAGCGCATACAACTACGAGGACATACTTGAAACCTCGACATCGCTCCATCTGAATATAATCCATCTGGAGGACTTCAAAAGGGTGGTCAGGAGGCTGGAATCCACCTTGTTCCACCGGGACACTTTTACCTGGATTGAATTGACAACACATCATACAAGTACGGACTTTCTGCTTGGCTGCAGCTCGTAAGTGCTTGTTAAACCAAAGGTTCTGGATACTGTCTAACATAGCTTTTTCTCCTAGATGTGCTGGACTATGTGCGGTATTGATAATGACTTGAACCATAGAGTCGGGGAGAAACCATGTGGCTTTTCCCTTCGTCACCCATCCCTGATCTGTCTGGACCCCTCCTTGTTCGGACCATTTCTTAATTTCTTCAGGAGTAGCATGTAACTGTATGTCTATGACATCTTGTGTAGGGTCCTTAACTGTCATACAAGTAGTCTGTTCTGGAGTGGATGTCTGTGTTTTGTTAACTGGAATGTCGGGAGTCTGAGCTGTAAGCTTGGCTGTTCGATCTGCTAGATCATTACCTTGGGAAATAATGTCTGTAACTTTCGTATGTGCTTTGCACTTCATGATAGCGATAGCTGTCGGTAAATGTATTGCATCTAACAGAGCTTGAATGAGGAGACCATGCTGAATCTTGGTTCCATGAGAAGTCATGAAACCTCTCTCCTGCCAGAGCACTCCGAAGTCGTGTACGACTCCGAATGCGTAACGTGAATCTGTATATATGTTTACTTTCAGGTTCTTGGCACGTATGCAGGCTTGGGTCAGAGCAACTATCTCTGCTGCTTGAGCAGACAGGGTGTCAATACGGTGTGTTTCAATAACTTCAGTGTCAGTAGTCACTGCATACGCGGCTACTAGTTCTCCTGTACTAGTTCTCATACATGAACCATCCACATAAAGTGTCAGGTCGGGATTAGGTAATGGAATGTCTGTCAGGTCTTGTCTTGGCTTAGTCATAGTGTTAACAACTTCCACACAGTCATGTGCGGCAGGATTTGAAGTAACTGACGGTAACAGTGTAGCAGGATTTAGAATGTTGCAGCGTCTGATTTCTATGTGTGGCTGGAACAGTGTCAATTCATAACCTGTTAAACGTGCGATTGTCAAGTGCTGAGTCTGTGTTCGGTTTAAAAGAACTTCCACGGAGTGTGGAACTTGTACTGTCAAGGAGTGTCCTAATACTATGGAATCACTTTGTCTGATAGCTAGTGCTGTGGCTGCAACTGACTTGAGGCACGCAGGCAAAGCCTGGGCTACTGGATCTAATGTGCTCGAAAAATAAGCACAGGGCTTGTACTGTCCGGCTTGATCTTGTGTGAGAACAGATAATGCAGTACCATTACGTTCTGTGACAAAAAGTGTAAAAGGCTTATTGTAGTTCGGTGTAGCTAGAACAGGTGCTTGGCATAAGGCTTTCTTTAATTCATTAAAACTAAGTGTATGTTCCTGGGTCCAAGGGAGAACAGTCGATACGGCTGCCTCCTGTGTCGTTAACTGTATCAGTGGCTTTGCTAGAAATGCATACTGAGGAATCCATTGTCTGCAATAAGAAGTAAGGCCGATAAAAGCACGTACCTCCTTCTGTGTCTTGGGCTGTGGAAGACTCGCTATTAACTGGATACGGTCTGGTGTCAACTGCCTACCCCACTTGGACAGTAAGTGGCCTAAGTAGATCACTTGCTGGACACAGAACTGAAGCTTTGAAGGGGACACCTTGTGCCCCATCTCGGCTAGGAAATACAGGACTGTAAGTGACGCACGCTCGCAAGCACGCTCAGAACGGGCTGTGATCAGTAGATCATCAACATACTGGAGCAGGGCAGTGTCAGCTGGCATGTGAATATTGTCTAGTTGTCTTTTAAGTGCTTGACTGTAAATGCTAGGACTTTCTGTGAAACCTTAAGGAGCTCGTGTGAATTTATAGCTCCTTCCATTTAAACAAAAACCGAAAAGGTACTGGCTGTCTGGATGAATTGGAACACTGAAAAATGCATTCTTGAGGTCTATTACTGTAATAAATATAGCTTCAGAATCAATAGCTGTCAATAGAGATGAAATATCTGGGACTACTGGATACTGGGGTATGATACATTTATTGAGTTCTCGAAGGTCAATCACCAATCGATATACTGGAGGTGCATTTGGATCAGTACGTTTCATGACTGGAATGATAGGAGAATTACATACATTGGAGTCAGTTTCTACAACCACTCCTTGAGTAATGAGCTCGTCAATAATTTTGGATAAGGCTGCTACAGCCTCAGGTGGCAATCTGTACTGTCTAATTCGTGGCAAGACTATACCTTGCTTGAGAGTCACACGATGGGGTGTGATTCGCATAAAACCTACATCAGTTGGACCTTGCGCCCATAAATGCTGCGGTACATTTGACAATCTTGGATCAAAATCTCGTAATACATAGTGACCTTTAAAGTCACGCAAAAACATACGTATTCCTTCTGGGGAACAGCAAATAACTGCACCTAATTCTTTCAATGTTTTAATACCTAACAAATTTTCTGGACATGACTTCGTAAGTAACAAATCAGTAGTTTGGGACAATGGACCAACTTCTAGAGTAACTGGCTTTGATATCTCGTTTACAATAGGCTTTCCTGAAAATCCAAGGGAAACATTTCTAGAGCCTGAGAGCGGAGCCCCTGGAACCTCGTCATGACTGATAGTAGTCCTACTTGCCCCTGTATCAATCAAAAACTTTCTGTCTTTCCCTAATACTTGACTGTGTACATAGGGACCCTCTTGATCTACAGGTATCTCGATGAGAGGCAAGCCTACCTCCCTCTCTAGGCTGTTTCATGAATACGGTTGATACTCTGGATACTCTGACTGAGCATACTGGTACATCTGCTGTGTAACATGCTGTGTTGCAGCGATAGGCTGCGGTGCTGGAACGGTTTGTTGTGCATTCTGTGGTGACTGAGAAGTCTGTGAAACTTGCTCTTGTCTAGGCGGACGTGGTCTTTCTTTAGTTTTACCAGTGGCTATGTTGTGTTTCAGAACTGCACATTCGTTTATGAAATGACCTGGCTGTTTACAATAGTTGCATGTCCCTTTAACGGGAGCTGCAGGATGACTGGCTTGATTCGGACCCCTCTTCTGACTGTCTTGTGGAACAGATTGTGCAACTAGTACTTTCATTTTCGTGTCTTTCATACGTCTCCTTTCGTGTTCTTGCTCTTCCCTGATTCTATTCTGGTGATACTGGAGCATCTGAAGCATCTGTGACGGGGTACTAGCTTGCCAAGTACTTTCGACTTTCAAAACTCGATTTTTAACTTGTGGGCTTGAATTCTCGACTAGTTTAGTAACAAAAAGATGAGGGTATGACTCGCTACCTGTCTTGAGACCACTGTTGATACTAAAACATTTCTCGAATCTAGAATAAAAATCACTAGTATCTTCATCCTGTTTCTGTTTGCATGCTGAGATTGCATCCCAATCTTCCTTTTTCGTGGCTAATAATCTTGGCAAAACTTGAATCAATAACTCTGGCAATTCTTTACATTTGTCCCCAAGACCGGTACCTGGTACACGTATTTTATCTTCAGCTTCTAGAGCTGTCCAATCAATCTTTTTCTCTCCCACCTCCCATTCTTTTTCCTTGAGTTTCTCGTATACCCCTGCGGGCAACAGGACCTTTAGCATTTTAATAATATCTGGATAAGTGTATTCTCCCATACGGAGCATGTCTTTTAATTCTCGATGGAACCCTGCTGGATCTTTGTCGTGACAGGGAATTAATTTCTTCATCTCTAAGAGTTCCATCTTTGTGACAGGGGTGTAAACAAATACTCGTTGCATTTCCCCATCCGGTGTCCTAACTGGGTGTACTTCTCGTAACGGATGCTGTCTATCTATGTAAAATGGTTTACTTTCTGGGGGTGAGACGTGAACAAAATGCGGGTTCAGAAACGTTCTATATTTGTGGCGCTGTTCTAAAATGACACTAATTAAATCGGTACCTAAACCTTTCCATTTATACTGGAGTAACTCGTTCAGGACATCATGTAACGGACCTGGATCAGAATGTTGACCCTCATACAGTGTAATGAGGTACTGGATCATATACATACCCACCAGTCGCTGCTCGGCTGGGGGCAGTTTCAGAAACATTTGTGCCACTATTTCGTCTGGAAAAGTGGTAGAATCAGTAATCCATCGGACTGCTGATCGGGCTAATTCTTGTTCATGCATGGTACTAAGTTCACTATAACCGATTCGTGATTTCAAAATGTGATCGGTAGCTTGAAATACTTGTTCTAGAGAACCTTGTTCTGGTGCTGGAAGATGAAAGACTTTCTTGTGTTCTAGGCGTAAATGTCGGTCTGGAAATCTAGATTTACCTACATACGCTATTCTGGCGGTATTCTCGTCGTCTACCTCTTCAGTAGAAGAGTCGTTTTCCTTCTCGCTTACTTGTGCTGTTTTGCGTTGCACGTGTAACCTTATTATTTCTTTACGGATTTTCTTGTACATACTCTCTATACTACTGAGTGTCTTGTGTCTACCCTCGGCTATATTATCACTCCACCTGGTCAGAACTTTCATTTCGGTCGGATCTTTAGTCGGACAATCTTGTTCCCTTATTAAGCAATTGATTAGAAACTTTAATAACATGAGCTGGGTCTCAGCTTTCCTGAGAGACATGATTTCGCCAATACTTTCTGGATCATCCCCTGTACGGATGAAACGATATATTCTGTCTAGATCTTCTTTCATATTCGGTAGGGTGTCCAAATACTCGGTCACCCGTCTTACACGCAATGAATATAAAACCATATTATCATCGCCTGGGACTGGATCATAACGGCATTCGGTAAGAGCTCGCCTGATATCTGCAACGGACTGATATTTGGGCGTACGCTGTAACGCACGTTCATGTAACTCGACTAATGTTACACGTTTGTGTGGCGGCGGGGTACCCGGAGGACCTCCCCCCGCGGCCCCTAAACTGGAATCGTCGACGGATACTCTTCGTGCTGGCAGAGTGACCGATGTAGCGGGTACTTGTACTGTAGGCTGGACCGGGGGTACTGTAACAGGTGCTGTAACAGGTGCCCCGGTGGCTGGAAGAACAGGAATTACATTATTTACAGGAGCTGGCGGAACTGGATTCACATATTCTGGGACTGTGTCGTCCAAATAGGACGAGAGAAAAATATCAGCTGCGGTCGGTTTGTGACGTAGCTTAATCGGAACTAATGGCGGCGGAAAATTACATGGTGCTTCCGGGGTTGCTTTTGGCAAGCCCTCGGCAAGAAGAGGATACATACCCTTAATAAGGGCATTTCTCTGTCTGTCTGACTGTTCGGCTTTAACTCGTTCACCTACTTCGATCAATTCCCTTTCTTGGGCTCTTTCTGAGGATTCTCTACTTAATTCTGACTTTCTGATTTCTTTTTCGGTTCTTTTGTGAGATTCTTTGCGCCATAACTCGATGGCATCTTTCTGGGACTGTCTGGCTTTCTTTTTCCATAATACTTCTTCTACTCGCATGATGCACTCGGCATCCCACGTACCTGATACGGGCCATCTATACTTTTCCTCTAATTGTTTGGTGTACTCCACCCATAAGTCTAGATATAATATGGCACTTATGCCATGCTTTTGATACATAAAATGACCTGGACTGTCCCTAGGCGGGACAGGAACTGCTTCTTCGAGCAGACCTTTTCTAGTTCTTAGCTGACGTAATTTTGAGAACAGAGGCATGACTAGACTGGAGTCTGGACACAATACAATACACAATGAACACAATAATAACTGCAATACGAATCATTCATACCACGACGTTGAAAACACATGAAATAACATTTAGAATAACAGTTCGGACAAGATACTACCTGAAATGCTGAGAACAGAACACATGAATTTCTCGAGAACAGAACTTACTAGAACAGACTAGATGCACTGCTGAAACAGTACGAAACTTACCGGTCCCATAAAGAGACACGTCAGGACCCGCATCCACCTAAGTGGACACTTCGTGTTGGATCTGTATACCCAAACCCACGGACCAGAGACAAATTAATTGACCCTGTCTAGATACTACCCCAGCAACGGTACTCACCGGGCAGCAAGAACGGAAGGCCTCGGACTGGACTGGACTGCTACGACGACGGACGGACGAACTTCGGACTTCAGTTACAGGTGGGCCTCCGGATACCTCGGACCTTGGACTCTCGGCTTGGGCTCTGGTCGGGACTCGCCGCGTTCCTCCACCGCCTCGTCTGGATGCTGGACCGCAACCTCCGTCTCCTCCGTGGACCTGAGGGATACTTAAAGCAGAAATATCTGCCGGTGCGCAGGATGGTTCCGTCACGGCTGCAGAGGGTCAGGGGGCTTGCGTGGCTTCTCCGGCGCGTGGGGAAAGGGCAAGTCCCTATTCGGGCGCCATTATGTGGTAAATAAATAATTAATTACCGGTACTATTTTTCAGGATACTCATACAAATAGATAGCTCAATAAATAAGAGTCAAGATACGAGGTAGCTAGAGTTGACAGGCTTTAATTAAGCATAAAGGACTGGAACAGGACAGCCTGTACGGGGATGGGATGGCAGCTGCCTGGGGCAGGGACAAAGGAGCGCGCTAGCTTTTAATAACAGTGCACAAGTGTATATATAGTTAAAACATTTACATGGCATTCAATACAATAGGCGTAGCAGTAGGCGGAGTTTGTAGCAGTCGCGAAAGATAAGGGCATAAAGTGGGTGTAACAAGAAGTGTGTACAAGGCGGATACATAGACATGTGATGCAAACGTAACAGAATATGTCATAAAAGGGGCGGAAACATGGAGGGGGCTACCTGAGCAGCTGGGACCTTTAACCTAGTGGTGCGCGCAAACTGGCAATGACGTGTTACTAGGGAGAACTGGGGGCTATGACTTCTGCACTAGAAGAGGAGACGAAAGTCTGGAGGGTCAGAGCGACATGTACCTAAAGCCTATCTAGTATCTAGTGTTTAGAGAACATGTTGATAGAATCCAAAAGTTATCAGGGCAAAGGCTAACAGACACTAAGACTGGTGCATACATAATTCTACATGTAGTGCGGGTGCAGGGAATATTCTATGAATATTAATACAGTATTTCTCTTACATGGAGACATAAAGGCTAGACCATGACGGAAACTATTGATGCGATGCAGTAGCTTAGGAATGCAGAGAAGGAGGGCTGGACTGATAACTAGAATCATAACATACTCTTGGCAGACTGAGAGGCAGAGCCAGGCCGAGCCGGGCACTGTGAGGCATGAAAGTAAGCTAAGGGTCAGGGATACAGGTGGGGGCTGTATCGCTCCTTGGAGAGGGTTCAGGAAACAGGAGCTGAATCTGAGTCCGGGCCCTTTTGAGGCCTAGAAACGGGGACAATTCAATGAATTAACGTGCACACTGTAAAACGTGGCAACGTAGCTTTACATAGGCCTGATATTCGTTATATTTACGAAAACTGGAAACTGGCATACTAGAGATGGACACAACTGTAATTGCGTCTTTAATCGATCAGAGGGGAATACATGCATATCGATCATGCACATATGACATAACATGGGGAACACGTAGGCACATATAACATGGCAAAATTTACTTTTCCACACTCCACCCCTCCACACTGCATCACTCCATTACACTCCACCCTATGCCACTCTATATACCTCTAAGACTCTCCACTCGATGCCCCTCCATTCTACGACACAGCCCTCTATTCTACAATCCTTTACTACACTACAGTCTATGCCACTCCACTTTATGCCACTCTACTACACTTTAGAACACTTCACTTTACACCATTCCTTGCTACAACACTCCATTTTATGACACTTTACTACAATATAAGCCACACCTCTCTGCGGCACTCCACTCTGTGACACTTTACTCCACTCTGTGCTAGGCCACTCTATGTCCCTCCACTCTGCATCACTCCACTCTTTGTAATTCTGAGACACTCCACTCTGCCTCTCCACACTACAACACAACACTCTACTACATTCTGCACCACTCTATTCTATGACCCTTCCCTCTAGAACCCTTCACTCTACGACCCTCCACAATGTTCTACCCCACCCCACTCTACTCTATGCCACTCCACTCTACTTTACTCCACTCAATGCTATGCCACTCTACACCCTTCCACGGCACACTGCTCCACTCTATGCCCCTCCACTCTAGTCCACTATACTCCACTCTAATCCACAAAATTAAACTCTGCAACACTCTATGCCACTCTGCAACTCTATTCCACTCTATGCCACTCTGCGTCACTCTGCGCCACTATGCCACTCCTATGACACACCACGCCACTCCCCTCTATGCCTCTCATTCGCCTCTCTTCTCTATGCAGCATACTTTAAGCCATGCAGTACTGAGCTACGTTGATGTACAACATGGCTAAATAAAACACATTGGTCAAGCCAATAGCTCTTGCATACGTGAGACCTATTGTCTTTGGCAATGTTTGTTGTACATCTGTGTCTTTCGTGCTCCAATAATTTTACAGTTTATGAAGTCTATTGGCCTTTGTGAAATTCAATGGTGATCTTCAAATTCAGTTCCCAAAAGACCTGTGACCTCTTCCCACAGCAGCGCCCTTTATGACATATCAAATTAAAAAATCATTATGTAGTCTCAGTGCTGAGGATCTAGATTGATTGTGCATGGAGTCTCAGCTTCACACTCCTCTGAACAGATTTGATGCACGGAGGTGGATATTGTGGTCAAACCTGCGTAGTGATTGATAGCATTTGTAAGTGCTCTCTCCATATGGCTACTTACACGAACAATCACTTAAAACATTTAATTCATTTAACTGCCTTTTGCCAGATTACGTTTACGTTGTGAGCAATGCAAATACCTACATCAGTTAAAGTAACCCAAAACTTATATTTTTTAGGGTGCTTTACTTTCAGTATTTTTTGTCTGTGACTATCAGCTAGGTCACGCGAAGGAGTGTTCATAGGGTTTGAAGAATTACTGCATATGATCAATGAGATCCGAGTACTGTATGTTGTGCTTAGGTCAAGTCTACCAGACAGTGCAGCACTGTGGTTGCAAAATGCCTGTTGTGGTTTACCAAGAACTCACAACGGCATCTAGCCTGAATGTTGCTAACGATTGGTTACCTTTACTGTCACACTCACTTGTTTGCTTCTTATTCAATATCTTTCCGTGTACCAGCCTGTCCTTCTTTTGTTTTTCCCTCCCCTCGTGCAAACCCTCTTTACCATCCCTCCAATTAGTTGCCTTCTATCACTTTCAGCAAAATATTTTTTTCTTTGTGCATAAGCATTCCATGACAGTGCATGGGTTTCAGCGGTCTTCCTTGTGTCCTTCTTTTCCACCCTCATGATCTGTGTTGCTCTGCCTCTCATGTGCTTCTCCTCTCGCCCTGTGATTTTATCCCCCATGTGTGCTTCAACTACCACGCTCTGTGTGCTTCCTTTCCTGTATGCATCTTTTGCACTCCTCTCCCTTCCCCTACTTTTGCCCACTCCCGGTTGCTTTCGTCCACCTACTCCACTGTGGACTCATTTAATTTAAGTTTTTGAGTTCTTGGGGGTGTGGGAGGGGAGCTTTCAGTTGCGTGTGCTGCTTTGCAGTCTATTAAGTGTTTAGCTGCTAAAAAAAGCATTTTTTAATTTTAATTTATCAATCCATGTGCTATTTTAGATTGGTGCAGTCCTGCATTTATAGCACCCCAACTTAGGTATAAACAAACGGAGGGGAGTCAAAGGCTTTTTAAGGTAGACTTTGTTGACTGTTTTATGACCTAGTCAAACTCAATCCTTAACCCTTCAAAAGATGATGGGAACTACAAGACACGACATAAGCAGTAGAATACTGTTCAGGAGATAACGGACATAATGTCCTGGCACAAAGATTTCAAAGCATTCCAGGCCTGAAGGGGACGTCACAGCTGGCATGCAGCAAAGGGATTACACTTTGCACTTAGTTGTTACTATTGAGTGAATTTCTCCAGAGCGGGTAGTCACAGGAGTTGTCTGATGAAGTCAATGCATCCTCTGATGGCCTCAAAAGTAGTTCCAGGTAAAGACGCTACTCAAGATGTGAAGTCCCTGTATTGATGCTGCATACTGTTTGTTCACTGACCGGACTTTTGTGGGTGCTGAAAGTTTCTGGAGTAGTAACTTGTGCAAGAGCTTCCGTAGGAAGTGCTGCCACCACGCATGGTTTGCATGAGGTGCTCTTTATCAGTGTTGCATTTTTAGGTTTCGCTGGAGGGCGGAGCTCTTAGCTCCGCCTCCAGAGAAATCTCTTGATATTAGTAAGGACTCTGGAATACGCCCCCCTGTCCCATTGGCTAGCTCCATAAATGGAGGCTAGCCATTGGAACAGAGATCTGTCCGTCAAGGCCGGACCAGATTCGGGGGCGTTCCCGAGATTTTTTCCCAGGGCGGAGTTACGTTTTTTCCGTTCCCTCCCCTTTCACTGAAAGTCTGTCCATTCCCGCCCCCTCCGTGTGCCTTTCCGCCCCCCCCTCGCTGTCCTGTGCACGTTTCCCGCCGTCCGTGTCCTCTCCCGCCGTCCGTGTCCTCTCCCGCCCCCTCCCGCCGTCCGTGTCCTCTCCCGCCCCCTCCCGCCGTCCGTGTCCTCACCCGCCCCCTCCCGCCGTCCGTGTCCTCACCCGCCCCCTCTCGCCGTCCGTGTCCTCTCCCGCCCCCTCCCGCCGTCCGTGTCCTCTCCCGCCCCCTCCCGCCCCAGAGACAGATCGTGCTTCACAGTGTAATGGGTGATTTTGCTTCCACCCCTTTATTTGACCCCGAGGGTCAGTCCATGTGCTTGCCCCAGGTGCCTGCGTGTGAGAAGGCTGGGGCAGTGTCCGGGCGAGCTGTGCAGATGCAGGCTCTTTGGAGACGCTCCCTGGGAGGAGGGGCCTGCATGAGCATTCCGAGCCGGGAGGGGAGGGCGGTGTGTGGGAGGGAGCGAGCCCGCCCGTCTGCTTGGAAAGCAGCGCTGGAACGAGGACGGAGCCGGTGCTGGAAGAGGCTGGAGCGACCAGTGACCACGAGGAGAGGGGGACGACGGAGCCTCCGGCACAAAGAGGCCAAGTGTCGCACCGAGGGAGAGGCTCCGAGGCCCGCAGGACCGGGGGAGGTACCTCTGCAGGCACGGCACCGCCGCGGCCCCGGGAAGCATGCGAGAGAGCTGCCGGGGAGCTTCTGTGGGGCTGGACGGGCCGCCCGGCGGGGACCGACCGGAGGGGCTGCGGAAAACAGGTACGGGCTCCTCATATATTGCATACCTAACCGCCCCCGAAGCACTGCCAGGACCCCCTGACCGCCCTGCGGGCACCCGGCTTTACCACGTTTAGTTGAGCCCTCTTTACCGCCCTGCGCACACTCCTCGGCTCTGCCACCTTTGGTTGTACCCCCTTACAACCCTGGGCACACCCAACTATGCCCCCTGAGTTGTGCCCTTTAGCGCCCGCTGTGCCCCTTAGCGCCTGCTGTGCCCCTTAGCGCCTGCTGTGCCCCTTAGCGCCCGCTGTGCCCCTTAGCGCCCGCTGTGCCCCTTAGCGCCCGCTGTGCCCCTTAGCGCCCGCTGTGCCACCCTTCGTTCACTGCCAGTCGCTGAGATGTCCCTAAATCGTTCCTGCGCTCTGATGCCTGAAGCTCTAATCCCCCTACTCCTAGTGGACACTAGGCCCTGCTGCCTGCAGTCCCCTTGCCTCCGTGTGAACGCCTAACATTTACCGCCCTGTGCACACCCGACTCTGCAATCTCTAGTTTTAACCCCTCTCCTGCCCCTCACCCGGCTCCGCACTCTGTAGCCTTCACCCCTTCCCTGACTGTGGACACTTGGCTGCACACTCTGTATGTAGCCTTTGACCCCCCCCCCCCCCCTGCCGGTGCACTCCTCTGCAGCCTGTAGCCCTTGCCCCCCTCCCGCCTGCGAACTCCCGGCTCCACAGTCTATAGCCTTTGACCCCTCTCCTGTCTGTGCATTCTCGGCTCTGCACTCTGTAGCCTTTGACCCCCCTCTCCTGCCCTTGCACACTCGACACTGCACTCTGTAGCTTTGGCCTCTCCTCTGCCTGTGCACACCCTGCTCTGCTGCCTGTAGCCCTGCACCCCCTTATCCACTGTGCATAATCGACTCTGCGTTCTGCAGTCCTAAACCTTACTGCCCATAGTGTGAACCCCTTACTCCCTCGACTCTAGTTCCAGCCTCTTCCTTCCCTCGCACCCAGGGCTCTGCCGCTGTGTCCAATCGTGGGCCTGGCTCCTAGCCCGCCCACCCTAACAGTGCACTGCCCTCTCTACTCTACCCGCCCCAACCACATTGTCTCACACACCCCTTTCTGCTTTCTAGAGTTCGTTATTGGCACTTGTAGCGCTTACTACCATATTTATGGCGTCGCAGCACATGAAGTGATTTGTGTAGTGAGCGCCTCGCTGCAGCATCACCACCTCACAACCGCTATGCCCCCATCAACCCCAGCGTGATTCTCGCCCTCCTCCACCCTCTGATGTACTGCTCATCGGAGTTACCTCCACCCATATCCAGCTTTGCCTATCACCAGCACCGCCCCTTCCAGCTGTGTTCCCACAGGAGCACCTCCACCCATCCCCAGCTGTGCTTCGGCCCCTCCACCCCGACCCCAGCTGTCGTTCTTGATCTTTCCCCTCCCGAGATGCGCTTCTCACAAGAGAGCACTCACTGGTACATTACTAGTGCACTCCTCTGTGTGATTCCCACAAGAGTGATGGACGCCCCGCTGTGCGCATTACTAGTGCTCCCACAGCTGTGCTTTACACCCCTGTCTGCTTCACGCCCTCCTGCCTGCATTACTAGCGGGCTCCCCATATGCCTGTGAGTGAAGTCCCGCCTGCCCCAGATGTGCTGCTCAGTGGCGTGTCCCGCCGCGACACTACTGTACTGGGTGGATGCGGGTCCACCCCCAAGCAGATGTGCTGCTTGCGTCATCGCCTCAGCTGTGCCGCTCCGCGCACACACACCTACAAACACACACACCATCACTCAGGGAGCTCTAATTGAATGTGAGCATTGCATGTCAGCAATACACATGTGCACACACACACACACACCTACAAAACACACACCATCACTCAGGGAGCTCCTAATTGTCAGCAAGCTCTTTAATGACTGCAACCTAAGGCAGGGTTTTTGGTCCTTTGACAAGAAGGAGGTTAGTTATTATTAATCATTTTTACTGTTTGCGAGAGATTAAGCTATTGGCATTGTAAATGGCAATGCCATTTATTTATCTGTTTTCAAAACCAACACATAAATAAAAAAATTGTCATTTACAATGCCAATAGCTCTAACTTTTACAAAGGCGAAACCGTTGCATTGTAAATGCTTGTTAGGTTTACAATTTCATGTAAGTGGCAAAGGGTTATTGTTGATTGTGAGCGGGTGGGCTTTCTTCTACAGTTTAGGTTAAGCTTTCAGTATACTGGGCATTATTGCTGCTGTCACCTACCTCCATTTCAGTAGAGCTGGGATTTAAGGTTAGAATAACCGTTTGTTTGGGGATAGGAGTAACACATTTCCTCTGCTAAGTGCATTACATGAAACTTTGGATCTCCCCCCCCCTCATTTCCTGGCTCGCCTATACACTACCTTAATTTCCACCGAGAACAGAAGTCCTCTCTGCTAACTTTTTCCTCTGTAAGGAATCCATACGAAACCATAGTCCGATATGAGCTTTTTCTGGAAACAAGGGGCCCTGTGTTGTTTCCAGTGACTTTAGCCAGTCATCCTACTCGTGATTTAGATTTCGCAAATACTTATATCAGTATGGAGCTACCGTTTTACAGTACTGATTAGTATTTACAGAGTAAAATATACTCTACAATGAAGGTCATACACTCTCATGACAGTTAACAAGTGTTTCCCAAAGTACTTCTATGTTATCAGCACAAAAAAAGCAGTTGAGTTGTAAACGGAATCAAGGGAAAATCGTTAATTTTCCAACCTACAATTTGACATTTTCAAGGAAGTATGACTTTACACTTGCTAGCACTGCTAGGAGTAGGCCAGAAAAGACATTGTGTCACAACTTTTGGTCTCCCATACTCTGCCTCCAGGCCTCCCCATCCTACAGACGTCCACTACTGAGAGCTTGTCCCTGGGTCAAGTACCGGGGTGCTTCTTTCATGAGACTTTAATTGGAGGAGAGGGAGAACCTGAGGTGACGACATCTCGCTTTCGACTCTGAGACAGCACCTTCTACAAGTAGCCTGCTTCTAAATCGTCACCACGTCGCGCTTGTTTTTTTTAAACTTTTTCTCTCCAGCTCTTGTCATTCTTCGTTTGTTTATTGGTTATTATTACTTTCTGGCAGCTACTTTCCATGTGTCTCTTTGTAACTTGGGAACCATATTCGTGTACCTGTATGTTTATTCGAGCAGTCTTTTTGCAAATAAAATGTTGAAAATGATCCTGTAGTGTTTGAAGCTTGTTAATGATTGCTTCCATTGTGCTCCCATTTTGCCTTCTGGATTCAGCACAAATTGAGTCGGACATTTTATTTCTTCCCCTGCGCGCTTCAGGAATGTATTTTCTTTCGTGGTGCAGGTCTGTATTTGTTCTGAGACGTTAAGCTGTCCCTAAAGCGCTTCAGCTGGGTGACATTTGTACCCTCTAACCCGCTTTCATGAACACTTTTGCTAAATTCAGTTTGGAGCACACTGTGTAATTCTCCATTATTTTTAGATCTTAACTATCATGTATTTTTGCGTGCAGATGTGATTGTGTTTTCACCTATGTAGAAGAACTTTCAGAGCCGCAAACACTTGTGCTGAAACTTAGCAGTAGTATTAACATCTAAAAGTATTTAGATTTGTTTTCAGAACGAATTACTAACTCTTGGGCTCCTACTTGGTTTTTCCAGTTGATTGTGGAGCTAACAAAGCAAAGTGATCATCAAGATCATTTTGGGCTCTTTTGTCATCAAATTAGTTAGTGATTGAATGCTGCTGCCTGTAGCCATCTCTTTAATTCGATGTTATGTTATTAATGTGTTTTGTTGAGTGATACACATTTTTTACAACCACATGGGTCCCTAAAGATGGAACTTTTAGTCTCTGTTGATTAGCCCTGGTGAATGTTGAATTAGCTGATGAATAATTTGAAAAGAGAGCGAGGCAATCTATTGGCATTAAAATGAAACAATTGGCAGGCGGACTTCTTTTTTGATTAATAGAGCTGACACAGTGACACCGCTCCCATTCGGTTCTATGCCTAGGTCGCTCACCTGTGGAGACCCGCAAGGATCTACTTTTATCCCACCTTTCTTTATTATCTACATATCTACTTTGGCTAAACTTTCAAGGATTATTTAATGTCAGATGCTGACAATACCCAAATTATCTCAGGCAGTAATGTGTCAGCTGCGGCTTTTATCTTACATGCCTGTCTTGCTGCAGTTCCTCAGTGCATGAGTCCAAAGTCTTTGAAATTAAATGGCGATAAAACAGGGCTTATTGATTTTGGCTGTCTTTCAATCTATCACCAGCATGTTCCACTGGTGGCCTTCCGAGCTGAGCACTGCCCTGTGTCCCTAGAGTTTGCTAAATATCTTGGAGTATACGTAGACACCAATCTTATTTAATCCTGCCCCCCCCCCCCCCCTTTTTAGGGTTCGCCCCAAGCGATGCAGTGCACAGCACTGCTCGCGCAGGCGAGAGCTCTTTTGTCCGGGGTTTGAAAACTGAGCCTGGAATCTTACACGCTTGTGCGTGTACTTTTCCTTTTGGCTTCCGTTATTGGGCTTTGAGTGCGTGTGTTTTTTAAACAGAGCACGCAATAGGCCAACGGCGGGCACATTGCTCCGTCCATGGCCTATTGGTGTCTGTTACGTGCCTCAAAGCCCATGTGGTTTCAATTATCGTGCCCAGACACGGGCGCGATAATTGAAAACACATGTTTGCGGTGGCACGCGCACCACTCGTGGCCGTGTTTTTTTTTCTTTCAATGCCACATAAAATTCTGCTGGATTGGGTGTTATCAGTTCATTCTGCTCAGAAGTGACATCCCTGCGGTGAGGTAAAATCTCAGTGCACAGGTAGTTTGTAGGCACAATAAACCGCTCTGACAATCTCACGGAGACCTACTCGGCGTAGTTCATGCTGATGTGCCCGGTTAGCTGGCCACTTTAATAACCATTTCACGCCAAGACATTTGTTTTCTGGAGGTAGAACTGTTGGCCCTTCCTTGCAATTCGACGCCAAAGAAGCTTTTCATAGCGCGGACTCCCGAGGTCTGCACAGCGCCGTCCCACCCGGAGAGCGCCCAGTGTCCTGGCCCCTTGTTAGCCACCTCGCAGTTCACTGGAGCCCGGCTATGCGTGTCCGTGGGCTCCGCCGCCACACCACTCCTCTGCAGGTGCGCAGCCACACACGCAGAGCACCACCCCGACGCTGACCCACCTCCCCAGGAATACTTTGCATTATTCTTTCGGGAAATATTGTATCCAAAGTTGTGAGCTGCTTTGCTCTAGCCCTACTTTAGCACTGGTATCTCCAGCAAGTTGCGCTCCCCTTTAAACGTTAACAAGCCCACACTCATCGCTCTGTGTAGGGATAATATTGTGTCACAATGCCATGGCTGTTTTCAGAACCTGCCTCCCTTGGGGAGGTCTTTAATTGTAACATTTCTGAAGTCGGGCGCTCTGACTACATCCACAGACAGTTTCTTTGAAATGCCTGTAGGTGGCAATAGCTAGTACGCTCCACTCCAGATTTGAGGTCCTGACACCTACAGCTATTTCTCGGCACCAGCCAGGGTCCCCGGAGCCATTACCAGGTGACCTCTCATATTGAATAGAATGCACCAGTGAGCTCATCAAGATGGCGCCGAGAAGGGGGTCCGACAGCTCTCTATGGAATTGTAGATGCAAAGTTACCTATAGAGAGTGTTTTTTTATTTACATGTACAAGTGGTGTTCTGGACAGTAAAAAAGTCTTGGCTGTTAGAGGTCACAGTAAAACGCAATGCAGACGGAGAAAATTACAGGACTGACTCAGTACCTATTTCAGAAAAATGGTACGATTTTAAGAAGTTAAAAACTGGCGTTTTGGGAATTCTTCTTGAGAAGCATTACTTAAGTAAAGTTGTGTGTCAACATTTTTCTTAAGGGAGCCTGCATTTTAGATGCATCTTAGTGCAGTTTCTTCCAACAAACGTATTATATTCAGGACACTGGAATTAATGAGTAATAATAAATAACGCTGAGAACGACAGAGAACTGTCCCGTTGCACTTTCAGTGCTTAGTGCCATCTGCTGAGGTAATTACCAGCAGATCTGAAATTCGAGGTGCATAATGAAAGGAAAGTGATGTTAATGCCCACCAGAAGTATAATCACCTGTTGCCTTAATCTCACTTGAGCAGCAGATAAAGACATGCTCACTATGCCTTTCTGCTTTAAGTCCCTGCCTTACATTCACATTGAATATAGACAACCAGCAGGTAATGCCTGGCTTCTGAGCATCCTGACTGGGTAAACCAATAATACCATTCCATTCCATTTAGGATGTTAATTGGTGCTATTTTTACCTATAGGTACTTTCATCGACTTTTAAAGTGTAAACATCTGGTTTTACCCTGTCAAAATGAGAAGCTGTGATCTGTAGGTTGAGTTATTAATGATTAAAGGGTTCGAAATGTAATATTACTAATAATGTTGTTTGTGTCTGAGAATTCCAGAAAGTGAAGGTGTTGCCTTTGGCTTAATCTTGACTTACCCACAATTGCCAAAGTCGCGACAGGCTGCAGCAGGTATCGGCAGGTGATGTAGAGAGATGCGGCCCAAGGGTGGACAAGCTCCCTGCCTGGGACCCAGTAACGGGATATTGGTGCTGACGGCAGACTGCACATTGCTGGTCTGGTTTACTGTGGCATTCTTCGTCATACCTCGCTCGGGTTCTGTGTGTGACACACCACTGGCCACCAGGGGTTCAGCTTATCCTCAAATTCCATTTGTTGTTATTGTGGAAATATTTTTGCTTGAGGCCTCATCATCATCAATGCTGGATTTGTAATGGTGCCTTGAGCTGAAAGGGGTAGTGGGGGCTGTGAATATGTCTTTGTTTCTAGGGGTGGTCTGGAGAGGTTAATGGTTTCCATGACAACTGTCAAGCTGCTGACCATTAGAGGGACATTTAGAGCGAAGCATTGGTGATAAATTTAGCAGTCCTTCTTGGAAGTGGCAGTGGGAGGCAGGGGAGGTCGAAGACAGGGCAGTGGAGAGATTAACTGTGGGGGAAGCGTCTCATCATGAGATCAAACTGTGCCTATGGGGCGGTGTAGGAGAGGGGAAGGAGGAGTTGAAGGGCATGGAATTGTTACACAACATAAGCATATGTTTGCTCTCTGTTTCCAGGTATTGTTTAGCCTATTTAAAATCGTTTTTCCAGTTAGGCTCACTTGCATGTGCCTTTGTTCACCTCCTCCCTTCTTTACTTACCTCCTGCACTTCATTTGACATATATTAATGCTCTACCATCTTTTATTCACCTCCAGCTTTAATTACTGTCCCAATCTTTTGTTTGTTCTCGTCCTCTCCTTTATTCACACATCACCTGTATCTGCCTTCCTTTATTTGCATCCCACTTTAGTCCATCTCCTCACTGTAGCCCCTCTCTTGTTGTCTCCCTTCCCCTAGCTATTTATCCAGGTTCTTCATACAATGACGCTACTCCCTGCCATCTCTTTGTAAATGTTACTCCGGTTCACTACACTTCCTTCATGTTTCAGCATATTCTGTTCACCTCCATATTTTATCCACCTCCGTTTTTCATCTGCACATCTTCCACTATTTTTCATCTCCAGGGATATTCAACTCCCCTGTCCCCAAGGTGCGCCCTTGCTTTATCTATCACCTAAAACATTTGGTCCATTTATTCAGATAATTTTCTTTATTCGCATTTGACTGTATGTATCTCCCCAATCATCTTCCCTCTTTAATCGCCTATTTATTTACCCTATTATTGTTACCTTTTAAATACCGCTTGGGCCCCGTTTACCTTTTATGTTCATAGTTCGAGCAGATACCAAGATCAATGCAAACAATCATTTACAATGCAATAGGTCTCGCATTATTAAAGTTTGAGCTATTGGCATTGCTAAATAATGCAACACCAATAGCTCAAACTTTAATAATGCGAGACCTATTGCATTGCAAATGCTTGTATTTCCTTTTGACGTCTATGTGCATGCTCCGTAAAGCCTTGCCTGTCCTGCCCATTGAAGTATGACGTACAGCTGTCCAAGTAACTGTTATCACTCCTCGACAACTGCATCATTGTATCAGGGTCATCCTTTGGAATCATGATCTCACCTCCGACTTATTCAGAATCTATCATAATTTTGTGCATACTTCTGAGCTCAGTAAAAGAACGATCAAAGTTTCAAAACGTGCTTTGCTCACAGAGGACTCCATAATTAAGGCCCACTGATATTTACGGTCGAAAATCTGGCTTTTGTGCAAGCGGTTTTCTTCCATCCCAGCGCCAGGACACACCCTAATACGATATTGCAGCTTTATAAATAAATTTTATAAAAGCAGTGTCCTCTGATTGGTTGAAGGCAGTGCCTTATTTCCACATCTGTTAAAGCTGCGAGCCCTTAGGAACAGATTAATTGCATGTAGTGATTCCTGTATAGAAATTGGTTGTTTGAATACCAGAAGGAAGCCGGGTTGGTCCACTCCTGTCAAGGAATTGCTGTCTAGCTTTGCCTCGGAGCTTAACAGGCCCTTGTTGTGAGTCTCACACCAGCTCTGATGGATTCAAGGGAGTTGTGATGGGCACTGAGTACTCCCCTTCACCCATGCATTTAAAAGCCCACTGTGTACAGAGAAGCTCCCCGGGACCTGAAATGAGTTCTCTGAACGTAGTGCTCCGAGTCAGGCAGTGCTTGGTGTCAGCTCAACCTCTCAGAGGGATGTGCCTGGGTGCTTGTGTGGAATACCAAAGACACTTCAGACTGGTAATGGTGTTTGCTGAAAGAGGGACCAAGGTGAACCTGGACGCATAACGGTTTAAGTAAGCTGACACAGTCGTTCTTTTCACAGAGAGGATTTTAGGCTTGTAGAATAGAGTTAAACATTCACACCCCGCAGACTGAACACAAACTGCAAACAAATGAATGTACATTTGGAATCCATTGCCTAATAAAATAAACCAGTGTGCCCTTCCAAAAGGCACGTACGTATAGAATTTTGTAGCTGTTGTAATTACCGTAATATTGCACCATGCAAGAAAGAAAACCCTTAAAATGCACTTAATTATGATTTTTTTTTTGTATTCAATGGTGCGTTACCTCAATTTATTTCCATATTTATTGAGCTTGTATTGTAAGTTAGGCATAGGAACGAAATGCTTATCAGCACTGGAAGTACCAGTTGTGTGTGCCTGCACATGTTTAGTAATTGTGTCTTGGAAGGATTCCACCCCATCACTGTGCAACGTAAGGTCATTCATTGATGTGTTGCTTCCAACTGGCCTATGGATGGCCACCGATCTTGGTGTAAAAAGGTGGCGCCAGGCAGACCTCTGCTTGTCCCCTGACCATACACTCTCCCTCATATTCATGGCATGTCTGTAGGCTAGGTGAAATGTTGTGCCCTTAAGCTCTAGTATTGCATGGCCAGAATGCATAGTTTTTCCACTCCTGCTTTAAGTTTTTGCCTTTCCGATGCATGTAATTGGTCTTAATTTGTTTAATGAAAGTCTACAAACCGCAGCATAAAGTAACAAACCCTACTGAAGGGGTTCCTCACGTCTGACGTGGAACTGTCAACTCTGGTGTTTCTGGCAGGAATACGCAGATGGACCACGTGCTTATGTCATTGGTCACTGTCCTCAGGGCGAAAAACAGCGAAGTTTAACGAGGAGTTTTATTTAAAAAACAAAACTAAATAATTCAGTGTTCTACGAGCTTCTGAAGAGACATCCGATTTACCCAACCACCTCTTTTCCCCCTATCTCACTCCCTCTTAGACCTTTCCTAAAAGGGACCCTCAAAATGACTAACGTATTGGTCCTAATACTCGAACTAAATTCGAAATGTCTTTCTTTAAAATGAGATGATAATTGTCATGTTCACTTTGATACTGTCATGTGCACAGCTTTTCACAGTGGCAGCCATGACCCATGAACAACCATGTTAACTGTTTTTCTGAAGGATGTATAAAAATCCATTTTATAAGAAAATATTTAACGTAATAACTCCGTAATAATTTAATCTTACATAAAGTGTGCTAACTTCTCAAGATTGTTCATCTGTACTTATTCTCGTCCACAAAATTGTCCACAGATCGATAATTTGCTTTATTCGATGTGGAATTTATTTTCTTTGAGTTACATTGAACAAATGCATCTGTATTTTTTAAAACTTATAAATAACAAACACCGGTAAAGCCAATAGGTTTGACACTCCTATTTCTCTTTCTGTTACACTGCATAGATGGAATACAAATTTAATTATGTGATGACAGTGTTCTTTTCAGATTTAAAGGTTCCTCATACATTCCAAAGGAAGTAGAAGTTTACTCCTAGGCAGCCGTTAGAATGAAGGTGACACTAAAATATTCTTATGTGCTGATCCAACATGTTATTGACAATTTCATAAGCCAGTGGCTGAAGGCACCTGAGAAGAAGCCGCCCCTGGGAGTATGTATGGAATATAGTTCAATCGCTATGAATGGTGCAGGCACCATTACGTGTCCGACCTAAAAAGGTGGTTTGTCGTATCTGTGTCATTTGTGCAGTTGGTTGGAAGACAGCACAAACCCCATATAAACAACCATCCACAAGAAGTCTCTGTGATGATCTCAGCAACAGAGAGTGAGTGGGAGTGTGCTCTAAGTTGTTATAATTATTGCAGTTTCCCCCATATAAATTCCAGCAAGTCATGCCGTGTCGAAATGTAACGGGAAAAGGCCTGCAAAAAAAGGCAAAACATGCAAAATTCGGTGTGTTAAATACCGATTCTGCATGTTATGTCTTATTTGCAACTTATAAAGTTAGAATAGAAGATATTTACCCCCACGTTAGTTCAGGGTAATGGTATTCGCCATATGTGGTAAATACCTCACCTATTCTGTCGAAGTTGTAATGAGGGCCTATGTAGGATCTGAGATGGCAATCTTCTTATGTGCCCCATGGGACTTGCAGAGCTAGATAATAGGCCCGGTTCTTTGATTTTAGGAGTAAGTGTTAGGTCAGAGTCCTTACAGGATCTGTTAATAATCTATTTATTTGTATATTCTCTTTCTGCAGTCACACTAAGAGGAAAGTGATTAAACCCAAACGCACGTCCCTGCGCTTTTGCAAAAAACAGAAACCAGCCTTTGTTGGCTCTGGCATCAATGGTGCCTTCGTGCATTTCATTTGCCCCTATATGTTTGTTTCATAGCCTGTGCTTTTTGTCAGTGTGGTCGGACAGTCTCTTGTTGTTTGGGACTTGCATTGGCAAGTCACTAGTTATTTTAGGTTGTAGTTCCCAGCTTTAATGAAAATCTGAGGTGTTTTTTCTGGGGTTTGTCTTAAAAGCTGCAGACAATGAGTGTCTTGTGGTTCATTTTGATTTTCTGTCCAGCATCAACAAAATCACTGAGACATACATTGATACCCAGAAACTCACTGACCTTAACAAGGGCGCATTTTCCCCTCTCTGCTCTGATGTCGACCCACAACAAAACCACGAGAGAAACTGGTGTTTTGCCAAGAGCCATCCATAGTACAAATACAATGTTGGTGATATAAAGCGTACTGAGGATGCTATTTTAAAATATGAATAAAGGAGGGTGTGGTGAGTAGTGATTACATTACACAGCACTTCAAAAAACCCGCATCCCACGTTGAAAAACGAGGGGAAACTAGCATGAAAACATTAAAAGGTTGGGCATTCCAGAGTTGTTCTGGTCTCCTAAAAGCTAATATGTGCAACATTGATCTAGTTATCACAGAAGCCGATTTCTCGGCGCAAGTTCCTATGTTCTCAGTTTCCTGGAGGCATACACCCCCACCTCCCTTGCTCAAATACTGTACTCCTTGTTGGTTGCGGTTGAACCTCCGTGGAGGGAGTTACTTAAGAAGATGCCGTACTTGTCAGCCGGCAGTTAGTCATGTTTCTTCATACACCCCCACCTCCCTTGCTCAAATACTGTACTCCTTGTTGGTTGCGGTTGAACCTCCGTGGAGGGAGTTACTTAAGAAGATGCCGTACTTGTCAGCCGGCAGTTAGTCATGTTTCTTCTGAGAAGCCATTGCTGGTTATGCGAAACTGCTGCCTGTTTTCCAGGCTCAGCTGGGAAGCGTCGGGTTAGTCATACATAGAAAGCACACGCAGCTCATCTGTAGCCGGGGGTGTGACGCAGCAGACTTCAGAGCAGATTGGGGGCATGCTGGGATCTGTCTCGATAGCGTGGGACGCGGCTATGTTTGGCTTCAATGCCGAGATTAGTTTACTGGGGAGGTGTCAGCTACTAGCCTCGATGTTTTAGTATTCATTGTATTCTGAGAACGCACTTTCATGGGCAGGATCCTATTATTTTGCAATATTACACTTCGCACTGCTTTAGAAACCATCCAATGCATATATTAATAGACAGGCAACCCCGGATCAACAGTAAAGCAAACTACATGAACTAAAGAAGCAATGTGTCCCACTGGTATTATTTCAAAAGTTTACTTAGAATAATCTGTCTTTGAAAATGTGTGGATACTTGTTGGTCTGAAAATTGCCCAATATTGCTCTGGAGAGCGTGCTCTGCCCCCATGTTTTCTCCCCTCTTTGTGTATTGCTATGTTTTTATAAATAAATAAATGTGCATGATGGTCTGTAAGCCAGACAATCATGCACATTTATTTATTTATTTTTATAAAGCACTCTGTCACCAACTGGTATTCTAGGGATGGCCCATAATGGCAAAGGGAGACACAGCGGAAACTAGGAAAAGACCTCAAAGAGAACAGATCAGGGCACCTAAAGATGAAGGCTGAAAGACGACTTGACACTGAATACTTCGGAAAGAGCAAAGTCTTGGCCCTCCTGAACTGCGACATTGATCTTAAAGAGGGAGGAAGTGAATTCCAGAGCGTGGCTTCACGGACCATCAAGGTCCTTTCTCTTTGACTTGATTTCCTGACAAAACAATTTGGCTGATGCCGATCGAAGAGGTCCGTTGGGGATGTACCTTCTTAACTTCTTTTGCAGGGGAACAGGACCCATCCCATGAAAGGCTTTAAACACCATCCAAAGTGATTTAAATCTGATTCTTTGCTTAAGCAGTAGCTAGTGTAACTCCTTCAATGCCAAGGAGGCAGAGGCTTTCCGAGGCCTATTCAGGGCAAGTTTAGCATCTACAAGTTCGACCCTCAACAGACGATGTAAATGATACTCCGGTGCATCCAAAAGAAGAGCATTGCAGTAATCCAGACAGCTAAGAATAACTCTACGGACAACCAAGGATCTATCAGATGGGGTAGCACCGGCAGGATCTTCCATAGGGTTCTCAAGAGCGCAGAGTAAGTTCCTGCAGTTTTGTTCACATGGCTTTCCATACTAAGTTTATCATTGAATGTAACTCCCAGATTCCAAACTGATTTGACGGATACAACAGGCCCCTCAAATGATCCGAGATAGAAATTGGGAGGTAGTGTCTCCGAAGCTGTTTGGGCATTGAACTTTAGTGAATTTAGACTGAGCCACTGAATAATACCTTTTCATGCAGTCATGAAAAGAGGAAAGTTGCTGGTGTAGGAAGGTGGATACCTGACTATGGTTACCCCAGATTTTTTGCCTTGTGTTTAGCTGGTTTTCGACTTAGTTGGCCTGGGATCCTGCTAATCAGGGCCCCAGGCTATCTGCTCCCACTGTAAAATGGACTCCATGTACTTTAGGTACATACCTAATTAAATGTTGGGTCACCTTATGAGCCCCTGTATAGTGTACCATAGGTACCCAGGGCATAGGTGCATCCAAGGCCTATCAGGGGCTGCAGCATAACGTATGCCACCCCTGGCTGGCCATCCAAACTGACACAACTGGCTGATCACTCAGCTGGGGCAAGGTCGTGTAATCACCCCTTGCTTAGGTATAGTATTCCTATACCTACCATTATATATAGACACATATGCACCTATACGTCACTCCTATGGCGGGCCTTAACAATCCTGAAGGCAGAGTGCTTGGTTTTATGTGAGATGAGGCTCTAGCATGAGCTGAGCCTGTCTGCAGCTTTCGGAACCATGTCCTTATAGCTGTTCTATGATATTGCCATACCATATACTCTTAAGTGCATTATAATCCTCGCGGTTGAATGCTAACTTTGGTTTGACTTTATCAAAACATGTCGTGTAAGGTGTCATACGCTTTGGAATACTACCCCCTCGCCAGTTCTGGGGACGGGGGTAGCATTCAACCCTTCTAGAGGGAGAAGACATGTTGTTCCTGCTAATCCCGGTTAAAGTTAACCAGAGCCTCAGCATCACAAAATGGATGCTGCTGCCACAGACACAAGTCTGACCTCCTGCTGCTGGAAGTCCTTCCAGCGAGGGAGGCTTGGACAATAGGTTTCCTGTCTTGGGAGGTGCTAGCACCACCCCAGACATGCCATAGTGTATTGGGGCAGGGAGGGCTGAATGAAATGGGACACTGCCTGGGGCACACAAGGTGTCCCATGCATAGTCCGGTTCAAACCGCTGCTTGGGCACTCCAGCCCCAGGTCTGGCGCGAAACTGAACTAAGGGAAAGGGGTGTAACCACCCCCTTCCCTGGTCCCACCCATAGAAGGGACGTAGCAGGTAATCCAGCCCCTAAATTTGATATATAGGTAGGAGCTGAGTCTAGAGACTTTAGATTTATCCTGACTGAAACTTGAAACGAAACTCTGGACCTTCGACGTTCTACCTGAAGATAGAACACTGAAGAATCTCCCTTGTGGTCAAGGAGTGACCACCCTGTGTAAGCAGGCACCATCAAGCGATCATCGGTTTGCTTTGTCGACTCTCCCGCCGGAGCCCGAGCTCATAGCCTGACAAGACCCGGACTTCCAGACTTCCTTCAGCCCGATCCACAGCCACAGCAAAGCTGAGACCCGTGAAGGCGACGAGAGACGTGGGACCGGCCATCTTGGAAAGCCAGCAAATTGCTTTCCGTGCAACTTCTGAGGCACCCTTTAAGTTGTGCATTGGGGATTGAGAAGCCCCAGCCCCGAGCACCATCTGCACCGAAGATCAGCCCTCCACGAGTGCCGCGTGGGGCCCTTCTGCATTTTCCTGCTCGACGCGTCTGTCCGGTCACTTGTCAGTTGGCTAGTGGCCTCTGTGACGTCGAACCTTTGAATCTACACCGCTGGTCTGGTTGCTCCAGACTGGCCCCTGCTTCCCTGAAAAGGAGAAGCCAATCAGGCCTTGCTGGTCTGATCCAGAAGCCATCTTCGATTCCTGCGTGGGTTGCTTTTGCCAAGGCTTGTTGACTCCAATCCGGAAGCCGACACCGCCAACAGCGAGAGCCTTCGTGGGACAGTCCGTATCCAGCTCCTGGTCGTCGTCGACACCTCCTGGTCCACGTGGCTGCTGAGACAAGCTTCATGACATCACTTGATTGCTTCGCGACATCGCCTGGTTCCTTCCTGGTCACTGGCTAGTGACCCAGACTCTGTCCCCTCTGCTTTCAGGTACCCTTCATCCTCGATCCGCCCTCAGATCCAACCAGACACTTCCCTCCTGGTCGCCTGCAGCATCTTTCTTCAAGGCTCCATAGGATTCAGCGACTAAACCCGACATACTTTGACACCTATGCACCCGCTTCCTGTGGCTGAGGTAACGCGAGTACTTCGGTGCTTCTGTGGGTATTGACTATCCTACTGTTCTAGTTTTCAGTAGCTTTCTCCTAGTCCATCCGGAAGTGACCTAAAAGAACTAGTTTCCAATTCTTTCGTTCCCATTCTAACTCTATGGTAACACGCATGTGTGTAAAGACACTGCACACGCATCCCGTGGGCCTCCTGCTCCCTATCCTTTGGTAGTACAGCGTAGCCCCAGCGATTCTCCAGGCCCTAGGCCTATCCTTTGGTTGTGACGTGGTTCTTATACCACTATTTTAGTATATGGTTTGAAGTGCCCCTAGGGCATTACTGTATTTTGTGCAACTTATTGTATGATAATTAAGTATCTTGTTATGTGCTTGTGCCCGTGACCTCATAAAGAGTTCAGAGGATTAATTTAGTAATAAATACATATATATTTTATATATATAACCTGTGCGGTGTCCTTTCATTTGGTATTAAAGGGGTTACATATGGTAAAACAGCTGGCTTCACATGCCCTCTTGAGTTTAGCCTAAGACTGATTTGTCCATGCTACCACTAGGATAGCTGGTCTATAAGGTTGACTTTACAACCATCACCATAAGGGTTGTTTGGACTGATACAGGGTGCCCACTAGAATAGTGGACATCGCATATCAGGCCAACTTCTCACAGCTGGTTACTAGCCAAAGAAAAAATAAGCTGAGTATCATCAACATAATTAATCAGAGTCACCTTGTGGGACTTAATAAGTCTGATCAGGGTGTTCCTTATAGATGTTAAACAAAATTGGGCTGATAGAAGAGCCCTGTGGTGCTCCCTGGTTAGTGTCCCTGACTTGTAATTGATAAGGAGGGAGAGCAACTACTTGACTTCTGTTCAGAAGCTATGAGCGGAACCATTTCAAGACCGTTCCATCTACCAAATGGTCTCTAACTGGGCTAAAAGTGTAGCGTGACAGACAATGTCGAATGCAGACGAAAGGTCGAGTAAAATCAGTACACGTCGTCAATCCTTAGCTCGTCCGTAGCTGTAATCAAGGCCTAAATCTAAATGGCTCTATTTCCTGATAGTTTTTACTTTCCAAATAATGAGCTGAAAGCTTACTGATGTGACGCTCCAGAATTTTAACCATATAAGGCAGGAGAGAGAGGGGTCTATAGTTACTTAAATCTGCTGGATCCAAATGCAGCTTTTTTAAAATGGGAGTGACAATCGCATTTTTCCACGTAAGCGACACCAAGCCTGATTGCAGAGATTGGTCGCAAATTTGTGTTAACAGGGAAAACTAAATTTCCGCCTGTTACAGATTTTGATTGGAAGGACGCCCAAAGGTGAAACGTATGGAGTGGTCATGGCCATAGAGTGAAGGCATTCCATAGGCAGGGGTTCAAACTTATCTAATTTGCTTAAGGCTGGTTTAGACATCTAGCCTGGCAGCGACTAATACGGGCTGTTCCTCTGAACTTCCAAGGTCGCCTTTACCGGATTTGAGGGGTTTATGCCATCTAAGATTTATTTATCTAACTTCGAAATACACTGCCAGATCGTCACAGAGACTTTGTGAAGGCACAATAACTTGGTTTAAGCATGTGGGGTTCCCACATTATATCGAACACCTTCTTGGTACTAATAGGGGCTGCTAAAATGGCATTGGCTTAAAAGTCTACCTTAACCTTTGTAATGCCTAACTTATATTCGTGTAAAGCATCCTTAAGCGTTCTTTTATCCTCTTCCTTATTGGCATACTCTATCTCCTTTCTAACTTTTTACATCGTTGTTTAATGAGGTGTTCTACCAAGGAGCAGACATTTTTCGATCTGATTTAATTTCTTTAGAAAACTACGGGGCCTTCTTATTTTATTTACTGACATCCAGAGTGATGCTCTGAGGTGGAAATAGACACCAATAGTGCCCCTTTGTAAAAGAGTTCCTACTGCCTTCACTGTCTGTGCTTTGTGGCACCGACAGGAGTGACAGTGTAGTTTATAGTAAAGGAGCAGCAGCCTCCTTTTTTCCTTTCTTATTTGGGGTGAAATGCCTACTGCCCTCCTTTTACTTAACGGTTCAGAACAGGCTTCCTTACCCACTCTCTTTCACCTACGTGTGTGCTGAGGGTGAACAGTGTATGCACACACTGTGTATGGTGTGCTACGAGTGTAGAACCTGGGTGCAGGTATGACAGAGCCCATGAGGGAATCCACTTTAGATTTCTTCTGTGTTTGTGTGTCTCCACTCAAAATGGTTTAAGGCTCTGTGCAAAGCTGGCCATATCTCAGCGGAAGTAAATGCTTGTCTTCGACATTTAATCTCATCCCCTGCTATAAAGAGTTACAGTGTTTCGTGGTTGTAGATTACCTGCAGTTTCACTGCAACAGTACTCTGCTGCCCGATCTGTATTCACAAACATGGTGGCCGAACTTACACCTGCACCGGAATAGCTTGGAACTCTCATCCGGTCCCTCGCCTGAGCTGTCCCTGCAGCCAGGCAGTGCACCAGTGTAGTGCCGAGTCCTAAATTCCAGGAGCAACAGTCTGCTGGTGACTGCTGCTTGTACACAGCTGGGTACATGCTTTGATACAAGCATTATGCTGTAATTGCTGTTGGACTGTCTTACAAGGGTTAGCCCTACCTCTGGCAAGAGTTGCTGGACTGCTCCTTGCAAAGGAGAGCCTGCCCGGAGAAGGAATTAATCAGCCCAGCAGCCCGGGGACCTTTTAGGAGTTGTTGTGAAGTATGTGTTGCCCCAGGTCAAGAAGTCACCCGCTTGCCGTGAAGGAGTGTGATTTAGCAGCTGTCTGCATTGCTCCGGGTCCAATCGAAGGCAAGTCGCCGGCATCTTGTTTGTCGAGAACCCTTTATCTCTGACTCTGCTAGGACCAAAGAGCACCCCTTGTGTGCCCCTCGTTGTCTCTATGCTACCTCAAAGACCCCTTCTGTTTCGTATATTGGCTTCGAGAGGTGGGAGAGTTAGCTAGGCAGGGCATTGTTGATGCCATAGCTATCTACCATGTCTGAATCTGTTGAGCAGTTGTCGAGCCAGTAACTGTCACCTAACTGCTGGAGTCCATGTGCTTGATCCAAGAGCGCCGGAACTAGGGTGAAGCAGGTGATGCAACACCCCCAGAATTAGAGGCAATTCAGAAAGATAATGGAAAACAATGAGGCCGTTACATCATTTCTCATTACTTTAAGCATTAGTTGTGTGTCCCAGTGCAGTGAAAGTTCTGTGGTAATTTAGAAAAGCATAGAGAACACCTTTTAACAAACAACTGCACATTTGCTTGCCCTGTGTATTTATGTTTACATTTTGTTGACAGCAAACATTTGTCACTCTCGAGATCGAATCCTAGGAGAATTAACGAATGAGGCACTTGAAAGGCACCATTGTAACATATACCTTTTGTTTTAAAGTTTGCAAATATTAAAAATACTTTGTTAATGTTCTCTTTTACGTATCTCATTTTTAGCGAAAGTTGTCACAATCTATTCATATGTTCAAGAATGCTGCAATATAATTCACTATTGAGCCATATTTTCACAAAAAATGTCTCGGAATATTACCTTTTCCACCTCCAAGCTACACTCTTAAAGCTATTTGCTCATTTGCTACACACGCTTGTTCAGTAACACCAGAATTTTTTAGAACCCCTATAATTTTAGTGAGCTGATGGTCCAGGTCATCACCTCCTATTCAGAAAAATTGTTCCAGCACAACTTTCTGGATCTGGCCACTGAATGTTTCAAGAGAAGCACAGAAACATTGTGACATAGGGAGCTGAACAAGTCTGTTTTTTTGCTGCTGTTCTTCATGTTATGTGTATGATTTACGTTTGTATGGAAGTTCTTGTCCTTCAAATAGTAGAGTACTTACTGGATAATCTCTCCCACTAACAGGCTATAGAGGCTGTTATGAGTTGGTCTGAGTTTCTAGCCTAAACTACCTCTTTGAGGATTCTTTTTGGACTGTAACACCTCATTATCATTGAGTAAAGTTTCAAAGACGAGTGCTTGGAATTCAGTTTGGCCCAGAATACCAGTGGTAAACAACTCATGTTGTCACAGTCAAATCCCTGCTCTGAGACCCTGTGAACTATGTTTCACATTACTTTTTTGGTTTAAGTACAAACAGCTTGATTTCTTTCTATAAAAATGACTTTCAAACAATGTGTTTATTTTACTATTAGCGTTAGCTTCACTGCGAATACCTATTATGTTCAGTGCACGGGTTCCTTTGAGTAACTGTTGGAGGGAAGATTTAGAGTCAATGGGAGAAGATAACTCCCTTCATTGCAGCCCATATTCACTAGCATCAGGAGGCCAGTTCAACATCTTTGCCAAGGTAGGCTCTGCATACCATAAGACAATAGTAGGGCTTCTTTTGGTTTCAGCCTGCCTGTTAGAACGTTTAGTAACTCCGTAGGCTCTCTTTTTGCAAATCATGCCTCCATCCACAGAATAATGTAGCGCTTTCAACCACAATTCCATACAAACTACTGCCTAAAGGGGATGAGAAAAGGCTAGCGTATTGAAGCAAGGTGGCTGGATTTCGCCCAGTGGAGCAGGAAGATTCATTGCTTGGGATACTCGTAAACGTATGAGAAAGGAAAGGTGTTTGTGGTGGAGTTGGACAAAGTAGTGGTGCCTTCTGTTAAAGAGAACTGGCCCTTTCTTGCACGAACTGATCTTTGTGCGTCAATGGACTAAATACTGTGTAGAACAAAGTGGTTCAGTTTCTGAAAAGGGCTTATAGTGCCTTTAATGCCACTGCACCATCCTAAAGGGTGCCTGCTTCTTCAGTGGGGATAGCACTGGATTTCCTGGTATACTTCAGGTTGGTTATACTCAGTAGCCTTGAAATATATATTGGATTTATTTAGCTCATTAATCACTAGATATCATTCTGTCGATCAATAAAGATCTGTTTTTTTGTATGTGCCGGTAGGGAGGTGAATAAATCATTTTTTATCTATTAAAAATATAAGTAATGATTTGGGATTATGACTTTAATAATGATGATGGGAAGAAGGGGTAGTGAAAAAATTGACATCCGCTATCAATAATACTTTTATTGAAGATCATATTGAATTGAGTGCGAAAGGCTGCCATTAATTGGTGAATCATTTAGTGATTGTTGTGTGTTCTCTCTTTTGGATATATAAATGGTGAGGATTCTACCACTCTCAATCCTATGATTCAGATTGTTTTGTAAATTTGGGTTTGGAAATATGAAAAAAAAATTAGTGCATTTTATAACTTTGTGTTCTTTTAATATTTTTAGTCCTTGGCCCCTCAGTTTCAATTTAAGCAAAGAAAATTGCTGTCTGAGTCCAGCAGACGTCACCTGGACGCAAGCGCCATATTGGGGTCTGCATTTGGCACCATTCTTCCACATGGACTCGCCCCCGGGTGCACAGATAAATTGGGCAGAAGAGACTGGGATGACAAGTTTTTACTGATTCAAGTTGGTAGTTCGCATGGTTGGTGACTGTGTTGAGTTGGTTGGCAGTGTGCAGATGCCAGTCGAAAATGACTTGAGTATTTCTACAGTTGTCATTGAGGTGGGGGAAGCTGTGAAAACACTAATGACAGTTACTACATGAAACCAGAACTTCTTTAATTTCAAAATGTTAAAAGCCACTGTCGCAGTCTCTAGGGCTACTACGTTTACTTTTAATGTCACTTAAACTTCAGACACAAGGGTGTCCATATACCTTTCTACGGGTTAGCCTTTAAACTGCACTGTTCTGAGATGAGGAGCATGTGTTTTTACCATTTCAGTAGGAAACTATCATTCTGCACTGATAGGGCAGCTGTGTTTTAATTAATCACCAATATTTTGTCAGCTGTATTTACTTATTCCAGTGCCAACCAGTAGTTTTTGGTTTTCTTTTCCATGTATGAATCCAGACTTTGATGTTAAGAGCATTACTTCTGTGATGCACATTTTTAAATACTGTGTTATGGAAATTGCCCTGTATTCTCCTGTTTTTATTTTGTCATCTGGTTCTAGCATTTTCTGAATATTTAAGTGCCATTAACTGACCTCGATCCAGGAGTGTTGTTCCTGACTGAGACCTGGTTCACATCCAGTTCAGAACCCGGCATTGTTAGAGCCCTTCCTCCGGGCAACTCAATCAAATATATATACCACCCTCCTGGGCACCGGGCCAATTGTGCATATCGCTGCTGGAAACAGCCATTGACCTTGCATATACAAATGCCAAGTTCACCCTCCTCTACGATTTCAATTTGCATTTTGACGATTCGACCGCCATGGTCGCTGCTGACCTCGCCCAAGACCTTTTGCAACATAAGATCTGTCACCCCACCCATATCGAAGGACAGCATCTCAACCCCATTTTCTCCAGCCTGGACGAAGTAACAGGAAAATCCCCTATTCCCCTTCCATGGTCGGATCATTTTCTAGTCCCCTTCTATTGGGTCCCTGCCACTACAGTTCTACATACTCAGCTGTCTCGAACCCTTAGCCGTCCATGGCCCAAACTCCCGCTGGAGGAATAGTCCCATGAATTTGAACAGACCATACCTACACCGCCTCTAACCCGGTGACCGCTTACGATCGCTTCACCTCCTGGATTGAAAGCATACTCAACTTAGTGCTTCCAAAAAAACTAATCGAGAAAAAAGCATGGTTCTCCCCTGAATTACACCTCTTCAAACAACAATGCAAAAAGCTGGAGACATTATAGAGGAAAGACTTCTCCCACAGTAAGAAATCAGATTATAGAGCATCCCTACGAACATACAAGGAGGAAATTAAAAAAAGCCCAAGCCTTATACTTCAAGGAAAAGATTTCCCTTGCAGCCAACTCCCCCAGGCAAATCTTCCGGATTGCTAAAAAAATACTAAAAGTCCCAGATCCACCTACGATCCCTGACTCTTCAGGACACCGGTGCAACAACCTTGCGCAATTCTTCTCCTCTATAGTGCAAATTATTCTTAAGCTTCTTCCTGTGAAAGATAATGTCTTTTTAACTAATGCTACCAGCCCCCGTCAAGCCGTGAATTCTCCCCTCTTGGAGATTTTTGCCCCCCTCACATTGGAATCTCTCCCACCTATTCTAGCTTCTGTGAAAAGTGGGTCACCACTCGACCCTGCACCACTTAACATCCTGAAAATGGCAGCATCCACTGTCATCCCCTCCATCCTCAGTGTGATCAATGCTTCCATCACCTCGGCCTGGTCCCCCCAGAGTGGAAAAGAGCGATGGTAAAAGCACTAATAAAGAAACCCCATTAGGATCCCAGTGACCTTGGCAACTACCAGCCCATTTCGCTTCTCCCTGGAGTGAGTAAAATCGCAGGAAAATATGTTAACGGTACACTTTCTGCGTTTCTTGAGTCTCACAATCTGCTTGACCCATCACAATCCGTCCTCGCCAAGGAACCGAAACCGTTCTGTTAATGGTAGTGGAGGAAGCAAGAAAGATCCTCGACTCAGGAGGCTCATCTGCCGTCATCCTCCCTGACCTTAGCGCGGCCTTTGACCCGGTGAACCATCAAATCCTGGTTCACCGCCTCAGGAACGTGGGAGTGTCATGCATCGCTCTCACCTGGCTTCAATCCTTCTTGGAAGGAAGGTTTTTTCAAGTCTTTGAAGATGATATCATCTCAGATCCTGTACCCTTGCAGTGCGGAGTCCCTCAGGGCTCCCCCCGAGCCAAACTCTTTTTAATGTTTATATGCCTCCCCTAGCGGACATCGTTGCCCCCTTTGGGATTCACATTGTGTCTTACGCCGATGACCCGCAGCTGGTCGTAACATTGAATCAAGCTGACCTTTCGCCCACTGACCTCCACTCCTGTCTGGAGGAAGTGGCTAAGTGGATGAGTCTTTCCCATCTGACACTCAATGGTGACAAAACCGAACTGATGATGCTTGGTAACCACCTAAGTGTCAACATTAATGCTCTCTGGCCAGCTTGCATGGGGACGGCCCCGGTCCCAAAATCTGAAATAAAAAGTCTAGGCATCTGGCTAGACCAAGACCTCTCCTTCAAAATCCAAGCCAGGAAGACGGTCGCTTCATGCTACGGCCTGCTTAAAATGATCCGTAAAATACTCCCCCCTGCTTCCATTCCAAGCAAAAAAGATACTGATTCAGGCCCTGATCCTTTCTAGGATAGATTTTGGCAACGCCCTCTATCTGGGGTCGCCCAACGCTGTGGTCACATGGCTTCAGATTGTCCAGAACTCGGCAGCAAGACTGCTCACCGGTACTGGCCATCGCTGTTCTGCAAAGCCCGCAATCTGTTCCCTCCCAGTGCAGGCGAGAGTCAATTTCAAGGCCCCCTGCGTGGCCCACAAGTCTCTGCAAGGGAACGACCCCCCATTATCAAAGCCCTGATCCATCCTTATAAAGCCTCCAGAAACCTTTGCTCCATCTGGCAGTAGTTCCCAGAATTAAGAGAGCCAGAAGCGGGGGCAGGCTTTTTTCATACAATGCCCCCAAACTTTGGAACACTCTTCCACTCCACCTTTGTAGGGAACCCAACCACCTCATTTTCCGAAGGCATCTAAAAACCTGACTTTTGCCATAAACTCTGGTCGTTCTCTCTTTGGTTTTGCTCAGCGCTGGGACTCTCCCGGGTAGCCATGCGCTTTACAAGAACCCCTTTCATTTCATTTCATTCAATACCTTGGAGGCCAAGATACACAGTACAAGGTGAGAAATCAAAGTTATTCCAGGACCCAATAGGCAGCAAAAATCATAAGTGGAACAGAGAAAAAGCAATGGCTGTCTCAAAATGGACAGAGTTCTGTGAGAAAAGTGAGAAGTCTCTGGCTTACCCTTAACACACGCGGTTTTTATACACATTTTATGAATAGGTAATAAGCAAAAACTGCAAATTCGGAGTGGCATTACTAGAGATAATATATATTGAGCAAATCAGAATCATGAGTGTCATGATAATAATCTTAACACTAACCCATTCATAAGGCAGAGGAAATCTCCCATTAGCTTCCACAACAACAGCGCAGTCCGGAGATAAACAAAAGAATATAAAACTTTTTCAAACAAAGACTCGTATACCTGTGTTCTGCAGCAGGCCTGCATCGGAACCATCCACAGAAGGGGCCTTTAGAATGTTACTTTAGGTACACAATGAAAGTTTCATTGACAATACATGAAAATAACAAATTGCGTCACAATGCCCTGTTCTCTGCGTAGACTGTGGAGAGAGAAAACATACAGGGGGGAACTGATTGGAAGTGGTAAGGAGCACGTTGAACAGATGCCAAATACAGCATCCATTTTAATAAAATGGTGTGACTGCAGAAACGAAATGACGTGAATAAACCCACAACTAACTCTCTAAATAAAACCGTTTCAAGCACAAGGTTAATAATGCATCGGTTACGACTATATTCATTAAAAAATTAGTAGTCAAAAGTAATTTGTCACCCAAAATTGCACATTTCGCTTCCACAATTTCATATACCAAACATAGCCTCCATGCATACCTTTAATTAAATAGAGATGGGGGCAACGAGGTTGAATCCAGAGTCAGTTTTGAAAATAATGGCATTATGATGACTTGCTTTCAGGCACAGCCTCAAATCACCTTACGAGGTAGTAGTGTGCATCATTAAATGTATGTCACTTTACCAAATATGTGTCTACTGGTGTATGATAGATGTCCTGCATAGGAATACAGGCCTAATCCTACATTCTAAAATAACCCAGCCGGGCATGGCTCTCCTGAGCTGCCTGTTCTGGGGAAGGAACTGTTGATCTTGGCCCTGTTCAACACTTTGTTTACTTGTCTGTTGTAAGGAATTTGGTAACTAAAGTACTCAATTCAACGTTGTAGAATATAAGAGATTATAAAGATCTTCCTCGCCTTTCCTTAATTAGGATTATTTCTACAAAATGACTCTCGAACTTTCTACAGTTTGCTGAAAATCTCCAGATTCAAATGTGGACTTCGAGATGTGAAGTGCCAGAGGCCGAATAACATCTATTGGGGTGCATGCGCAACCAGGCAGGACCCACATGAGCTATGCAAATGAAGTACAACCTCTCACCTGGTTCTCTTTGTGTATAGCTTGGGAACCATCTTTTTCACATGGGTGTTTTTTGGAATGTTATTAATGGGACCACATCTAGCCTCTCGCTCCTGAAAAGCAGAGCAATGCCGTGCCTAATTATGCCATATCCGTAATCCATTGATTGTTCATATTTATGTAGCTGCACACCACTGCAAAAATATCGGATTGTAGCACCATGAGAATAACTTATTTTGAGTGCGTTTGTCACTGTACAGTACCATAAAAAAGATTTTTTGTTGTTACCCGGCATATAAGCCATTACAGATATTCTGAGACGTATTTGTCAAGTATGATATTTGCTGTTGTTCAACATATGACTTAACATGTGATGATTATTTATACCTTTTCATTTTTCTTTTTCCTTTCTTTTCTGGGTTTCCTCTACTTGTTTTACCTTTTCTGTTTGTGTCTTTTCTCCTGTACTTCGTCTCCATGCACATTTGTCCCACCAACCTTTTATGATAGTACACAGCACTATCAATATGCCATATTAATAATGATGTACGAATCAGCCTTGAAAAAGCCTTTGGCTTGATAGCCACATGGGTGAAACATGTGTTGGCTGTTCATTTACCTATATCACCCCGTTTACTTGGTTGGAAATAAAACATGGAATTTTGCACATGATCTCTGCAAATTGGGACATTTATTCCAAGAACTGAGTTGCAATTTGCAGTACCTGTCTCTTTCTACATTTAAATGTTTTAGAGGATATACTTTTCACAAGAAGGTACCAAATTGAATTTTGAGTATGAACATTTCTATAAACATTATTGCTATAGTATTTGCATAATTAAATCAAACTTTAACATACTACAGATAGGTTAATAAATGATAGAGATTAGACTGATAAGGAGATCGAAATATGAACAGAGTAGCTTGAGGAAAAGTCTGTGATTCACAGATTCACATTCAGAGGCCATTTTTACATGGTGAAAATAATATGAAAGGGTTCACTGTTGCGAGTATGTTTGTTGTGTACAGCAGTCACATTACTCCTGGAGGATATTGAAATCCAGACACTCTATGTTATTACGTCACAGCAAAGTAGAAGACATTTTTTACGGCTGTGATGACACTCGTGGAAGCAGTCCATTCCTGGACTCCTCCCACCTCACCCGGATCTCCAGTGACCAGATTAATGTAGTGGAAAGGCATTTGGTTCTTGCCTCCTTCCTCTGCTCTTGAGAGACCTAAGTAAGGCACTGAAATGGCAGAAGATGTTCTGATGTTTCCTTTGCTTCCTCAACCTCTTGTACGTTTCAGCCAACATGATGGTGTTGGTTGAATGTGGTTGGTGGTATGGTTGGTTGACAAACTGACCCTGTTCTGGGGCTGTCTGTGACAAAACTGTTAGCATGTTTCTGGCACTCCGCTCTCCTATTGACAGCAGAATAGCCTGCAGTCAGGTCGTGAGGATAAATGAGGCAATGGATGGTGGTGGGGATGGTAGAAGGACCCAAGTAGCACTTCCACAACTGTGAAAGTGTCTCTCTGGGCACTGATGCTTCAATGCTGTCGATTACAGCAAATATAAACAAATTCTCAGAAACAAACGATAGTTGATGTGTTTTTACTTTTCAAAACATAAATCCATGAATATTTTATCTTCCATTCTCATTTTAAATGAACAAGTTGAAGTATTACATCATACATCATACGTCATCATGGTTGTTGCACAAAGATTCCATCCCTATGCATTTTGGCACTGGCTTACCGCTTTGAGCTTATACTCCCCATTTTCCGACATAGGTAAGCGTTCAAAAGCACCATTTTTTGAAGGCTACTTCTAGATTCTTAGAAGCATGTTACCAATATCGGCTTTTTGAAGCTAAACGCACAGTCTGTGATGTCTATGCCACATCCGTGGCTGTATCACATTGGGTTGAATGGGGTTTTCACATCTTGAAACATCCCAGCACACGTCCACATTTAACAGGACTTTGCAGACTTGGATTCTTTTATAAGCCCATTTAAAAAAAAAAAACAGCCCGGTTACATTCGGCAGTTGTCGAGCCATCGCGTTGCTTGCACCGTATTTTGATCGTTTTTCAGTCACTACCACTACGACACTTTGAACACACAGATTCTTTAATACTCAGTTTCATATTTCTAGAGGAGGTGAGCTAAGCTACTTCTTGCATGTTTGGGATCACCACGCCGGTTCACATTTATCACAATACTGCAGAGATTACACGCGGTATCACTTACACTATGCCATATGCAGAACTCAGTGGTGATGGTGATTGATAGAGTGGCAATTCCCCATTAGTTACTGTGACTGTTTACATTTATTATATTTATATTCCCCCAACGAAGGCCCAGTGCCGAAATGCATAGGGATGGATCTATGTGTAACAACCATGATGACGTATGATGTATGATGGAATACTTGGAAGATAAAATGTTCATGGATTCATGTTTTGAAAGAATGTATGACGTTACAACGAATTCCGTTGCAACGCATGCCTTTACCACGCATGCGTTACAACGGAATTCGTTTTCCACGCATAACCTTTACCTCGAATACTTGCGTGGTGACTTCATACGTCGTTAAGAGAAAGCGGAAGTTTATTTTCCGATTTCTCTTAAACGACGCTGATTATCTCCATATCCCGACGTGACTTCAGGTGAGTTTTTTTTGGGGGGGGGGGAGACCCCCCCAAGCCCTCCTTTTTTTACTTTTTACCTTTACCACATATGCCTTTACTACAAACCTCGTAGTAAAGGTATGCATGGTAAAGGCTTTCGTGGTAACCACGCATGCGTTGTACTGCATGCGTTGTTAAGGATTTCGTGGAAACGGCTTCGTTGTAGTGGCCGTTTCCCTTTTGAAAAGTAAAAACACATCAACTATCGTTTGTTTCTGAGACTTTGTTTATATTTGCTGTAATCAACAGCATTGAAGCATCAGTGCCCAGAGAGACACTTCCACAGTTGTGGAAGTGCTACTTGGATTCTATATGTTACGCTCCCGAGCGAGGAACGAGTTTCTAGAGCACGGCATACAAATACATTTAAAAAATAACTCACGCAGTGCACGATCTTACTTTGTTGATGGTAGGAGGACACCAGGTATTTTATTTTCTATTTTCTTTTAATAGAGGGACTTATGCTCAGGTGCAGGACACCCTGTATATATTTATTTAACTCCTAGATGTGAGGTCATGTTGTGCATGAATTATCTGCCCTTGAGCTGATCCATGATGTGGGTTTAGTGGAACATACGCCACATAAAATAGCAACTTTGGTGCTGTTAATAATTCACACTAGTCTCTGATGTCACTTGGTACCCCGCAGTGAAAAACATCCTGTTTATTGATGGCTATAATTCCATGTGTTCACAAAAGTTAGTTCATTTGGAACTGGCAACAACACAATCTATGAAAAACAGAGGGAACACGGAATAGAAGAGTATCAAGCATCCCTACTGTATTGGCTGATAAAACCTGCCTGGCAATAAATTACTTTGAGTAAAGGAGGCCTTTAGAAATTAAAGATTTGTCATCCAAGTAAAAAAGTTGATGCTACATACAATTTTAAAAGTTAATTCATCATGCAGTGAGACCACTAAATATTACGGTTGGAGTAATATGGTTTTACCTATGACTCTCCAGAATGAACTTGGTTGTTGCATATGTGGACTACAACACACTCCCACAGACTAGTTATGACAGGTCAATGACGGGACATAGTGGAGCAATCATTGACGGAGCAGATGAATGTTTATAGGTAAACACTTTTTTACCTTTTACATGTGATGTCTGTCTGACAGGCGAAGGAACTAGAAGCTCCTTACATGCCAAAATAATTTACTCGGAAACACAAATGCACACACAGCTCTTCCCATTCATTTAGGTTCTGTTCCCCATTTGTTGCTCAGGATCCCCTTCATCTCTTTTCCTCTGCTAATGAACTTGGTAGCACCTCTTGTATTGCTTTTGACAAGTAAACAAAGAGCAGGGGTGGGGAGTATTTTTGTTTGAAATTTTGAGCTGCCAACTTGCTATTCTTCAGACTTTCTAAGTTCTAGATGTCTCCTTCATTAGGGGTTATTCATGTGTTTCCTGGGCATCCCTTACTTTAAAGGCATTTTAGGTCTGACTCAGCCCATGTTTTGTCTATTGTTTCTCTATTGACTTTCCAGTTTTTCTTTTAAAGAAATAAATTAATAAGTGCTTCATTTTTAAAACTCCTGTCATTTTCCCAGAGAGCCACGCCGCTAGTACAATTGAGGGACTATTAAATACTCATCTACCATGGGTGTCGACAGTTAGTCACCAGATACATCATTGAGATTCCTCTAGGCCATTTTCTTGGACTCCTTGCTACTGTGCAACAGAAGTGCTCAGCTGTTGCAGGGTTGTGCACAGCCATTCCTCAGATGTCCACACGAGTACTCAGCCATGCATCCTACATGCCCCATAGGATTTGAAAAAGTTACGCTGCTCCGGTTTAACGAGTGGTCAGCCAGACTGTATCCCTACAGCTCTTGAAAAGAGACTGCCAAAGATTGTTGGCTTTTGTCCATGGCACAGCAAAGTACTAGGTTATCGTTATTGCCTATATGACATACCAATAAGCATTATTCCCCAAACTATGCAATATTCCCAGACCTCCTGCTGGCACTTTAAAAGCTGCTCGCATTGGAAACCATACTCCTGATAGAGGTTCTGAGACATAAGTGAATGGTCCTTATCAGCCATAGATTGGTGGAAGACATGTTGGAGAGATCTACTGATAAGGACTTTGGTAATATCCCATATTCTTTTGTCTTTGTGAAATGTCAAGAAGTGGCCACAGTATAAAGCTTCTTGGGCCCTGCTGATGACATGAGGCTGATCGCTTCAGTTATTCCTTGCCTATTCAGTTTGTGATTGGTGGGTAATTGCTGTGTACTTTTCACTGGTACAGTAATGGGAAATGAACATGGCCCATGGCAGTTTTGGCTTAATGTGAGAGAGTTAAAAAAAAAATATGGAAATTATTGTGCAACTTATATGAACTACAATCGGCTTTCCAACCACTGAGTGTTATTGTATTAGTGTGGGCCTGGAGGCTTATATAATGTATCGTAATTGCATTTATATAGTGCTTGCTACCCCTGATGAGATGCTTAAGTGCTTTACTCCAGGCAGTACGCTGTTTTGGAACCAAAGGTTAGTAGTTTTTTCAGTACTTATTTTTCGTGATTGGGATTAGATTTGTGCTCTTACAGAAGCTATTCCATGTGTTGAGTCCCGTTTCAAAGTGGTGGATTAAGTTACTTAGAAGGGGGTATGGGAATTCATGCAAATAGTTGGTGGTATTCGTAGATGAGCTACAGGAGATTAGGTATTATTAGTTTGCCGGGGTATGGCTTTTAAAACAGAGGTTGTGAACTTTGAGATGAGGTTTCGGCAATTTTCTAAAATTCAATAGTAGGTTTTAAGGCCTCCATAAATGTTATTTACAGTAGGCTGTGCTAAGAAAGAGAAGACGTGCTGGGGATGGAAATTAAGGGGTGGGTTGTTGAAAGAAAAATGGAGAGGAAACATTTGGAAGTTTTTAAGCAAGTTCAGTTTTTATTGGAATAAATGGGAGACTTTTTTGAGATCACATGCAATTTTACGATGCAAAACGGTAGAAAGAAACAACATTGTTTGTATGTGAGATAGTGCTACAATATGTACATTTGATAAACATTAGAAACAAGTGAATAGCCTAGCATAGCCTACTGCTTAGGCCACATATTAAGCAAGAACAGCTAATCCGCGCAAAGGCTGGAAGCATGAAGTAATGGCTGTATGTATATATACAGAAATAATTAGAGATTTAGGCTGCGCTCAAAGGCACTCATGGTCATAGAAATACGACAGAGTATACGCGGCAAATAATGCAAGCATCACAAAACTCTGCAGCCAGAATGTTGGTGGGTCTTCCGCGCTCTTGTCCTGTGGGTGCCACTATTCGAGGGCTGCACTGGCGTCCTATGGAGAAGCGGATTCATTTTAAATCGCTATGTCTATCCTTCAAGAGCCTGAAAACTGCCAGTCTTGAGATACTGAGCGACCTTCTGATTCCTTATGTCCCCCGTCTCCCCCCCCCCCCCCCCCCCCCCCCTCCGGCAGCTTCGCTCATTGGGGCAACACTTGGTTGTTGTTGCTCGGGTCAAGCTATGCCGTGTAGGTGGGTGTTCGTTCCGTTGTCTGGCCCCCAGGCTATGGAACTCGCTGCCTGTACAAATTTGGGGTTTGGACTGCTTGCTTGCTTTTAGGAAAGCTATTAAAACCTTCCTCTTCCCTTCAGTGTAGTCTCTGGTCCGGTGAGGTTCGCTACGACTTGACCTGCTGTGTGTGTATTGCGATCTCTTGCAGCGCCGGGACGCCCGTTTGCTGGGGCAGCTGAGCGCTATAGAAAACTGTTTAACATAACATAACAGGTTGTGCAAATACTGGAGCAGACGTCTTCTAATGTTCACCCTAATTGTTTGGCTAACAGTATTAATTACGAAAGCAAGCTGTAACCCATTTTTAGATGTCCCAAATTGTATCTTGGCACAAGATGGATGTGAGGATAGCTTCCCATACTGTAAAAGTGTCTTGTCTGCCTTCCTGTGGCTGGAGTGTGGAGATCCTGACAGTCAGGTGAGAAGGATGTAGACAGCGCTACTTATAGCAATTCCATAAACCTTGGTAGCAAGGGGGTGCTGATTAGTTCTTCCTTGGCTCTTCTATTTGATAGATTGTAGGGGTGAAGGGTGGGACTGTAGTTTCTGTTGTTCAAGGTGAGGACATTTCTAGTCAAGCACATGTAATAGCAAAGAGAAGCCAATAAGTCAATCAAATGCTACCATGGGGAAGAGAGGGAAAAACAAAGGATTCATCCTCCCGAGGTAAATCATTCAACACCAAAAAAATCCTATTTCTACAAAGTTTGAAACAAAATTTTCACAAATCCACAATCTTTATGGTTCCTTTTTTAGACACTCACACACCCTATTGGTGGTCTGCTCCATTATCAGGTCTCATTCTGGTCCCTAACAACCAGAATGGGCTCAACCATATTCCAAAGCGCACTTTTGATAATTTCCTGCTGTGGACTTAGCAATAAAAATACCTCCAAACACCTAAGTATCCCTTTATTTTGAGTGTTCCTGGTCAAGGAAGAGAAGCAGCAAAAATAGGTGCTTCAAGTGACTTGACACCCTTGACAAGTGTGTGACTACAGGGGCGTGTCTCCCTCTTCTGCAATCTAGCAAAAATGAAATTTCAGGGACCGAAGACAATAACGTTGTGGGATAGGGAGAATTAGCCTTCTGCATGCTATTTATGTTGTGTGTAACTTATTTTCCTAATCGAATAGATGTTAGGTTGACTGACAAATTCTAGACAAAATCATACCGGGCATTTAATTCTCCTAGTCCTGATGAAAGCCCTGGACCCTATGGCCGTTAATGTTGAGAGCTGAAACTTGTCAACTCTTGAAGGCTGTAGGACCATTATCTCCATAAGCACAGTGTTCTATGATTTTTAATCCTACCGGGGACACCAAAAATAAAGGGATACCTAAGTGTTCCGAGGCATTTTTATTGTGAAGTCCTGAAAATATCCATAGTGCTACCTGGAATATGGTTGAGCCTATCCTAGTTTTTAGGGACTTGGATGAGACCTGATGATGAAGCATGAGACCAATAGGGTGTGTGAGGGTATGTAGAATGAAAAGTAAAGATTGTGATTTTGTGAAAATGTAGCCTCAAATATTGTAGAAATAGGATACTGTTTGGTGTTGAATGAGGGCATTTCTAGGTCAGGCCTGCCCTTTGCCTGTCCATAACTGCTTCTTCAGATAGTTTAATGAGAGCCCGGGGCTTATAGCTCACATTTCATTGCGTGTGTTATGGGTACTCCTCCTTGGAGCAGTGCTCCATGCTGTGAGAAGCATCACTCTACACAAAGACAGGGAGCCTGGCAAGGACATATGAAAACAACCAAATCGGTTATTAAGCACGTGACTGTTCCGACCCCACTCACCTGACAACAAAGGTACTACAGGAGCGAAGATGGCCCGAGTCACCCCCTAACAGTGCCTTAATCCCTCGAGCGATATTCAATTATAATCACCCGTGCGGGCAACGCACCCAGGGACAAACCGGTTAACGTCAAATAATAGTGGTGATACAGGTATTCATACGGCCATCCTCTAGACTGCAGGCATACCACATCTCCATACCAGGAACATACTGCAGCAAGAAGAAACAAAAGACAACAGATTATGAGAAAGGGATAGACCCACTGGATAGAACGTTATGCAAAAGATAATGTCACCCAAATACCCCCCTTCCACCTTATCCTTCACATACCCAGAACAGAACGTGGGAATCACTCTTAAGGCAATCCTGAGGTCTCTTGAAAATTGGAAGGAAGGGGGGTGAGGAAAGGTATCTACAAAAGAAGTTCCAAGCAAAATCATGTAACACCAGGTTCTCCCAGAATGTGGGGGGGAAAGGAACACCTCCAGAAAACTGGTGATCAAAAAACCCGCGGGCAAAAATAATATAGTCCCAGAAATCCCTTCTCAGTGCACTGAAGTAACTAATGTTCTCAAAAAAGAATATGGACAATATATCTCTCCTAGAGACCACAAGAATCCACTGCTTGTTTTTGCCCTTCAGCTAGGAAAACCATGGTCCAGGCGTTGATTACATCAAGGCTGGATTATGGGAACGTTCTCTACTTGGGAGCCAGCGCCAAGTGCACTCAAAGGCTGCAAAACATTCAGAATGCAGCGGCACGCTTGGTCTTGACGCTGCCCAGGAGAGCACCCTCGAAGAAAGCACTGAGAACACTACACTGGCTTCCAATCAAGGAAAGGGTAATGTTCAAAGCCCTGTGTACTGGCCATCGGATTCTACAAGGGAAAGGGCCCTCATATCTACACAAACTGATTAACCCGTACCATCCATCCCGACAGCTCAGGTCCAGTGGGACAGGACAGGTCCTAGTTCCTAATTTCAAAAGAGTGCGAATGGGAGGACACTCCTTTCGCATTCTAGCAGCCCAACAATGGAATAGACTGCCGGGGAATCTCCGGCTGGAGAAGGCAGAGGCAGTTTTCCACAAAGGGCTGAAAACGCATTTATTTCCCAAGGAGTAGGCAAGGAGTTGGTAGGGTAAGGTAGGATTGTGAGGAAGACGTAAGCAACTGTAGGTGAAGCGTTCGGGCTTTATGATGGCTTCTACAGCGCGGGGACACACCAGTTGGTGTAACCAGGCACTTTACAAACTCAGTTATTATTATTATAACTCCTGGTGAATCCAATTTGAACTGTAGAGGAAATGATGTCCCACGAAGAGTCTGCTCCAGCCGGAAAACAGACACGTTCTTTAAAGCAAAAGGGGATCCAATCACGCCAAAACAGGAGTCCAGTGGAGCAGGGAACAGAGATCCAGACAACAGGACGCCAGGATACCAAAGGCCGAAGTGCTTCCGGGGCCGAAAACCGGAAGAGAACCCAAGCAATGATAGGAGTGAACAGGGGCTTTATATACGGACCATAGCCCCACCCATCCACCCCTCACAATGCTAGTTACAAAGGGGAACTCCTACCCACCTACCCGAGAACAGGAACAAATTCCCGCCTCAAGTGGTTCCGCCCACCAGTCCCGCCCACAAGTTCCCGCCCACCGATCCTGCCCGCCTGTTCCCTCCCGCCTGTTCCCTCCCGCCTGTTCCCGCCCACCTGTTCCCGCCCGCAAGTTCCCGCCCACAAATCCTGCCCGGAGCGGGACCGCAAGAAAGAAAAGAAAGGGGAAAACAACCCATACACAGCGCTCAGACCACAACAGTGACACTCACCATCTGTTGGAAATGTAGCATTTTTCCTAATGTTGGAAAAGAGATTAAAGTTAAAACAGAGCTCCTTTCCTCCTGTTTACTAAATGAAAACACATTGGTGAATATGAAATTAAGAAACTTGGGGAGGTTGAACTACGGTCCCTGATAGAGTTGTGCCAGAATCTGATGAAAACGAGGAAGATCAACTAAAAGACACACAGAGAAGAAAAGTGGTGCTTGCGTTTCATTTAGTAAAGTCTATATTAAGCATGCACTTTTTGGTTCATGTGCCTTCCCCCATCAAACCTTTCAAGGAATTTTTTCACAATGCAGTTTGGCTACTTTCAACCTCACGGAGGCCCACTCTCCCAAAACTCTCAGAAGAGGCAGAGGATGCAAATCAGAGTCCCTAAACATAGACCCCACTGGTGAAGAGCAAGTAGTAAAGTACAATCATGATCGCTCCTTACAGAATGTCAATCCAAAATCAATCTCCTTCCACAACATTTGTGACTATAAGCCAACCTGTGCACAAACCGGCTTCCCTGGCAGCCGAGGTGCCACCGCTGGGCTGCTGTCTCAAACATACACAAATCAGTGCATGGATTGGCCTGAATTCATCACCTCCTCCTTTCTGCTGCTGGGACAGTCGTAACCGAGGTACAATGATCCTTACTTGATCCGGGGACCATGGTGCAGTTTTGCGAGACTCCAAGTTGTGCAGCTCTACTGGTGCCAACATTTCTCCGGAGAAAGAGTCACAGGAGAAATCTCTGCAAACTCCTAAAGACACTCCTAACCCTACACACTGCAGGCCTACGCTCCCTGCAGCTCTCTGCAGCTCTCTCACACTTTGTGGGCAGAACTCTGTTGTGAAGTAGAAGACACAGGAAACAGATGTCCTACACAGCAGAATGTATTGAGGGTAACACAACATTACCAACAGCACACCTCAAGTTCAGCCTCTGGTCAGCAAATTACCTCTTTGGAATGTGTCTCAGTTAACCAGCTGCAAAGATTATCTACATGTGTAGTGCTCTAAGATAACACGGATGAAGGACTACACAACACAGTCTATACCCCCAGCAAGCCCCTTTCTCTCTATCCACATACTACACAGAATTCTTCCAAGCACCGGTCTCTTTCCTGTATCGACACACATTGGCCAACATTTGTCTGTTGAAGTCTGCACATGGCTTGCCTCCTCATCCCTTTGTTATGTCTGCCGACTGTGGAGCTCAATTGAGTGTACTGAGCACTCTCACTTCCCTCAATCCCTGTAGACCCCAGCACTTTAAGTTCAGGAGATAATCCAATCCTTCATCCCAGCAGAGAGGGTGCCATGCTAATGCTTGGGCACGGTCACCATTGGAAGCATGAAATTAGTCCTTCCTGAAAGAACACTGAGTGGCTGGCCTGCGTAATGTATCTGCGAGTGACAACCTTATTTTGCAACTCTGCAAGTTTTTCCCCTAAAAGTCAGGTGACGATTTTAGACCCTACAAAGGTATCTCCAAAAATAACAGCCTTTGCATCGCATGTGCTGCCATTTCTCTTTGTAGGACTGTCTGGTGCTCCCTGAACCTGCCTGGGCCGGTGCTAGAGGCCAGCCCGCCCCTGGAGCTACCTCTGCCAGTACCAGGTGCTGGATTTCCCTAGAGGTGGCTCTGCCTCTGAAGCTCCCTCTGCCAGTTGTTACTCTTTCCATGTCATGGTGTTATATATGCCAGAGGCCAGGTCTCCATGAGGTCAACCTCCCCTGAAGCTCCCCATCCCGATGCCACAGGCCGGACCCAGTGGGTTACTCGGTCCATGGAGCACCCTTTCTGCTGTCCCAGTCCGAGGCACCTAGAAGTTGTTTTGCCTCTGGTGCTCCCGAATTTTTTGTTTGAGGACCAGTCTCCCGCAGACTTTGAAGATCCCTGTGTCCTTATCAGAGGCCAGACTCCAATGGTTACTTCGTCCTCAGAACTTCCAATACTGGCGCGAAAGGCTGTATCGCTCTGTGATCCTTCTGTTCCTGGAGCACCCTGCGACAGTGCCAGGGACCAGGTCTTCGAGAGCTGTAATTCACAAGAGCCTCACTGTGTAAATGTATCCATAAGATCGTGTCAGCTTCTAGGCCTCCACCTCTCCCCTCTAGTTGCACAGGAGACTTACTGTGACTTGCTTCCCTTCAGCCATAAGTGGATTTCCGCATAGAAGCTCCTTCTTCTCCTCTGCAGTTGCACAAAGGCCTTACTGTAACCTGCATGTCTTGAGCCATAAGTGGGTTCGTGCTTATAGGATTCTCCCTACCCTGTGTAACTCCCAACAGGTCTTACTGTGACCCGCATATCTTTAGCCATAAGTGGGTTCCTGCTTGTAGGGTTATTCCTCTCCTCTTATGGCTACTCCTAATAGGTTACTGTTAGTGTCACTAAGTCAATACCTGCTTCCAGGGCTCCCATTCTCCTCTCTAATTGCTCACGAGACTTCCTGTGACCCGCAACTCTTAGCCATAGGTGGGTTTCTACATATTTGTTTCTTCCCCTTTTGTGTTGTTGCACAAGAGATTTAATGTAACCTGCTATGTTTATCCATAAGTCAGTGTCTGCTTCTATGACTTCCCTCTCCTGCGTCGTTGCTCAAGAGCCATACCCGCCTTGGCTTGGCCTAAATGTGTCTGCTTTTGTGTTTCTCCTGAACAATCGCCGATCTCTCCAGAGCACCTCTCTTTAAAGAAGGGCACCCTCAGAAGCAATTAACTCTATAGTTTTTTTAATAGCTCGAATAAAAAAGTCGCTTCAAGCCGCGCGCTGTTGGTAGGCAGGACCGCGCCGGCCACGAGGACGCAGCCGCCCTCTGACCTCTCTATTTCCGTGACGCCCAGGCATGGACTCCTGTCTCGAGGCATCGGTCCTCATTCCGATTCATGGCATCTTTTCACCCCGAGCAGTGACAGGGCGGCTCTTAGTCCTGACTGAAAGGGCCTCTGTGGTGAGAGCCCCGGGGGAAACCAGGGTACAATTGGGGTCATGTGTGCAGCAGCTGCCGTTTACAGCAGCAGTATTGTGCAGTCTTCACCCTCTTCTGGGTGAGGAAACCGCTGTGCCCTGACCCACAGACGCTGTTTTGTGAACCATTCAAGCAAATATTACGGCTTCACTTCACTTCACCACAGAACCGGGGATTTCAACTTACAACAACCCAGTGCGTTCAGGCATTTGTAGCCCAGCTGGTTTATTTGGGTGTGAATACTGGAACCCCTCCAGGGCTCTGGTAGTAAATAGACACGGAATTTCGTGATTATACATAACCACTTTGTCACATTATGCTTAAGCTACATCCATGTAGGTTACAGTGGTGGAAACAGACCTGGGGTTCAACGATGCTAACCCATGAGATTACATACTAGAACGCATATGATTCACAGATCTGCTTGGCAACTTCATGGATCTCCTTTTAAACCTAAATAAGCACTATTTTTTTCCCCTCGCCACGCAGTAATAAATTGCTTTCTTGACATTTGCGCTGATTTTCACTAATCAGTATAGAGCACCAACAAAGGGGCATTAGTGTTTAAATCAAGTCATGAAGAAAGGATATTTGTTAAGGTACACCCTAGTTGCCATAATGAATCTGCAGAGGGCATTTCCTATTGTTATGGCAGGCACCAGTCTCCATGTTATGGTGCTCAGCATGTCTGCGACATAGTGAATACTAAATGCAGTGAAACAGGCTGAGTAGCCGGAGAGCCTGCCCTCAATTTAGTCATATTTTGTGTGTTTCGGCTTCATTTGAAGTTATATGGAAAAGGTTCTGATGACAGTGTGGACTTGTTAAGACTAGCCCGAAAATTTCGTGTGCTGTGTTGCCCAAAGTGCCAAAAATAGCGCAGCATCAAATTGACAATACGTCTTGCCCCAATTATGTAATTGGCCCTGCATGTGCTAAATATTTAGTTCAAGAGCGCAACGCTTAACATGAGTTAGCGAGTAGGGACTTGTGTGACTTTAGTTCTTGAAGCACTCCTTCAAACACAAAATCTCCTTGTGAAGGCCCCAGCCCAGGATTAATCACGTATTCTTCTTGTAATTAGCAGGGACATGTCATGTAATTTCCCAATGCCCAAATGATTTGTGCGTGGTTTTATTTGGTGCTAGTGTTAAACTCAAATTGAGGTCTTCACAAAATCCTAGAGATATGTGCGCAGTTCCATCCTGTGACACCCCCTTTACTTGAATTATTTGAGGTTTGCCGCAAAGATTGTGTGCACTTTCAGTGAGAACATCCTTGACCCTGGTAAAGCTTGGTACATCCCTGCTCCAGCAGCAATAGTCTGAGAGTAAAATGTACTTGACGTGACAGCTGTTGCTGGGCTCTGTCAACATCTTGGTCTATGTATCTTCCGAATTGAACTTTTCCTGGAATGATACGGCTTAAGTTTACATGAGGGCTTTATTAAAGCATTGAGGAAGTGGGGTTTTCTGTATATCCGTCTTAAGGTACAATTATTAAATGACCCCGTCACTGGTCATGTGTACCTTTGTTGGTCGGCAGAGAGAAATGATGAGGAGCAACCATCTACATAGCAATACATCATTAAAGTCTTTCAGTTTTAGTCAATAAAGATAATTGGTGTGAGTTACAGGGTTTTATTTTACGAATTGTTTTTTATTCATCAGGTATTAATCTTAGAATTCAGCATTAAAAGGTAATATAATCCATCAATTGATACTTTATTATAAAGTAGAAAAATATATTTGTTAAAATCACAGTCAATAGTGTAATAATACAGCAAGCGTGTTCCATAAAGGAAGCACTCGTTTCTCAATAAGCTTGGATAATTAGAGAGAAAGGTATCAGTTCAGTTACCCATCAAAAGTACTGAAGGGAGAATCCTCGCAGAAGCATAAAGCCTTTGCATTATAAGCTGAAATGTATTCTCAGCCCAAAAATTTCAGTAGACAATTCAGGAATCTAAATAAGGCAGCCTCTTATGAAGAGAAGGCATCAGAAACTAAGGGACGAGTCTCCAGCCAGGGAGTCAGGGGAAGGAATCCACTAGCTACTGTAGGAACATGAACTAATATAAACACACAAATTCTATGTTGCAACAATATTTTCTTTCATCTTCTTCATCCTCCAGTAGAATCTCGGCAACTCCCGGGAATAAGAAAATGCCCCATTTTCTCAGGCTGGTACAATAATACATTGAACTTTGAAAAGTTACATCGGTGATGTCTTGCTGTAGAAGCAGTCTTCCCATGAATCATTCTTCCGGACAAATCCTTTTCTCTTGTGAGAACTCACTATCATTTGTCTAATACATCACAAACGCCTATTCACTAGCCAACAGTAGGCTTCTGAAGTAGCAACATCTGCAGTAAAGTGAAGAAAATCATCTTGCACAAACGACTACCAATGTGAAAAACAGTCTTTTCAGGATTATTGCATATCATTTAATATGGTATCTACAGGTTAACTTAAGTCATCACTTTATCACATGCAGGCCACTAACACTTAAATATGGTTACCTAATACAAATTTTGCATTTAGCATATGTTTTATTTATCTGTAAACTTGTGCACATTATTAATAAGCGTATTTTGACAATGGATACAATTTGCATGAGCAGTTTCTTGTACAATTTGAGCAATAGGTGTGTTAAAGAATAAAATACCACAAATTAAAGGTAGACAATACATTATACTCTTATTACAGTAAAACACTTCTGATATTCTCAAATGTTGTTTCTAATGGCAGCACAAATGTTTTTTTCTACTGCATTTATTAGATATAATTGTTCAGGAGTTTTAACTGAATACTTTTATCATGGCCACTCAGTTTGTTGTGTGCATTAGATACAATTTTAGACTGAAAATATAGCAGAGTGCTTTCATGAGGGGGTGTAAAAAGGGGGCGAGGTTTACTTGTTCGAGACCTGTAGTTTCTGTGACAACCACTGCCACAAGATAATACTCTGACATTTAGAAAACAAAGGACTAAAAAAAAAGTTTACGTAGGCCGGCAAATTGCATAAAAGTGCATGCTAAAGAAAAATGTGCTAGATTGAGTCATTTTAAACACGGTTAAGAAATATAAAACGAACAAAAGAGAAATGGGCTATTTGCTTGTTCCCTTTGTCCAAGAATAATACACTGACGTTATTAGTCCATTGGCGGTAGATGCATCTGCCTAGGTTAAAGCCCAACAACCTAGAAAACTACTTACTAATCCCAAATGAGATGCAAATAGGTGTCATGAGATACTGAAACAAAAAAGTGAAAGTGCTGTTGTAAACTTGCACTACATGTGCAGAACATACTGCATATGCTTTCCTTGTTAATACTCAAACTGAAAATGAGGAAATAAATGAGAGTTGCAAGCATGCAAGTGGAAACATCACATGTCCATATGCAAAGTTGGAGAGTTCCTGGAGACGCAATGACAGGCAATGCAAATGTAATTTCTAACAGGGGGCTTCCTCCAGCTGTTTCTTTACATCATGAAAGGGCACCAAGGGCAAACGAGACCTAAGAAGCTTGATACAGTTGTTAAAGGTCATTGGGGTGGTTCTGCTGCGATTCTAGCATTCATTAGAACTCTGGCACCAGGAGACGTTATGATAGGTCAGTTTGGAACTGCTTCTAACTTCTCCCCTTTATTCTTTTTTTGTCAGTCATAGGCCTTTCTGGAACTTTGTGTGGTGTCTGACTACTAAACACAATACCAAGTCTTTTGTGTCATGCTGATAAAGATCAATTTCAAAATGGTCAGGCGCTTTCAGTAGATGTTTCCTAAGTTAAATTTGCCCGGCGTAAAACGCCTCTAATACCATACGAAGTTATTCAATAAAGAGGCAGGCGCTGGAGACAGGAAGACAGGAAACAAGTTTATTCCGTCGGAGTAGAACACATCAGATCAGACAACAAGGTATCGTCTCGAGGTGCTCTCTCAACCTCTCTGAGACCTGGTCTTTTATCCCCTGGGTTAAGACATGTGAACGCTCTTTATTACAACAAGGGCATTGTGAAGTATGAGAACGACATCCCCGGCACCCCCCCAGTTCCGGCCCATTCCAACACATGACAACAGTAGAAGCCCTTTCCCCTCATATGATTGGGAGGGGGTTATCACGCAGCTGAGTGTTCTGCCGATTCCTTTGGAATGTGTGCGCCTGATCGAATCTCAGGGGGTGGGGACGTCATGATCAATAGTGGTCTCTTTCAGGAGAGGCGAGTGCATACAGTAGTGGGCAATAAACTGTACCCTCGGGCTAAGGGATGACCAGCGGTTTGTACAGGCAGTCGGGCTCAGAGGAAGGGGTCATCAAAGGAGGGGTATTCATGGACGGAAAGGAGGTGTTGGTCAGGCGCGGGGTGTGATTCCCTGAGACAGAGTCATGGGTGGGGGGGTTCATGACTTGTGCATGTGAGCGCGGGGGCAGCCAGGAGGCGCGGGGAAGGCTTGCAAGGTTCAGGGAAGTGTGCTGACGGGCGATCGTGAACAGGGAGACCATGGTACCTAAAATGGCTGTCGTGTATGTTCATACGTGAATCAGCAAGATGGCGTAGATGATGTTTAGTACACGAACTAAAATTCCACAGTCCTCCCTTTAACATGTCTCGCCAGCTTGTCAGTTCGGGTCGATCCCCATGAGACCACGCACCTCTATCTCGTATAGGGGACTCATGTGCTCAGGTTTAAAGTTCAAAGTCTTTGGGCACATACAGTTGGAAATGAGTGCACATAAAGGTGGTAAACATTGAATACCTAGGCAACACCCACACAGTATCATGATTGGTATCAATAAAAACGTGAACAATCTCCATCCCCAGTTCTTCAAAGTGTCCCAGAACCAGCCTCCAAGCGACCATCCTTCCTGCTCCTGGTGAACCTCCGAGGACAGTCTGTGGAGGTGTTCGATTGCTTTGTAGACTGAAGGTGAGTTATCTGGCACGTAGGTGCAACAGCTGGAGCCGATGATGCGGCATGCTCCTCCGCGGTCGGCCAGAACCACATCTAGAACAAGACGGTTTTGAAGAGCCACCAGGCGGACGGCCTGAAGCTCAGCCGTGTTGTTGGCGAGGATGCCAGCGGTGATGTTAATGGTTGTTTCTAATGCCTGAGTCAGGTGTCGGATAGCGCGGCTATTTGCCATTGGTCCCCACAGAGGAACAAGTCCCTTTGCTGCATCCAGGAACTGTGCTCCGGTGGAGTCGGCTTGTTCAACATCTCCGGCGCGCTTTTGCCGGTGGTGGTTGGCTGAGGCCACATACGTGGGAGGAAGAATGAAGGCGATGTAGCACGTACCCCTCCAGCCTCTTGGGAGCCAAGTGTAAGCTTTGGTGCCACAAACAAAGTACATATTCGGGGAAGCAACAAAGGAGGGGGGGTCAGCTGAGACCAATGTTTTGGTGATGCGACAAGAACTGTGACCCACCAGCTGCGTTCCTTGTCCTTCGAGGCATACGAGTCCTGTGACATTGATGACAGACAGGGCCACGGTCAGGGTGGCAGCCGTTTGTTTCCGCAGGTGGGAGAAGGTGGGTCTGGCTGGATTGTGGAGCACTTGCATTTCGACCCTTTCTTTGGCAGGGATGTTCGTGAGGAAGGTTGAACCTGAAATTGCAGGACAAAAGGGAGCAGACGTCCTTCCTGTTTTGTTCAGCCAGAACCCATAGTAGAAGTGTGACACTGTTTGACCAGAAGCGGCGTTGTCCTTGTGGCTTTCCTGCATGAGGATCAACCAGGCGAGGCAGGAGCCGTGAACTGAGAAAGGAGAAGGGATGAAGGGGATGGAGTGTCCGGTAGCATGTGGGAGCAACCCACAGATCCAGCAGTTCGTGGCATTTGCAGCAAGGTTGTGCTGGTGCAACAGTTGTACGAAGGAATTGTTCCAGAACTCCCTACGCCTTTCTCGGAGCTGAGGTGAGAGGGTGATCAGGTGGTGCTCTTTCATGGTGGTTGGCTGGACAGTGGTTGGCAACATCTGGTGAGCGGGTGTGCTTTCCTCCAAGATCCAGAAGGAAGTCATGAGGAGGAGGCAAAAGAGGAAGACAATGAAGAAAGCGATTGTCTTTGATTTGTGCAAATTGTCAGTCTTTGGGTTCCTGTAGTGGGTATTTCCTGTTGCTTCCGACGTCTTCTTATCTGGCGCTTCCATCATCTTCTTATCTGGCGCTTCCATCATCTTCATCTTCAAGGTGCTCGGTAGTGGGCAGAACCACAGACTTTGTTTAGCTTCTCTCCGGGTAACCCTTGGTTGCTTTGGGTCACCGTTCTGAGATTTTTAACTTAGTCAGTGGCCTACTTAGCCGAAGCTCCCTCCTTTCGACGCAGGAAATACCCTTCTCGAGATGGCACAGTGGGATCAGAGTGTTTTGCAAGTTCAAGTGCCTCGGTATCAGGATAGCAGTTCAGTGATGGTCGGTCTTTGTTCAGGAGCTCTTCTTGGGTGCTGACGTTGTCTGTCGTGGCCAGGGTCGAGGAAACCTTTTTGCAGTGGTGGGCGTGCAGCCAGTGCTTCTTCCCCTCCACTCGAAGAGCCGTCCGAGTGGTGATCAGTACTTGCCAGGGGCCCGTCCACCGGGGTTCCAGACTCTTCGTTCGTTGAAAGTTCCGGACTAGGACATAGTCCCCCGGTTGGATATCGTGACCGGGACCCCTGGAAGCATCGGGGATGGCCTGCTGCACCTGTTGATGAATGACAGACAATGTTTTAGTTAACTTGTATAAATAATCTGACAGCAGGACGTCGGGGACGTCGTGAATGGAGGTTGGTTTGGGGGCAGTCCAAACACAACTTCGTAGGGGGTCAAGTGGTGCTTAGTGGGAGTGGAGCGCATCGATAGTAATGCCAGTGGAAGGGCATCTGGCCACTTAAGTCCTGTGGTGGCCACTATTTTTGACAGTTTCAGTTTCAGTGTAGCGTTGTGTCGTTCAACCAGGCCAGCGGATTGGGGGTGGAAGACCGCATGGAACCTTTGTTTTACCCCCAACCCCTTCAGGATTAGTTGGATAACTTCAGCTAAGAAATGGGGGCCATTGTCGCTCCATAAAATTCGACAAAGGCCGTAGCGAGGGAAAAACTCTTTCAGTAGTACTTTGGCAGTAGTCATGGCAGTGTTATCACGGGTCGGATAGGCTTCCACCCATTTGCTGAAGGCACATACAATGACCAATACGTACTTCAAGCCTTGGCACCTCTCTAATTGGATGTAATCCATCTGGAGGACCTCAAAGGGGTGGTCGGGGATCCCAAACCCTCCCCGGGGTACCACAGTTCCTTTCCCGGGGTTGTGTTGTAGGCAGATAAGGCACTGCTGGACCAGGCGTTTGGCTGAGTCGGGGATCTTGTTGTTGTGCCAGACTCTGGAGATGAGTTCAATCATGGGGGCAGAACCTATGTGTGCAGGGGAGTGCGCCATGGTCAGTATGGGGATCAGGTATGCATCAGGCAGCAACCATTTGTTCGTGTCTTTTGTCCGCCAGCAGTCCTCATCGTCCCTTAGACCCACCCGTGCCCACTCAATCAATTCGTGTGGTGTGCTGGCCGATTGGATGTCCCTGATTGTTTCCCTAGCGTCGGTCCATTTTTCTGCTTGTGACCTGGTCACATACATGCGTGTCGTTGTCCTATTCTCAGCTGTGGTTCGGGCAGTGGTGTCGGCCAGTGCGTTTCCCTGTCCGACTAGGTCTGTCACCTTCTTGTGTGCTTGGCATTTGATCACTGCTAATCGTTTGGGGAGAAGAACTGCTTCAATCAGGGCGGAGACTAAATCTCCGTGAAGGATGGGCGTACCGTGGGACGTCAGGAATCCCCTTTCCCTCCATAGGAGCCCAAAATGATGAACCACCCCGAAGGCGTGCTGGCTGTCCGTGTAAATGTTTGCCGTGGTTCCTGCTGCTATGATACATGCTCGTGTGAGGGCAATTAGCTCTGCTGCCTGTGCGGATCGTTGTGTGATGCGAGCTGTTTCAACAACTGTTCGAGCTGTCGTCACCGCATAGGCAGCAGAGGTGGTGCCGTCTGGGAGTTTGATACAAGAGCCATCTACCCATAGTTCTCCATCAGGATCTGTGAAAGCAATGTCTCGGAGGTCAATTCTACTCCTGGTCTGTTCGTCCGTGAGGGTCACACAGTCGTGTATAGGGGGCACATCGGGGTCATTTTCGGGCAAGGGTAACAGTGTAGCAGGGTTCAATGTCGTGCATCTCTTCAGGGTGATGTGGGGTGCAAGTAGAGTCAATTCGTACCCTGTTAGTCGTGCGCTAGTCAGGTGTTGAGTCTTAGTCTGGTTCAAAAGGGTGTCAACTGCATGGGGCACTAATACTGTGAGGGAGTTTGAAAGCACAATTCCCTCACTCTGGCGGATAGAGACAGCAGCAGCGGCTACTGCTCGAAGGCAGGCAGGTAGAGCTCTGGCGACTGGATCAAGAGTGGCAGAGAAGTAGGCACAAGGGCGTTGTTTGGCGCCGATGGGCTGAGTTAGAACAGACAATGCGCATCCCTCCCTTTCGTGAGTGAAGAGGGAGAAGGGCTTGGAGTAATCTGGTGTTCCTAGAACGGGTGCCGAGCAAAGGGCATCCCGCAACTCCTTAAAGGATGCTTGGCATTCGGGAGTCCACGGGAGTGGGAACGGAACATCTTTGGCCAACAGGGAAAGTAGGGGTTTTATAATGAGACTGAAATTTGGTAACCATTGTCGGCAGAAAGAAGTAAGGCCCACTAATGAACGGACTTGCTTTTGTGTTTTTGGAATGGGGGTGTCTAGGATGGTTTGGATTCGGTCGGGCGTAAGTTTCCTCCCTTCTTTGGACAGGAGATGGCCTAGGTATGTTACTTGGGGCTGGCAGAACTGCAGTTTCTTTTTGGAGACTTTGTGGCCATTCTCCGCAAGAAAGTGCAAGAGTTGGATAGTGGCTGTGATTGCAAGTGGAGTGGTGTCGGCCGCCAAAAGGATATCGTCAACATATTGGATCAACACCACTCCATCTGGTAGCTGGACGGCGTCCAGCTGTCTTTTGAGGGCCTGGCTGTAAATGCTGGGACTTTCAGTGTAGCCCTGGGGAGCTCTACAAAATCGGTATGAACGGTTTTTTAAAGTGAAGCCGAAGAGATAACGGCTGTCTGGATGGATGGGGATAGAGAAAAATGCATTTTTAAGATCAATGACGGTGAAGGTGGTGGCAGTGGACGGGATGAGAGTCAGGATGGTGGCGATGTCTGAGACTACGGGGTACTGTGGTACCACCACTTTGTTGACTTCTCGCAGGTCGATGATGAAGCGGTACGTTTTCTCATCTCCCTCACCTTGCTTCTTAACAATGGGTAGGATAGGGCTATTGCAGACATTACTAACCACTTCCTCTACCACTCCTGCATCTACCAAGGATTGAATAATCGCTACCAATGCCTTCTCGCCTTCGGGCGATATTCGGTACTTTGGGAGTTTCGGGAGTATTGCATCTGGTCGAACAGTTATGTGTACAGGATCGATCATCATTCGTCCTACATCCGAGTCGTTTCTGGCCCATAGGTACAGGGGTAGGGTATCGAGCAAGGATAGGTCAGCATCTGTTATGGCGTACATATGTCGTGCGGGGTAGGGTCTGGACATGCTCGGGTTGTCGTACAGGATGACTCGGACTCCATCCGGGGAACACCTAATAGTAGCTCGGAAATGTTTCAGTAAATCAATACCCATAATGGCGTCAGGGGAGTTGGAGGAGAGCAGAAATGTTGTGTCAGTGGGATTGTTTCCTACGTCAAAGGAGATAGGTACAGACAGGGGATTAGTGGAGGGCGTTCCATCGAAACCTATCGAGGTAATGTGTGAGCCAGACAAGGGTGCCCTTGGAATCAGTCGTTTTGATAATACACTACGTGTCGCTCCAGTGTCTACCAAAAATGGAGACTTTGTACCCAGGACCTTAGCAGTGACGTAAGGACCTTGCTGGTCAACACAGAGCTCGACTGGATCCCTCCCTTGCCCCTGGCAGTCCTATGCAGAGTCGTGAGCATTGTTGCAGTCGGACTGTTGGCACTGATTCTGTCGGGGGCGGTCAAATGTGTTTGGTCTGCCAGATCGGTCATTGGTGGTGTCGCGGGTCTGCCCTCGTCCCTGCCCTCCAGTTTTGGAGCCATTTGTCATGTCCCTTGTTTCTTTATTTTTAATCATTTCCCGAAGGGCCAGGCATTGAGACTTCCAATGCCCAAATTCTTTGCAAAATGCACACTGGTTCTCATCGAGGTCGGTTCGTGGAGCGCCAGGTGTGGGGTTGCGGTCTCTAGGGGCCGAATTCCTAGGGGCATTCGACTGGTAGTTTCCCCTATATCGTTCCCTTCCTGTAGTCACTTCATGCAATTGAGCAATCATCACTCGTTCCTTTAAGTCCTTTTTCTTTTTCTCATTCGCCCTCTCGTTCTCGTTCTTTTGGTGTTCATAATACTGAGCCATCTGAAGGATAGCTGCAGGTTTGGAGGCTCCCCAACTACTCTCACTCGTCTGTAACTTTTGGGAGACCTCCTGCGATAGCCCTTTTACGTAGTTTTGCACGAATAGGTGTTGTCCGGTTGCGGTGGTCATGTCTTGGCCACTGTAGTCGGAGAACACTGTTTCAAATCGGGAGAAATATTCTGATACATCTTCCTGAGGTTTCTGACGACAAGCCGTGACTACCGACCAGTCTACCTTCTTTTCTGGGATCAACGTCTTTAGCTTCTGTACTATTTTGTCGGGGAGTTCCAGTATGTCTTTTACAGGTTTCTTTCCGGGCTCTCGCTGCCTATCTAGGTCATCGAGTTGTTTCCAGGTGTGTCCGAACAGGTCTGTGTGGTCGGCTTTCCGGATTTGCTTCCACACATCAGCCGGCAGACACAACCCGAAAAACAAATCAATGTCCGATAGAGTCATTATGGTTGAGCCCAAGGCTGTGCCTAGTTCTGTATAAAATGCTGTAGGGTTCTTTCGTAGATCGGGCAGGGTTTGCCTAAAAGTTAAAATATCTTGCCGATCCCATGGTTGGTAAACCCAGTTGTACACAACCCTCCCTTTTGCATCTGCGTGGTTGATATCATCGTTTGTTCCCTGACCTCTTGGGGGAACCCAATAGGGGGCGGCTTCTCTGACAGGCATCATCGTGTTGGCTGCTTCTAATGAGGACTCAATCGTCTCAGGGACTGTGATCTTGACCTCTGGTTTCTGTTCCGCGAGGTGGCGGAAGACCTCAAGCGTTTGCATGAAGAGGTCCGTCACATCGCTCTCAGTTCCATCTCCAACATCGACCCTTCTATATAGAGCCTTCAATTTAGCAGGACCTTTATTCTGGTACCTATCCTCATACGCGTTCAGGGTGTGGTAGCTGAACCGTAAAATGAAATGCCGTCTGTGACTACCGGCATGTGAATTGTGCATATTCATCGTATATTCTTCGCTCTCCTTCCGTTCTACCAATGTTTTTGCTATCTTGTCGATTCCATCCCGCTCATCTTTGCTCAACCTATTTGGTCTGGCTGTTAGGTGCCTGCTAGTCTCATGTTCATCTGCTGTTGTTACAAATGCGGCTGGTGCGAAGGCCGTAAGAGCCGGGGCACTAGCGCTAGGGTCACCCACACCTGCACTTTGAACTGGTGAGTGTTGTGCTAGAGGCTGGCTGGGAGCATAAGGAGGAGGCATGTAGATAATTGGGGGACCGAGCAGTAACTCGTCATTTGCCCGCTGTTTGGAGGGCATCTCCGGGTAGAGCGCAGAGGTGGTCCTGACAGGGCATTGGCCTGCCAGTCATGATTCTTGCGTTTGTTTAACTTCCTCTCTTCTTCTTATTTCTTCATCTAGTTCTTTTGCGGCCAGATGGGCTGCTTTTCGTAACTCTTTCACTATTTTTGCTTCTTCTCTTTTCCTTCGATGTTCTGCTTCTTTGCGCCACATGCCAATACTATCGAGCATAGTGGGCGTTGCCTTGTTTATTTTTACAGCTGCTTCTAGTGTTTTTATTTTATTTTCATCAAAAGAACCTATCAGTGGCCACTGACTTTCAGGATCCTTTTTTGTATATTTATGCCATAACTTACTATAAGCTATAGCGACTAGTCCTTGCTTAGTAAACATGTCCTTATTAGGGGTGCCTTCCACTGGAGCTGGATGGTTCATCTCTAATAAGCGGTCCGGGTTGACCCAACTATTAACCAATGGGGAGAAGATAGGCATGACGGATTACAATGGGGGGCAAAAGCCTGCACTACCTATCTTTTCACTATTTGCAAAGACTGGACAGAATATTCTATTCTACGCTATTTGCAAACAGAGAATACCTCCAGAAAGAACCAATTCCAAACAGTCAATGTTTGGACAAACAATCAATCAATGAGGAATGAAATAGGCACGACGTGTTAAAGGCTTGCGTTGCCTACCCTTCACTATCTGCAAAGGGAGAGAGAATATTCCTATTCTTCCCCGTTTGTAGGCAGAGAAGATCCTTAAGAGAACCAACTTCGAACAATTCAATGCTCGATTCAATCAATCAATCAATGAGGAGAAAAATAGGCACGACGTGTTAAAGGCTTGCGTTGCCTACCCTTCACTATCTGCAAAGACTAAACAGAGTATGGCGATTCTGTACTTGTTTGCAAATAGAGAATTTCTCAGAAACAGTCAATAAGTAATACTAGTATTTTCAAACAATCAATCAATCAATTTCGCAATTTTGTCGTGTGTCACGACCTTACCCGGACCGCATGGACAGTTTCTCGTCTTCCGCTTCCAGCGCCCGATTGTCCTCTATTCTCTTGTTGCTATCGCGGCACTCCTGGTGGTTCCCAGTCAGGACCGTAGATCACTCGGGAGAGGTCAGCTCGGAATCAGTGAAGTTCAGATGATCGGCTGTCAGACGAGGGTCTATCGGACAGGAGCTCTCCCGATCGTTGCAGTTGTTCACTCTGTCGTCGGGACCTCTCCCACTGGATCCACGTGTCGCTGATGGGCCCTGCGTTTGGGACGCCAATTGATAAAGATCAATTTCAAAATGGTCAGGCGCTTTCAGTAGATGTTTCCTAAGTTAAATTTGCCCGGCGTAAAACGCCTCTAATACCATACGAAGTTATTCAATAAAGAGGCAGGCGCTGGAGACAGGAAGACAGGAAACAAGTTTATTCCGTCGGAGTAGAACACATCAGATCAGACAACAAGGTATCGTCTCGAGGTGCTCTCTCAACCTCTCTGAGACCTGGTCTTTTATCCCCTGGGTTAAGACATGTGAACGCTCTTTATTACAACAAGGGCATTGTGAAGTATGAGAACGACATCCCCGGCACCCCCCCAGTTCCGGCCCATTCCAACACATGACAACAGTAGAAGCCCTTTCCCCTCATATGATTGGGAGGGGGTTATCACGCAGCTGAGTGTTCTGCCGATTCCTTTGGAATGTGTGCGCCTGATCGAATCTCAGGGGGTGGGGACGTCATGATCAATAGTGGTCTCTTTCAGGAGAGGCGAGTGCATACAGTAGTGGGCAATAAACTGTACCCTCGGGCTAAGGGATGACCAGCGGTTTGTACAGGCAGTCGGGCTCAGAGGAAGGGGTCATCAAAGGAGGGGTATTCATGGACGGAAAGGAGGTGTTGGTCAGGCGCGGGGTGTGATTCCCTGAGACAGAGTCATGGGGGGGGGGGGTTCATGACTTGTGCATGTGAGCGCGGGGGCAGCCAGGAGGCGCGGGGAAGGCTTGCAAGGTTCAGGGAAGTGTGCTGACGGGCGATCGTGAACAGGGAGACCATGGTACCTAAAATGGCTGTCGTGTATGTTCATACGTGAATCAGCAAGATGGCGTAGATGATGTTTAGTACACGAACTAAAATTCCACAATGCAACATACACAGATTGGACAAGTGCAGTTGTTATTTGTGCCCGGAGACTGATGTGAATCAGATTGCCTAGGACTCCATCGGGTTGAGTGGATGAAATGATCAGGCTGCCACAGTCTGTGGTGTCCTTGGTTTCTTGTAGATCATGTGCAAGAATTTGTTAATGTTTGTATGGCAGCAGAGGAACAAGTGTATTGTGGAGTGCTGCTGGGAAGCTTTTGAAATCTGACTGATATTTTCCGAGGCGGCTTATTTTGCAACATACAATTAAGAAACAGAAAGTACCATCATAAGATGCCTACCCACTACGCTATCATTTTTGCCAGTGCTTGCACCACAGTTGTACAAGCATTGGCAAAAGCAGTAGCATCAGGTGGCCATATTTAAAAATCTAAAAAAGCACTGACAAAGTTGATTTGCCAAGCGAGACTAAATTCAGCTCGGTACTAGAAGGCCATGGGTACCATTTTTCGACATTATAAATTCCTTGTCCTCAATTTATGTTCCAACTTCTAATTTAGCAGATAGATATTTTCGGACTACTGTCAAATTTGTGGTCTGCTTATGGGACCCCTTTTAACTCTTCCTCAAAGAAAACGTGTTGATTATTTTCAAGAGTGAAAAGAAAATTTTTACTCAAGGTCTATCACTTTTAAATATTCTACTATTCCTTTCTATTCTTTGCCGAAGCTTTCATGTGTTAAACTGAATTTCATTCCATTTCCTTGGTACTTTGCGCTCTATATCATAGCATTTACAATGATCCTTTTAGTAGAATATATATAAGTTCATTTTAACTGGTAAGTGAGCTTGGGAATCATATTTAGAACAACGCTCTGCCAATCCCTGTTGACGGTCGAGGCCGCTTTTTAGGGCAGGCTGTATCTCATCAAAACCTAAACCAAATTACCTGAAGGTGACTGCATTATTTTGTGTCTGTAAATGTTGCTTCTATGTAACTGACCTACCATATATCGGCCTTTCTACATCATCCTAGCCAACTTTAGGACCTGCGAGTGAAAAGTATGCAGTAAAACGGTCAAGAAAATACAAGGATTATGACAATAGACAGCGTACCTTTGCAAAGAAAACTTGCTACCCCAGTGCTCTGGATTAGTAAACGGGCATTGACGCCCCACCATGAAGTTGCCAAGCAGATTTGCAATACATTGACTGTTGTGGTTCAAATCTTTCCTATATAAGCACTCACTAAGAGGAGCTGCACACACCCTAGTGAGCCAACTATGCATATCATAACGGAGACACTCCTAAAGATCTGGTCAGTGAGACCCAATGCCTTTCTTTCTCCTTTGCTCCTCATCCCCATTTCAAATTATTGGCATTATGTTTAATGTCACTGTATCTCTCCAAATGCAAATCAATGTGTTGATTAACAGTCTTATCTAAACCACTTTATTTTTGATTGTGTTGTCAATCTCTTACTTGTTGACATCAATTCGGGTTCTGGTCCTTTCTCATGATTTTTCATATTCTCACAAACCGGTTAATCATAATTTTCAGGATGACAAAGACCAAGCACCATACTTGGTGTCACGTATACCTGCTTTTTGGATTCCTGTGCTTCCCCATGTCTGGATTCAAGGTTCTGTGTGCATCCCCCTATCTGTATTCATGGTTATGTTGTCCCCCATCCTACCAAGGCCTAGTAGTTCCACAAGATGGCAGATTAGATTATGTACATTGGCAGCGTCAAAAAGAGTCATAATGCAAATTCCCACCACCCAGACCCTTTGTTTTCCCCGTTCTGATGCTTGTGATCTATCAGTGTTAGTAATCTGGGGCCAATTCCCATTGTTTTGAAATTTGCAAAGCTGCTAATTCTAGACACATGATTTGCATCGATTTCCAACACTCAAAAATCCCCAGGAGTATTCTTTGTAAGCATAGCAAGTCTCACGATTCCATGAGAGCTAGTTAATTAGTTGACTTACCAACCTGAATTTTCAAAGCATTTCCTTTCCCTTTCCACCCCAGAAACATATTCACCTCCAACCTCTTTTGAGTAGATTTTCTCTCTGATAGAGACCTCTAGCCCAGATTCCTTACTTAAGAATATTCCCCAGGCGTCAAACTGGTTCTGGAAATTTTTAGTGAGTAGTATACCTGCTCGCAGGTAGGTGGTGCTGTTCAGCCCCACATGGTGTTGTCCGCGCTGGAAATTATGTTCGCGGTGACAGTATAGGCGCCTCCCAAACGCGCTGATGTCAGTTACTTTTCTTTTCATGCCAGCCAGCAGGAAGAGCTATCTCTTAGTCAATGTTTGACTAGTTTTTTTTAATGTTTTGTCGAAGTCTTTCTTATGGTTTACCCCCTGGTATGGTAGGGATGTCTTTGAGGAAGGCCGGCTTCAAGCTCTGTAGTGCCTGTCAAAGACAGATGTCCGTGACGGACCCGCACCGTGTATGCTTTTGGTGCCTCAAGCATGACCATGACCCAAAGGCCTGCCCCAGCTGCCATGCCATGCACCAGAAGGCCTTAAGGGAGAAATACCTCGAGCTAATGACTGCTTTACATGTGACACAGTGCCGTTCCAGGTCGAGAGGAAGGTTCCGGGAGCAGTTGTGGTGCATGAGGTCATCTTCTCATTCGAAGTCGTCGAGCCATTTGAGTAAGTCTAAGTCCCACAAGAAGAAGCCTTCGTCGAAGCGTGCTTCGAATTTAACTCATCCGTCAGCCAACAAGATGAGAGAGCGTCACCTCTCGAGGCCTGGCCCTGCGGTTGAGCCAGCATCTGGGTTGGCTCCTCTCCAAGTTTCTGGGAGCCGGAGCGACCTCCGCCTAATTACCCAAATTGTATGAGGCCATGTACCTCATCTTTGGGCAGCCTGTTCCCTCCGGTGCGCAGGTTCAGGAAACCCCCTACTGGATCCACTCTGACGGCTGCGACACCAGGTGGACCCCAGGAATCCACAGATGAATCCAGATTGGTGCTGGTCGGGCCACCTCAACCTTTCCCGAACACTAAGGCTGGCACTCCGAGTGTCATCCCCATTTCATCCCTGAGTCCGACGGGGGCGATGTCCGACACAGGTGCAGACCAGAGCTATGCCTTTCGGGCCTGAGCCCTATTCTTTTAGGCTAGGACTTGGCCAGGATTGGGAGGGGTCGCTGGACCCTGAAGAATATCAGCCTTATGAGGAACAACTGGGCTGTTCTGAGGATCTGGGTGAAGCCAGTGGACTGGGTACTTCTCCAGTCTGATTTGCTTCTCCCTTTCCTTGAGGCACTCGTGACTTGGTCCAAGCCCAGCACAGGGACTTCTGTGAACAGGAAGATTGCCCACCACCAAGACCTGGGGACCCAAATGTCCTCACCTAACACCCTACCCCTGAGAGCTTGGTGGTCCAAGCCTCCATGTCCCACCCAAATCCTGGGGCATTCCCTACCGCACACCCGGATAGGGAATCCAAAAGGCTGGACAATATTTGGAAGGAGATGTTTTCTTCCACTAGCCTGGCACTGCGGTCTGTTAATACATCCTGGCTTTTGGGCCTCTATTCCCATGCGCTGTGGAATACAGTTGTGCAGGTGCTGCCAATGGTCCTGGGGGGCCAGGGCCGTGCTCTCACTGGCTGTGTCCGATGGGAGAGATGCAGTGAAGTTCACCATCCGTTGTAGGCTTGACACCAACGACTCACTAGGCAGAGCGGTTTTGTCGACAGTGGGCCTACGGCGACATGGCTGATATGAGGACGACTCAATTTTCTGGGGATGTTCAGTCCTCACTTATGGTCATATCCTTTGATGGCCCCATCTCTTTGAAGACGAGGCGGATTTGGTGCATCTCTATTATGAGGTGGTGCAAGTTCTCTTTCAGCAATAGAGAGAGCCTTGATTAGATCTATTAGCCGCCGCCGAGAACGCGCGCAATGTCAGCAGTTTGGCGCGCTGGAGTTTCCAAGGCGGCTTTTGGTAGGAGACGTTTATCATCTCAAATGGAGCTCAGGCGTACTGTACGCCTTTCCGCCCATACCACTCCTGCCCAGAGTTCTCAAAAAGATCATGAACGACCAGGCCCAAGTCATCCTTGTGGCTCCAGACTGGGCCCAAAGAGTCTGCTATTCCGAGCTGTTGAGCATATCCATCGGTCCTCCGATCAGGCTGCTCCTTCGGGAGCATCTTCTGTCGCAGCATCGGGGGACGGTTCTCTACCCGAACCGGTCAACGATGCACACTTTTTTTGCGTGGAGATTGAGCGACAACAGTTGAAAACTTTCGACCTTCCGCCCGATCTCTGCAACGCTATAGTGGTAGCCAGGTATCCCTCTACCAAGATGGTTTACTCCTACCATTGTGCTAAATTTGAAGCATGTTGTTCAGAATGACACATTGATCCCCTTTCTGTCGCCCCCCTCCCTCTTTCTCAGGTTCTCCTGTTCTTTCCACTGCCCAGCAGGGCTCTGCTCTGGGCACTGTAAATGATATCTATCTGCAATGTCTGCTTTTCTTTGGTTGCCTGACCAACCTTCTCTTTTCCAAGCCCCTATTGTACATAGGTTTTTGAAAGGTTTGCAACCTATGTTATCTCCCACTTCTTTCGTTATGCCCCAGTGGGACCTCAGACTCGTTCTCACTTTCCTTATGTGCACTCCCTTTGAGCCTCTGCACAATTGTCCTCTCAAGCTCGATACCATCAAGAATGCCTTTCTCGTGGCAATAACATCTGCCCAGAGGTTCAGTGAGCTTCAGGCCTTGTCATCCAAGCCTCCTTATCTTGAAATCTGCCCAGACAAACTGGTGCTTTGTACAAGAGCTTCTTTTCTTCCGAAAGTTGTCACTCCTTTTCATGTGCCCACTTTCTATTCTCCGCCTCTTCCCCCAAAAGAAGAGAAGCGTCTACACCATCTGGACCCAAAAAAAATGTTGTCATTCTAACTTGACCGCACAAAAGAGTTCCCGGTGGACGACCAACTCTTCGTGGGTATGTCTGATGAAATGACAGGCCGTGCAGAAGCGGACCATCTCCATATGGATCGTGCTTTGCCTCAACTTCTGCTACACATTGGCCCACAAGCAACTACCTGAGGGTTTGCATGCTCATTCCACCAGAGCTAAAGCTGCAACTACTGCGTTAACTCACAGCGGTCCGGTCCTGGTTATCTGCCAGGCAGCAACATGGGCCTCATTGCACCCATTCACCAAACATTATTGTCTGGACAGTCCGGTGCGTAGAAATGGATGTGTTGCCTGTTCCTTCCTGCAGGACTTCCTCATGTGAAATTGGTCCACAGGCCCACTTCCGGGGAGGGATTGCTTGGGTATCTATTCTAAGGTAAGGAATCTGCTGCTAGAAGTCTATCAGATGAGCAAGTTACTTACCCTTGGTAACTCCTTATATGGTAGAGACTCTATCTAGCCGCAGATTCTTTACTGACCCACCCATCTTCCCTGCTCTGCGAACGGATTTCTAGGGACAGGGTTCTTCACTTTCAGGGCCCTAGTTTTCTGCACCAGTGGTTAGTGGACTTTGCGTCTCAGTGCTACAAGCGTGTAAATTTGTGAAAAGTATCTGACGTCAGTGCGCCTAGTGGCACCTGAATAGGCACTGCGAACCTCATTTCCGCCGTGATGAAGCGGAGCCGAATGACCTGGGGTACTGCTCACGGACACTTTCTGGATGCAGTCTGACGCCTGGGTAGTATTCTAAGGTAAGAAATCTGTGGCTAGTAGTCTCTACCAAATAAGGTGTTACCGAAGGTAAGTAATTTATTCATTAATGGCTCAAAATGCTTTAGTTTGGATGCTCCTCGGTCTGCCGAGAACCTACTCTACCTCTGACTCCATCTGTAGATTACATTGGCTTCCTGTGGAAAAACGTATCCACTTCAAAGTTCTCTGTATCTCTCGTAGAATCATGAATCTCCAGTCGCACAACATTGTAAGTTGATCTGCTTACACCCCCCACCCAAAGCCAGCTGTGTTCTCTCAGCCAGCACCTGGTGGTTGTTCCTCGGGTCAAGAGAACGCGGGCAGGAGGGGCGCTCCTTTCTTGCTGTTGCCCCTAAACTTTGGAACTCCCTCCCTGCTGGTATTGAAAGCATCCAAAATCATGCCCTATTTCGTAAAGCCATAAAGACCCACCTTTTCTTTATTTAATTTGTCTTTCTGTGAGTCTCTCTGTCTGTCCTATGACAGTTGCTGATTAGCGCTGGGACGCCTCTTTGCTGGGGCAGCCATGCGCTCTATAAAATGTATAACATATAACACAAAACATAACATAATGGCAGGAAGAGACATGTAGGATATCTGCTAATTCTTACATATGGAATTCGTAGGTGTTCTGTACAGTTTGGATAGTGACCCTCTCCCTCCAGGATCCCATTTCCTCCTTGCTCTTAACTCAAGCATGTGTTGAAATTATTGTTTTACATGATGCTATAGTCTTTAACATTTTGCTCAATAACCCAGAACAGTACAGTTGATTAACACTCTCTTAATTTTTTCCATCAGCTTAACCATTGTGTATGCCAGTGCTGTGAAAGTATTTTATGATCATATGGCACTTGAGAAGTTAAAACAAATTCTTTTAATTGGAGTTGGTGTGTAATGTTATTCTTTTGTTTTTATATTTTTAATGTTTATTTAAAAAAATTTAGATTTCCGGTGCTTCTGTCATAAATGTTTGTTCTGTGTATGTTAAAAGTCGATAAAGTTCCTTTTTCCGTATTTAATCAGCATATTATAGTGGTGCCGCTATCAGAAAAGTTTTAGCAGCTGAAGCAGTTGAAAATATAGCATACTAATCATATTTGCTCAGTCCTACTTTTACTTCTGAAACATAGTATCTAAAGAATTTCTACAAATGTTATCTTACTCTGAAATTAGTTTGTTCATTATGTTTAATTCTAGGAAATGGTGCTCTTGCAGAACATTCAGAAAATGTGCATATTTCAGGAGTGTCAACGGGTAAGTCATTTTTTTGTAATGTTTAAATTTCATGCATGACTTAAATGGCAAATATTGAAAGCCACCTGGTATCTTATGAAGAGATATTTGGCAATAAAAATTATTACTGCTTTTTCCAGCATGTAATAAGGAAGGAAGCAACTGGAACATAGAGAATTTCTCATAAGATAACGTTGATACCTGCATGCTCATGCACAGATTATGCCTTTTTAAATGGACTACCTAATTATTTTTTCATGCAAACTCGGAACTTGGAGAAAAGTTGATAGAAACGGAATATATATTTTCTTTTTATCACAGTCATAAGAAATTGAATGTAACTTGAAAGAATGTCGGCATCAAAAATTACAAAGGCTCTGAATATTTTGTGATTAATGCAGTAGACATAATTCGGTCTTTACCTCATCTAAAACTTTTAGTAAAATAAACTTTCGTGTGAGTGGCTGTGGTTAAAAATAATGGCATCCAAGTTAGAAGCAAGATGAAAAGATGTCTCATTAAAATATTACTTTCCGTGTTTAATCCCCTCGTCTATGTCTCCCCCTTCCCAGACCCCTACCCATTGCGCAGTGGCTGGAACTTCCAAGTCAGACCTATAAAGATTAGAAGTCGAAGTGGTAGGGCATTAGCATGTCACTTGAAATACAACTCTCAGTAGTAGGGCAACAGCAGGCTACAGGAAGTAGACCTCTCAGTAGTAGTACAGTGGAAGGTCCCTTCGTCTGATCTTGACTTCTTCAACCACCAAACATAACAGAATATGCTCTGGACTGACCTTGACTTTTCACACTCGTCTTTATGGAGATGTGCTTTCAGAGGGGCAAAGAAAGTGAAAGGTTCATGATCTTAAGCTTCTCTAGAAATGTTGGGGTGCTGTGTTTTACAGACTTTTTCTACCCAAAGGAACTTACCCCCAGATTCATCAAGAACACATTTTGCTATTCCTTAATAGCGAAAAATACCGATTCGCTATTAAGGAATAGCAAAATGCTATGCATCAAGAAATCACTAAAAAAAAGCGATTTCTAATAATTCCTTAATTACGACTCGCAAATTGCGAGTCGCAATTAAGGAATATCTCCCCATTCATTCCTATGGGCCTAGAGGCCCATAGGAATGAATGGGAAGACAATCTCAATTTGCTACTCGCAATTAGCGATTCGCAAATTGAGATTGCGATTTCAAGGGTGCAGGGGTGTCCAAAGGACACCCTGTTGCACCCCTGAAATTGATGTGTGCACATATGTTGCGCACACACATGACCTTAGAGCATGTGTGTGCGCAACATGAAACTTAGAAAAATGCACTTTAGTGCATTTTTCAAAGTTTTTGCAAATTACCATGAAGTTGTACTTCATGGTAATTTGCGTGCCCTAATAGCGAATTTGCTATTTTTTTCACTTTCATGCATTGCATTTAAAGAATCTCAATTTGAGATTCCTTAAATGCAAAGAATCGCAATTTAGCAAATTCTTAATTAGCGATTTTTGCATTTGGGATGATGCATCCCAAATGCAAAAAAACGGTTGCAAAGGGGCAGATTCTGAGAATCTGCCCCTTTGCGAGCAGATTTAAGCTTGGTGAATCTAGCTGTAAATCACAAGGATGTACTTGCTACTTCAGGTGGCATTAGTTTCCTTTCTTTCCACTCAAAAAACAAAAAAGTTTAAATAATCGGTCAACCTGAGTATTGTTTATAAGGCATATTAACTAATTACAGAAGACATGCATCATCATTACTCAACCTGCATGAACCTGTCCAGGAGATTGGTACTTGAGGTTAGATGTGTGATTTAATTTCAGAGTTCAATCCATTAGGCTTGAATATTTCTTAGAAAGCTACTGTTTACTTGCAAACTATCATACTTGAACGGCAACTTTTCTGGACCAGACAAACTTAAGCTCAGTAAACGAGTGAAACATTATAGACAGTCATGAGACTGCCCAGGAGGGAAGAGAATTAAAACCACAGAAGCCGTGGAGTTAGAGGTTCCCAGTGAAAGTGGAATGCTTTGCATACTGATTTCTAATCAGACTTGGGTGTTGAAACTATGGTGGGAAAGTTGTGGAGAAAGTGAAAGAACCCTTACATATATGTGAGCCACAGTTTGCTGCCTTTTCTTGAAGAACTTGAGAACACCCCTCCCATGACCAAATCAGTGCTTTTTGTCAGACCATTTCCATATTTGCACTATCTTAACAGCCCTACTGTGACCACCCGCAGTTCAGTGAACTGGTGGTAAGAGATGAGATCTCCACACGTAGCTGTGATATTTTGTGTGGCAGTTGTTAATAATATGCCAAATAGAGCTTTAAGTGATGGTCTAGAAGGGTGGTAGCCCTTTTTTTTATTAGATAATTGAAATTGGCATTCACGAGTTAAAAGGGGTGGCAAGTGTGTTATTTTCCAAACTTTGCCATCCTGTTGATATATAAATATATTCTAATATTCTAAAGACAGTGGTGTTATTTAGCCTAGTCAACATAATAGTGGTAGCATTTTGGATAGGACATTTGCTAAGTGGGATGTAACCTATACATTTTATGCTTGAGACGTATTCCAGTCTGTATTGGCTGTATTTTGCATCTTTAAATTTTCTTCTTAATCAAGTTCCTTTAGTTTGGCATATCTGCATCTCTCCATTCCAATACAGTTTTACTAACAATGATAAACAAGCATTGAAAATGCAATAGGTCTCGCAATAGAAGAGTTTGACATTTTTCGTTTTGCAAATGGATGAGTGGCGTTGCGTGGATGAGTGGCGTTGCGTGGGTGAGTGGCGTTGCGTGGGTGAGTGGCGTTGCGTGGGTGAGCGGCGTTGCGTGGGTGAGTGGCGTTGCGTGGGTGAGCGGCGTTGCGTGGATGAGCGGCGTTGCGTGGATGAGCGGCGTTGCGGGGGTGAGCGGCGTTGCGGGGGTGAGCGGCGTTGCGGGGGTGAGCGGCGTTGCGGGGGTGAGCGGCGTTGCGGGGGTGAGCGGCGTTGCGTGGGTGAGTGGCGTTGCGTGGGTGAGTGGCGTTGCGTGAGTGGCGGTGGGTGAGTGGCGTTGCGTGTGTGTGTGGCGTTGCGTGGGTGAGTGGCGTTGCGTGGGTGAGTGGCGTTGCGTGGGTGAGTGGCGTTGCGTGGCTGAGTGGCGTTGCGTGGCTGAGTGGCGTTGCGTGGCTGAGTGGCGTTGCGTGGCTGAGTGGCGTTGCGTGGCTGAGTGGCGTTGCGTGGCTGAGTGGCGTTGCGTGGCTGAGTGGCGCTGCGTGGCTGAGTGGCGCTGCGTGGCTGAGTGGCGCTGCGTGGCTGAGTGGCGCTGCGTGGCTGAGTGGCGCTGCGTGGGTGAGTGGCGTTGCGTGGGTGAGTGGCGTTGCGTGGGTGAGTGGCGTTGCGTGGGTGAGTGGCGTTGCGTGGGTGAGTGGCGTTGCGTGGGTGAGTGGCGTTGCGTGGTTGAGTGGCGTTGCGTGGTTGAGTGGCGTTGCGTGGTTGAGTGGCGTTGCGTGGTTGAGTGGCGTTGCGTGTGTGAGTGGCGTTGCGTGTGTGAGTGGCGTTGCGTGTGTGAGTGGCGTTGCGTGTGTGAGTGGCGTTGCGTGTGTGAGTGGCGTTGCGTGTGTGAGTGGCGTTGCGTGTGTGAGTGGCGTTGCGTGGGTGAGTGGCGTTGCGTGGGTGAGTGGCGTTGCGTGGGTGAGTGGCGTTGCGTGGGTGAGTGGCGTTGCGTGTGTGAGTGGCGTTGCATGTGTGAGTGGCGTTGCGTGTGTGAGTGGCGTTGCGTGTGTGAGTGGCGTTGCGTGTGTGAGTGGCGTTGCGTGTGTGAGTGGCGTTGCGTGTGTGAGTGGCGTTGCGTGTGTGAGTGGCGTTGCGTGGGTGAGTGGCGTTGCGTGGGTGAGTGGCGTTGCGTGGGTGAGTGGCGTTGCGTGGGTGAGTGGCGTTGCGTGGGTGAGTGGCGTTGCGTGGGTGAGTGGCGTTGCGTGTGTGAGTGGCGTTGCGTGTGTGAGTGGCGTTGCATGTGTGAGTGGCGTTGCATGTGTGAGTGGCGTTGCATGTGTGAGTGGCGTTGCATGTGTGAGTGGCGTTGCATGTGTGTGTGGCGTTGCGTGTGTGTGTGGCGTTGCGTGTGTGTGTGGCGTTGCGTGTGTGTGTGGCGTTGCGTGTGTGTGTGGCGTTGCGTGTGTGAGTGGCGTTGCGTGTGTGAGTGGCGTTGCGTGTGTGAGTGGTGTTGCGTGGGTGAGTGGCGTTGCGTGGGTGAGTGAATGGTTAGCTGTTGCTTATGCGACGTATAGCACTTAATACTAAAGTAGGCAGACCTTCTTAGCCTTTGTGAGAATAATAGCAAAATAAAAATAAAAACCAGATCAAGTCAAGGACGCAAACGGCACCATGCTATTGTTTATTTACTCAGATGATTTGCATAAAAATGTAACTTGTGAGCACGTTTCTCTAACTCTCCAATAATCCCATTACAACACTTTGTACAAATGAGATTGGGACTCATCCTTCCGAAGTCGAGAAAAATGTGCAACGCTGTGTTGTAGTTAATTTTTTTAATTAACAAAATGCAAATAATGTGGAGAGATTTCAAGTGATTCAGGAATGGGCGCCCTTGTAAAGAGAAAGTACGGCCGGCCTGGGCAGTGATAGGGGAGGAGGGAGGAGAAATGCGAGTCAAGGCAGCAGCAGCCTTTGATGTGCCTGCCGGCCGGCCGTGAATAATTAGGGGGTGAGAAATGCGCTCGGAGGGCTGCCTTTGATGTGGTAATGCGAGGCAGGCAGGCAGGTGGCTGGTGGCATTGTGCACGCGCTTTTTAGGGCTTGCGCAAGCGCAATGACCTAAAAAGCACATGCACTTGAAGGAATCGCCAGTGGAATCGCCAGTGGTGGTTAAACACTGGATAAGCCCCTATAGAGCTTCGCCAGCTATGCGCTGAAGCGGTGGCGTTGCGTGTGTGAGTGGCGTTGCGTGTGTGAGTGGCGTTGCGTGTGTGAGTGGTGTTGCGTGGGTGAGTGGCGTTGCGTGGGTGAGTGAATGGTTAGCTGTTGCTTATGCGACGTATAGCACTTAATACTAAAGTAGGCAGACCTTCTTAGCCTTTGTGAGAATAATAGCAAAATAAAAATAAAAACCAGATCAAGTCAAGGACGCAAACGGCACCATGCTATTGTTTATTTACTCAGATGATTTGCATAAAAATGTAACTTGTGAGCACGTTTCTCTAACTCTCCAATAATCCCATTACAACACTTTGTACAAATGAGATTGGGACTCATCCTTCCGAAGTCGAGAAAAATGTGCAACGCTGTGTTGTAGTTAATTTTTTTAATTAACAAAATGCAAATAATGTGGAGAGATTTCAAGTGATTCAGGAATGGGCGCCCTTGTAAAGAGAAAGTACGGCCGGCCTGGGCAGTGATAGGGGAGGAGGGAGGAGAAATGCGAGTCAAGGCAGCAGCAGCCTTTGATGTGCCTGCCGGCCGGCCGTGAATAATTAGGGGGTGAGAAATGCGCTCGGAGGGCTGCCTTTGATGTGGTAATGCGAGGCAGGCAGGCAGGCGGCTGGTGGCATTGTGCACGCGCTTTTTAGGGCTTGCGCAAGCGCAATGACCTAAAAAGCACATGCACTTGAAGGAATCGCCAGTGGAATCGCCAGTGGTGGTTAAACACTGGATAAGCCCCTATAGAGCTTCGCCAGCTATGCGCTGAAGCGCATCAGCAGGCGAGCCCTAAAAAGTAGATGATGTTACTCCCTTGGAACAAAAGTGCTCCCAGTGCTCAGAGAGCAGCCTTAAGAGGAAATCCAAACCACTTGCTCTTCAAGCAAGCATTGGGAATGCCAATATGTCTGGGTTAAAAATGCACTATCAAGACAGATCTATAAATCCATGTACATTAATGACTGCTTTCCTCCCATCTGTGCTGCTGCCAGAGAAAAGCACCATAAAGTATCTAGTTATCTATGACACTTTGATAGCATTACATTGGCAGGTGTGTCCACCTGAAATTTCAAGCTCAGACAGCTGGATAAATAAACACAACGGTCACGGATGTTTGGACAGCAAGCACTTTTCTTGTAGAAGCACACAACTTCTGCACAATCAAAACATGTACTCGTAGCTCCTAATATGTGGGCGGAGCAAAGCCCACTCTTTTGGTGATTCTTGCATAATTGTCTGGCGACATCTGCTCTATTAAGCCAAACCATAATAACTCTTGAAAAACTATACATACAAAGAGATTATTGGCTGGATGCTCTGACTGATAAATGCTGTTTAGCACCCCCTCCCCCATTCCACTCCCACTGATATGGTGGCCTTATTCTAAATGCCTTGATTAAAGACATGAACACTGTTATTCTCTAACCTTTTCACTTCAGCTTTTCACCTTCACATTGTTTTATAGAATCATAACTGGATCTATCAAGCCCTAAATCTAGCCTGCATGTATCGCCATCCTTTGTAAGCACCCACTACCATCAGTCTCACATCGACCACCCTCCACCTGCTTATGTGATAACCAAATATGTATCTGTAGTAAAGTGCTGCAATCTAGTGACATGGCATCCAAGATAATGCTGAACAAAATAAGCAAAATTAAAAAAAAAAAGTTTTAATCTGTTGCTATTACCAGTTTTTTGTCATTACCAACATTTCCTCCAACTTGGTGGTGGTAGTTTAGTCTTTAACTTGCAATGCTTATTATCAGTATTAACGTGCTGCCGTTCATGTTCTGCTGTTCAGAATTATGCTTCTAGTTGTCTTTCTTCTCAAGATTGACCGCCAAATATTTTTGTTGAGTTTTGGTGATATTAAATGTGTGATTGTCCTTGTTATTTTTCAGCATGTGGAGATATCCCGGAACAAATGCGGGCTCCAAGTGGCATAATAACAAGTCCAGGATGGCCGTTTGAATATCCTGCCAGAATCAACTGCAGCTGGTATATCAGAGCAAATCCTGGAGAAATCATTACCATAAGGTAACCTTGAGCTGAATAAACATGTACGGAAGTCTTATTAAAGAGATTTGAGGCTTTGTCACTTAAGTGCTAAGTGGAGGAGGGTGAAACGATACCTTAATTTGCATTTGTAATAATTTTATGCACCTTTATTTACTTCCAATCTCTTATAGTTTAGCTGAACAAGCAGGCCACACATGTGTATCTTTAGGAAAGTACAATAAATGAAATAAAAAGCACACATTTCAAGATTCTTTCACTTCACTTAAACAATTCCACATTTTGTATTGTGATATCATGGGAAAAAATGGAAAGTTCCAAGATTACATTTGAGGCAGTATCTAAAGTTTTTCACAGTATTTTGTGCCTTGATCACATTAAGAGTCGTTCATAAATGCTTAATTTATGCCCTGTTTCACAACAGTTTAGCCTTGACTCATATTAAGAAAAGGCACCGCAGCCTAAAATTGCTCCTAAATAAGGGATTATGATTTAGGGCACCTCATACCTAATAATAGTTTATATTTGTAAACCTAATAAAGTGAATAAGTCTGAAGCACCCTCAAGATGGTAGATAGTATAATTTAAACAATTACATGCAGCATTATGTTATATGAGTGATGAGAATTGCAACTCATTACTTTGTAGGGTTCCTTAGGATTGCTTTCTCTAACCTTATTTAATTGACATCCTTGCACACTGCTTATTTTGATCTACTGCTTCCCTGAGATCTTTATCCATCTACTCGCACAAGAGAAGGAAGCAGCGTGTTTAAATTTCCAAATTGAGGTGGAATGCATCCAAAGAAAGCAACAGCCAACCAGAGCCTTTTGGCTTATTTTAAGAGCAGTATCTCTTATACCAGTATTTTATGAAACATTATATGGGCGGATGAGGAGGTGTTTTTGAATCTAATGATGATACCCACATGGAATGAGAAGTGTCCGGTCATGGTGTAATCCAGCAATGGTTGTTTCTTAGATTCATAACATTTGGTCTTCAACAAGCAGTCCTCAGTGAATAAAACAAACTTTTAGAAAAGAGTCACCCTTCTTTTGAAGACTGTAACTACATTTAATCAGGGAAGCAATCTTTGAATACCATCATTTTGGACCAGGGTGGTAGAGGAGTGAGCTACTGTAAATACAAACTGGGATGGAGGTCTTTCCAAGCAGGTAGTAGAGGAATGAGCCACTATCTGATCTCAGTGCAGGAAGCAGGACAAAATACCTTAATTCAAGCATCTGGCAGAATTTAACAAAAGAGTAAGCACTCCCTTCTGAAGAGTGATAATAGTGCTACATGTTTTTGAAATGCTAGTGGCTCTGGCCATGGTGGTGTAGGTCGAGCCCGGGCAGCACATGTGCTTCTCTGTGAGACATGCTGTAATGTACACTGTGGCTTCAAGCCCCTCCTCTCTTTTTCATTTGTTCCCGTTAGTGCCTTTTATAAATGCATGCTTCTGTTTGGTCAGCAAAACACACAAGATGATGGACGGAATGTTGCTCAATGGCAAAACATTCACCCCCAGTCACAAATCTGGGTTTAATCCATTGTTAATTTGCTCACCAAGCCACCCCAGTTCAGACAAGGCCATATGCAAATCAGTCTTGACCCTGTGCCTCATGGGAACAGTCCAGCCCGAATTGCCAAGCCATGTCTTCCCTGGACCGGAATCAAGCATCCTATGACCGGTTTCTGGCTATCAGCGGACTTCAGCCAGGATAGCTTGACTCCAGAGGCTTAGTGAGCACGGGACCCACGTCTGGGCATACCCTTCCCACATAGGGTGAACAGCAAAACACAAAGTGTTTGGTCAGCATGTCTAATTACTCCTGCCTTTTGTTGTTTTAGATCCTCCCTGCAGACAGCTCCTGTTACATGCGGTTTACCACTTTCTTCAGTTAATGTGTTTTTGTACGCACTCCTTTTTTCGTTGGGTGATGGCTTGTTAAAGGAGGCATCACTTTCCTGTCACAGACGCCGCATTTATGCGTAAGCAGGGCAGCATGCCGCCTTCAACTTTAACAATGGCAGCCGCGCCTTTCCTTCTCTGCCATTCTTAAAGATGAAGGTGGCATGCTGCGCTGCTTACGAAAAGCTTACAATATTGAAAAAATAGAGTTTGGTGAGCCATGCCTCTTTTCCCTTCGGCGCCACTTGCCAATCTCTATTTTTTCAATATTGTTATTTCTTCTTATGCAGCGCAGCACTCTGCATTCAACTTTAACAATGGCGGCCGCACCTTTCTTCCGCTTCTTTCCCCGCCATTCTTAAAGGTGAATGCGGCTGCTTAGGAAAAGCTTACAATATGGAAAAAATTGAGATTGGTGAGCCGCGCCTTTCTTTTCTTCAGCTCCACTCACCAAACTCTATTTTCTAAATATTATATGCTGTTAGTAAGCAGCGCGGCACACCCCTATTCTGTTCCCTGTCAGCCACGTAAACATGGAGGTGGCGTGCTGCGCTGCTTATGAAAAACATACAATATTGAAAAAATAGAGTTTAGCGAGCCGTGTCTTTCTTTTCTTCGGCGCCGCTCGCCAATCTCTATTTTTTCAGTACTGTAATTTTTTCATAAGCAGCACAGCATGCTGCCCTTTTCTTATGGAGGCAGAGGCCTAGGTAGAATGACATTTAGCATATCACATGAGACCCATTCAATGTTATGAAGATAGCTCCCCAACCTGACTGAAACACTTATTTTTACCTTCCAGGAACTCTTGAAAAAATATCGCTTCACCAATAATTAGAAAGATGAAGTACTCGCCACAAACCCCTCCAAACCCAGCCAACCAAAATCAAAACAAGCATTTGCAATGCAGTATGTCTCGCATTACTGAACGTTTTGAGCTATTGGGGTTGCATTATTATTTGCAACTGCAATAGCTCAAACTTTCAGTAATGCAAGACCTATTGAATTGCAAATGTTTGTTTTCTGATCTAGTAGCAAAGGTGCAGAAGTGTGTCTCTGCTTGTGTGGGCATGGGCATCTACTCACCATCGAACTTGGATATCCAAACAAGAGGCGGAGGCAACATTAGGTATATTTATGGCTTTTGTAGCTCTTCCCGTTTCTGGATGAAGACGCCACCAAGTAGACCTGAGGGAAATACTCGGAACCAACCAAGGTTGGCAATGTATGCAAAAAGATTGAACGCCTTCTAAAATCCCCATACCATTGCAAATATCAGGAAACATGTATGATACAATTTGCTATAGTCACACAAAGGTCCTAATGGGATCAGAGAAACAAGGAACGTACTAAACCCTGTTAATCAAAAAACTGAGAAAAAGTAAGTTCAGTTGTATGTACAGAGGAGCAACTTTCTCTCATGTATCAGAATTTAATCTTGTTTGTTTTTGCCCGTGATCAGATGTGTCACTGATGCCGGAAAAGAAACCTTTTTAGGACAAGAACTCTTTTTTAGGACAAGAACCCTCACTCACCCAAAATTGACATGCTTCGAACTCTTTTTTAGGACAAGAACCCTCACTCACCCAAAATTGACATGCTTCATCATTGGGTTCCTTCCTCACACCTGGGCTGCAAAACACCTCAACTACTCCCCTTTGGGGAGTTGTAGCCCACACCATGGACCTTGCAGTCCAGGAGTGAGGAGGGAACCCAATAATGAAGCTTGTGACCTTCGGGTGAGTGTGGGTTCTTGTCCTAAAAAGGTTTCTTTCCCGGCAGCAGTGACACATACGATCACGTGCAAAAACACATAAGATTAAATTGTGGTACATGAGAGAAAGTTGCTCCTCTGTACACATAACGGAACTTAATTTTTGTGAGTTTTTTTTATGATACAATTTGCCACGCTGACTATCCTGTAAGTAAGATCTTACAACCGAAGAATCATTGTTGTTCAGTTGTATATAAAGATTGGAAAAGCAAATGCAAGAGGATTGAAGTGACTACCCAATCTGATTTGAAGAGAGCAATGTGGGCAACACTGCAGTTATGGATTGACACAAAATGGTCAGCACTTTTTCCTAGAATAAAAGTAATTGGTAAACAGGAAGTAATAGAAAATGACACCCCTGTATAAAGGGCTACCAGCGTAGCTTCTTTAAAAACGTTGAGCAAAAAAAGAGGAGGGATTTAAAGATATGTTCAACCATTCCATGAACTCTATGACAGAACATGAGTTGAGCTTGCAGTTTCTCAAAGAAAAGAATCCGGGGCAGGACCTAACACATACTGAAACCACTTGATCTCTTACAGGATATTTGACTTTCCATTGCAGCTTTTCTGATTCAACAAAAAGGCTGGCCTATTGCAACTCTGAATACAGAAGTCTCTAATATGTATCTTTAAAGAAAACACAAAAGCTACCTCCTGAACACCCGAAAAACGAAGTGCTACAAAACGTGTACAAACTGCAGGATTACAACTAGCTCCCGGCCACTGATGACAAAACCCCTGAACAGATATTCAAATACTTTATCCTCAAGTAGCACGGGAGTCTTCTTAACATTGTTAAGTCATGTCACTAGTAGCTACAATATGAGTAGTAGACAGGGGCGACCAACCCAGGTGCTAAACTGGAATGAAACCATGGTCTTCACTAAAGACTGTTGAAACTGTGGTGAATGATTTGGAAATAGAGCAAGCGTTGGCTTTGAAACATATGAGGAAGTAAATAGCCTTGCTGGACACAACCATGAAAAGTCCCCATTGAAAGAATTCTAGTTCCCCTAACAAGTGCTCACCAGAACCCTACAGTTCTTTGTTTATCTGTAGAACGAAAATAGATCTTAAAAAAACAAGAAAAGTATTTTTTAGCCAAAGTGGAGTTTGAGAGGATGAGATGGTATCCAAAGTGGAATGGAGTTGATATGGACAGCAGAAACAGCAACAACAAAAAATGTTTAATGTATACGTTGCTGTAAATCGCATGCTCTGCACATTCTTGCTATCTACTGTTAGTCTTGCGACATTAAAAGTTGCTTTTCTTCCAAGAAAGAGTCTTGGCTTTGAGGTGACTCGTGGTACACCCCCTATAGCATACAATGCACCAGGACACACACCCACAGCTCAGGCTGCTTTTTTCCTTTGTCTTGATTGGATGTGCTTTGTGTGGTCATGCTGTTGGAACTGAAAACTGAAAGATTTCAATGCCCAGAAACTAGAAAAAAGGACTGTCGCAGCATCGAACAGAACATAAGGAACGATGACCGCTTTGACAACAGCCAGACTGAACACCAATGTCAGGTCTTATGACAATGTCCCATATGGGATGAGGATATTAAGAATATGCAATTTAAGTTTTGTCCTCCTTGCTATAGGAAATTTCCATGGACAGGTCAACAGAATCGGACAGTTTGTGACTAAATAAAAGCATTTTCCTTTTACAAAACCCTATTTTGCCATTCTGTAACCAATTACCGAATCGCAAAATAGGTTAGTGATTTGGTATTAGGAAGCAGCGTGTTAAGGGCGTTCCTTCCTAATATCGACTCTCAGTCCTATGTACGAATGTTTTGCGGCTGAAATGCGGTTGCAAAACATTTGCTTATTAACACCAATTTCAACTTGGTGCTAATGCATTCGTAAACAGGTAATGGTCCCAAGGCACTCCTTCCCGTTTGTGAATGCATGTGAAAATGTTTTTTTAAGGGCAGGCAGTGGACCCACATTTAATTTTTCATTTAGGAACGCATTAATCTGCATATGCCTGGGCTGGAGGGGCCGCTGGGACTGCTCCGGGGGTGACCCCGACATCCCGGTGAAGAAACGGGAGGACGGATGCATAGGAATACTGAAACGGACCTTCTTGCCTGCGCTTCTGCCGAGAGTGACTCCAGGGTATCTCACCCTGCAAACCACCTATCATCACGGACAGCCCAGAATCGGCCCCGTCGGAACCTAGAGGCGACGCAGAGAACACCCCACCTGACTCTGGGATGAATCCCACCACCCACAGGACTGCCAGACGAGAAGCGGTGGAGCCGGCTACAGCGCTTCACGCGAGGTCAGGGTCTGACTCCGCCCACTAGGCCTGACCAAGCGAAGTGCAGCTGCATCGACGTAGAAGCTGCGACCTGCTGTGGGGACCCTGAACTCACCGGTGAGACCCCTTTGTGGTGACGAGTGGTGGGGACGCTAGTGTTTGGGGACTGGCCCAACTGTCCAACTGCTGTGTGGGGTAACAGAGAGGCGCTGGGCCCTGTGGCCCGCCTGAGACCAGCGACTGTCCCACCCCTGCGGCTAGGTGGATGTGTTGGAGCCCTTCATCGTGGCCATTCTGCCCCGAATGTGGCTGGGAAGGGACATTTATGTGGACCTGTGCAGTGGTGGCACATGACCTGCTCGCGTCGGTACATGCGGCCTGTGGCGCAGCGGCCTGGTCACCCTACCCACGATGATTAAACAGCGAAAGTCAGGCCTATCGAAGCGGATTGGGATATAATATCCATTGAGTGGAGAAGGGCGTGCACGGTTACGCAAAGAAGTTCGGGTGAGTTATGCTGGCGACACCCTGTGAGTGTGCGTCCTTATTCGTGTGATCTGCCCCACCATGTGCCTTTTTCCCCGGAGTCTTTCTGCTTGGGATGCCGTGGATTGGCGACTGGCTGCAGATTAGAGCCTACTACGCCTGGCACGCCTTGCCTCCCACGACTGCAACACCGGGCTCAGAGGTGATTGGACCCACCTGATCACTTCTATACCGAGGTTCTTGCAGCACAGTAATGAACAGCACTAGTGAGACGCATCTGCCTTGTCTGATTGATCTTGGGCTCTGATTGATGCGGATGGTGGGTGTGGATCCCGGGGACTGCTCCAGATGTGCCTGAGGGGTGACACACCCAGCTTGGTTCTCGCTGACTGCTGCACCATGTCACGAGGGCGTCGGACGAAGGTTGGCACGGGGGGTGCGGCAGCCCCTCACCCTCACCAACAGACTCAGGCACAGGCAGACAGGATGGCAGAAGCGGAGACGGCGGACCCCATGGTGCATAAGCTTGACGCAGTGCAGGCGGCAGTTGAGAAGCTTGGAGAGATGATTAATCAAATTCGAACTTCTTTAGAAGGCAAAATAGACAAAGTGGCGCTTGATCTTATGCTGCTACATGCGGATCATTAGAAACTCGTAGACCGTACTGCTGCCACTGATGGGGAAATTGCTGAGGTTTAATCGCGAGTGTCCACGCCTGAGAAGAACATTTGTGACCTGTAGAATCGAGTGGAATTCCTGGAAGTTAGAGCGGAGGATGCTGAAGGCAGGGCCCGCCGCAATAATGTACACATCGTGGGCCTTCCGGAGGGAATGGAAGGAAGAAACGCTGTGAATTACGCAGATGACTGGATCCGATCGCTGCTGCCAGGAGAGGCCCCGTCTCCACATTTTGATGTTGAAAGAGCGCATGGGGTACCTGCCAAACCCCCTCCTCCATGCTCGAACTTGAGGCTGCTTCTTATCCGCTTATTAAACTACAGAGACAGAGATGCCGTTCTCCAAGAGACTAGAAAATTGCAAGAAATATAAGTTGACAATCACAAAGTTATGATCTTCCCGTACTACACTTTTCAAGTCCAGAAACAGAGACACTCTTATCTAGCGGTGAAGAGACTTTTGCGGCAATGTGATCTTAAGAACTCTGCTGTTTCCGGCGAAGCTGAGGGTCGTCGCAAATGGTAAGACCCGTTTTTTCACCACTCTGGAAAGCGCAGAGGAATGCCTGAACTCTTACAACTCATCACCAACTGGACGAAGAGAGCCACTGCGAGAGACTACCCTACGACGTCGCTGAAGAAGACGAAGGAAGTCGCAATCCTCGACCCCTCAGGCCTCTGGCTTAACAGAATAGTTAATATTGAGTGGTCAATATGAGGCGGTACAAGCAGTGGTGAATATCAGCGGATCGCCGGAGGGGGAATCTGATTCAGACTCCGATCGACAGGGGCAGCACAGTGATGAGGAACTTTCGGACAATCTTCCTATTTCCCAAGGCTTCAGCATGTTGCCACATGTCGCCCCGCAGACTTCTGACAATATTGCTTGATCATGTGTATGTCAATTGTTTACCTTTCTCCTCCTCCGTAGACTGAGCATCGCACGGCCTCACCAGTTACGCAAGTATAAAAGACTCTATAGCTGTTTTTGAACTGCAATGTTTATGCTTGGTACTCAAGCAGATGTCGCTCTTGCGGTGCGGGTCCTGGACATACTAGCATATTCTATTTGTTAGCTTTTTACTGTATGGAAATTTTATGCATAACGAGCGGGCAACGGCCCTGTCCTACAAGTGTCTGGCCAGAGATAGGCTTAGCCGCACATGATGGTCCCCATCTCTTTCGTTAGTCCTTAGATTGCTGTGTTCAATAGTCTTCCCCAGACGTTAGTTGTGTGCCATTGCATTTCAAGTTTGGGCGATTGCTTGTTGCAAAATTGCTCTAATGGTATTTTTGATTGTAAATGTTGATATGTTGTCAAATTGTTGATATGTTTACTACACCATCATTTTTCATCAAGGGTATGATTGCTGTAACATCGGTCTGCGAAGGGAAATTTACACTAGAACGACCTCTACACACCTACTGCCAACCTTCCCCACCCTTCGGTTGGATGGGTCCAATTATACCCCTGACACTCACTCTGATCATAACCCGCATGTCATGGAGTTACAGTGGGAGGTTGAGCTGCCACCGATCCCGATGTGGTGTCTCCAGCCGGATGTCCTCCTGGATACGCCCTTCCGAGACTTACTGGCCACCACTGTGGTGAAATATTTTGAAGAAAATGTGGGTACGGACACGTCGCTATTGGTGGAGTGGGACGCCCTTAAGGTGGTTGTTAGGGAGCACTGTTTGGGGTCACAGGCAGGCATATGTGTGCAACTGGAAAAGGAACTCACCATTTTAGAGCGGAGATTGGCCGCTAGTGAACAGGCAGACATAGATGGTGCTCAGGGGCAGCTGGGCCGCCTCAAGGAGGAACATGCGAGATTGCTAGAGCGACTGAGGTGCCTCAATTATGCCCCTCACTCGGCGAGGACACACCATATGGGTGACAAGACAGGCAAGCTGCTAACACGGCTCATCCGTCAGAATGAGTCATCAACGTCAATAGTATCAGTGAGAAAGGCAAACGGGGAAATTGCATGTACACAGCAAGATATTCATGATGAGTTTGTAACGAATTATCGGGATTTGTATAAGTGGCGCGTGCAAGCTACGCCCCTAGAGATACAGACATATCTGGAAGGCCTAGATCTGCTGCGGCCTACGCGTGCACAGAGTGAAGAAATAAACACCCCTCTTCACCCAGAGGAAATTCGAGACAGTATTTTTTCAATGTCCAATGGGAAGTCGCCAGGACCGGATGGCCTACCGACTGAATCTTACAAGGCATATACACACATCTTAATGCAGCAGTTGCTAAAAGCATACGAAACTGCGTTCGATAAATCTACTCTCACCACCACGCAGAATGAGGCCCTGTTGGTCTCCCTGATAAAAATCCCGACCTCCTGGGCTCCTATAGCCCATTTGCGCTCATTAACACAGATTATAAAATCTTTGCCTCGCTCCTAGCCAGGGCGTCTTTCACCCCTAGTGAAAACGTTGGTACACCCCAATCAGAAGGGTTTTGTTTCCACACGATGTACTTCTCTTAATATACCCAGGTTTTTTAGAGTGCAACAGTACTCTACGCCTAGTTGGCCCCGATCGGGCTGCCTAGTACTGGACTTAGAGAAGGCCTTCGATTAATTTAAATGGCCTTATCTGGCATCTGTGCTGGGTAAATATGAACTAGGAGAACACTATTTAAACATGGTTTGTCTATTGTATCAACTACCCTCTGTCTAGGTCCACACTGACAGGTTAATCTCGGACTGCATTAGTGTGAGGCGAGGGACGCGCCAGGGCTGGCCATAATCTCAGTTACTGTTCTCCCTAGCTATGGAGCCTTTGGCATTGTTGCTCTGGAGAGACGGTGAGGAGTGGGGGGTACGATTGGGAGATGGGCTACACACCGTTTCCCTGTACGTAGACGATTTGTGGTTATATCTTCGAGATGTTACTGCAATACCGACGTCCATTGCGCATATACTCACAACTTTTGAGAAGTCAGGGCTTCGGGTCAGTTGGGCCAAATCAGGGATCTATACATTTAACACCGACACAGTAGAGGAAGAGGTGTTCCTGCAATGGCGCACCCTTCACGTGGTACCCCACCACATTCAGATATGAATACTTAATTGGATGATTGTACCCTATGTGGTTGTGGCGCTTCTCTAATAGGGTCTGAGTTTCAATGTCTCACATATAAGGAATTATGGTGCTTAGGGAGGGGGTAATCATCCTCCACCCCACTAATCAGAACCCGAGAGGTCCTAAGCCAAATGCTACAATGCCCTAGCACGCATAAATAAGTAATTTCTTTGTACACATTTGTCAATGCAGTAAATTATAACAAGCAGAACAATTTAATATGATGTGGCTGGTTTATTGTTCATTCCAGTTGCTCCCACCACCACGTGTTTCGTCGCTGTGGGTATGTGGCCCGCAAATTTCTCAGGGCGGGAAAACATATATACCCAGCAATGTAACATAACCACTCATTGTCAGTTAATACATACAAGTGCGTTATTGTGAGGTGAGACCCACAATCCAGATGTACCAATCAATTTTACACCCAAAGTTGGTTTCACAGTGAGTCCTATATGTACAGTTATAGATTCTCATATTTGTACTTCTGGCATGCATTGTCTATATTCTGTTAGAACTTACATCCAATGCAAATAGTAAGGAGTTTGTTATGCTGTTTACAATGAGTCTGTGCGTCATGGTGTACTGTATCACTACAATATGAATTACAGCTTTAGGAACCAACCAACCAGTGCATCTAATGGTATTTTAGTTGTGTGTACTGTGTATCTTTTAGTGGTCATGAGAAGGACCCTGGGCCCTGACATACCTGAGTCACTGTAGTAGAGTTAGTACTGCCTGCCAATCAAAAGGCATTTAATTAAATACCAGGCATAATCACAGTTGAAATACTAATGCATATTGTCCCAAGAAGGATACGTTCATATCTTCCTGCCGGTTATACTTCCGTCCCGGCCAATTGGCGGCCTGGGTTGATAAATATGTTTCAGGTGTCACGTGGTTCGTGGAGTAGATATATCTGTAATTCAAGCAACCGCCGTGTGTTACCTTGCTGTCAGCATTATGCCATATGAAGTCAAGTTATGGCAGTGAATATAAACATGCAAGGAAAGAAAACTCATTTAAAGGGGTGAGTGCCCCAAGTGCATATCCATAAGACCTGTTTGTGCGGCATGCCGGTAGCGTTTTATCTTATATGCCAAGTGTAATCTAGTCTCATCTGACACATGTGTCCCTTCGGTGGCATGTCAGTCGTATTATCAAGTTTAAGGGCCGGTATTTTTACTCCTCATCTGGGAAAAATAACTAACCTCCAACTCATTTAAACTTCTGGAGATGATCATTGAAAATTCAGAACAGAAAGTTCAGAGCCTACAGGCTGAAATAACACTAATAGAATCAGAAATAAGAGAGCTTGATCTAAAAGAACCCACAGAAAAGAAATTATGAAATACTAAAAGGAATCATCAATAAACATCAGGAAGACATCAAAGAAAGAAAAACACGTAAACTGAAGAGGGACAAAATTGATTATAAGCAAGGGAGAATATTTACCTTTGCTAAAACATAACATTACTTAGTAGAACATGACAATAAGGATCAGACTAAGAGTATATCCAAACCTGACAACGTGAGCTTCCACATCTATCAGCACCATACCCACTTGTGAAAGTGAGGCTGAATCAATGACCAGTGGTAATACCAAAGATATCGATTTTTTTTCCGCAAGGTAAAAAGGATCAAAAGAGGCAATAGGGACCAACCAAAACGACAGGCACATACATCAAAAAGACAAGGAGAGGCAAGAGAGGAGGAACAAGAGGGAGACAAGAGAGACATGAGATTGAGGTCTTGGAACCAACCAAATAAGACAATAATCAAAGTAAAGGAGTAAAGGGGATCAATCTTAGTGACAAAATTATAACTAGTGATATGGTTAGCCTCTTGGAGAAAGGTTTGGGCTTCTGTCCAAAAGATTCTGGTGATGTATGTAATTCAATTATAGACCTGTTCAAGTTTACAAGGAATCTCACATTGAGAAATTATTTGAACATAATGTAAAACCGAATAAAGCAGTAAAACCATATTCCAATGATGTCTTTTCTGAATCATTAAGTATACAAGACATTAGGGATGCTGAAATATTACTGCCCCTCGGTTGCTTGAATTACAGATATATCTACTCCACGAACCACGAGACATATTTATTATCCCAGGCCGCCAATTGACCGGGACGGAAGTATAACCAGCAGGAAGGTATGTACCTTTCCTTCTTGGGACAATATGCATTAGTATTTCAACTGTGATTATGCCTGGTATTTAATGAGATGCCTTTTGATTGGCAGGCGATACTAACTCTACTACTGTAAAATTACTTATTTATGTGTGCGAGGGCATTGTAGCACATTCCGATATCTTGGCATTTTTATATACCGATCGCCCGATGACTTATTAGAGGGCAATCTGGTGAGAGCAATCTCAGCCATACGGGCTCAAATGCAATTATGGAAAATGCTTCCACTGAATGTAGTGAGCCGCAGCACCTTGCTGAAAATGATCGTGCTCCCCAAACTGCTATATAATTTCTCAAATCTCACACTTTATATTCTGCCTAAGATTTTCTGAGAACTGAAACGGCTATTCCGGGACTTAATATAGAACAAGGGGAGACCATGAGTTGCTTTGTGGAAGATGTATGCTCCCACTAGTCAGGGCGTGCTGGCTGTCCCCAATATGGAATTGTATTACTTAGCTGCCCAGCTCCAATGGGCAACCAAATGGCTGGACGGCAGGTGTCTGGAAGACACGGCGACTATGCAGCAGCCCTGGACCCACTCTCAAATTTGTCATTTGTTTCATCCAGTCGCCACACTTCCGCGACCACCACAATTACACTTGGGATTGGCTCATAAGTGTTACAAAAGAAGTTTAAATCTTACCCGCATGACACTTCCATACTCCCCGATTTTGCCATTGATGGGGTCACCAGGGGGTAAACTAGGCACATCGGAGGCGACCTGGCGTGCGGCGCAGCTAGACACTTTGGGCAATTTATATAGAAACGGCATATTATTAACATTTGAGGCGCTGGTCGAAGACGCTGAGCTGCCACCGGGTCAATTACTTTTACATACTTCCCTTCTGAAGGCTTTGTCAGCTGCCTGGGGGAATCTGACAACTGAGCCACCGACACACCTTCTAGTACAATACTTACATGTAATAGGAGCAGAATCGCATGTGGTGCATTGGCTGGTAGACGCACTACTTACACATATGTTGAATCCGATGCAACGTCACAGAGTAAGATGGTAGGCCGATAGAGGCCAGCCTTGGACTGATAAGGAATGGGACGCCATATTAGTGGGCTCTAGAAACATACCAAGGAACTCTAGGTTCGAGCTTATACAAACATACATCATACAGAGGGCACACCTCTCGCATGACTTGATAAATAGATATTTCTTCACCGCCACCTCTGCATGTCCACGCTGCCAGTAACCTGATGCAGACCTGCTTCATATGCTGTGGGCTTGCGCATCCCTTCAACATTATTGGCAGGAGGTAGTAGCAGTCTTAGCTTTATGCACAGACACGTTGTTGCCGTTGTCATGGGAAGTTTCCCTTATAGGGCTCTATGCAAGGTCCCAAAAAAATAAGGTTACCTCCAGGTTCTGAGATTTAGGTCTAATTACTGCAAAACGTCTAATAACTAAGAAATGGAAAAATGCAGACCCTCCAGAGACTCTTAGCTGGAAGCGTTTACTCACAATATGGGCACAAGCCGAAAGTACAGCACTGCACAGAGAGGAGACAGCGGGGCTCCGCAAATTTCCCATTGCGCAAAGCTGGGACACTTTACTCACTGCCTTTCAAACCGGCCACGCAATGGAAGTAAATAATACCCAAACTGCTGATCCGTGACAGATACACTAGTTCCTCGCTATTTAGTTAAGTGCCGTAGATGTGCTTCAAAACGCACAGAATAGAACACTATTGCCCCGCTGGACCGTTGTGGATGATCACTTACACCCCCTCCGTCTTCAGACACAAAGGTCCTCTTTGCTGGTTGGTTACTACGCTTCGCTATGCACACTGCTTCAATTCCTGACTAGATATATTGTTCAGTACCGATAATGCACCTTCGTACCCATTGATTTTGTTTGAATTTCATAGAAGGCAGATTCCCTTTTTATATTATAAGTTTCAGTTTGGATGGTATATTTTAGAAAATAAGTCTTATTGGTACTCTTCAGTGACTACTACCTGCGTACTATCATCATATAATTCCTTTCTTTTCTCTCACAGTAAATTGATGATCAGGCCCGAATGGCAGGTTTTTTATGCACATGACATAAAACAATGAGATCCTGTCATAACAGTCCAGGTCAGATGTGTTATGAGTAAGATGCAGACAGTGATGATTAAAATTTATAAAACATGATGTAGCAAAACTGTGAACAATGGCACGCAGGGACACCAGAACATATGCTCACAAGATGCAAGTATCTGTAATTGAGAATAGCACAATAATGTCATTTTTATGTAGCTGCAATGAGTAATGCTATTCTACATGTGTGTTTTGTATTTATGCTCTAAATATCTGAATACTTTGTATAAAAATGTGATGATAGTTGTGTTAAAATCAGAAAATACCAATAAAGATATAAAAAAAAAAAAATTTTACAACCTATTCACCGTGTAACAATATTCGGTCCAAGAAACTATCTAGCACGTAAAAGACGGGAGCCGAGCGCACTATTCTGAGCTACAGCACCAACATTCTTCTGAGTATTGGGATAGTGGCCTGGGACACTGAGGGCTTTGAGTTTGACGATAAAAGGGGAGGACCGTTCAGTACATCAAAGGAGCAAAGAAAGCAGAGTCATATTTTTGTATCTCATACACAAAAGGTGATTGGAGGATGCTTGCAATAAGTCTAATCACTGACACTTGCTCTGGGTAGCATTCCAACCCATCTGTCTTTTGCCTTTCATGCCCCCTCAGATTAGACACAGCTATATGCAAGTCAGTCTTGACTCTGCTCTAATAGGAACAGTATGAAAAATGATCCCTTTGGGCTCTTTTTTGCATACACCACAAGCATACTACCTCTAATCATCAGTCTTACACCAGCACCAATTAGAAACCCAGAGCATAAAATGAGAAAGTCCTATATCTTTATTTCATTTACTATATCTTAAAAGCTTAGCTGATTTAAAAAGCTTTTCTCTTTGCAAATATTTTCTTAAAACATCATGTTAAAAACACACATTAAAAACTTACAATTTCACAAATAAGGGAGAACTTGAAAATATATTCTCTAGACCACAAAAACAACAACCTGATACACACTGAAGGCACAACATTTTTTAACAATAAGTGCTAATATATGACATTCAATGTATACAGAAGAAATCCTTCTTTTCATCCAAGCCAGATGTTTTTTTCAAATATAATGGCTGAACCATCTATATTCAGACCAGGTGTTGTTTGCGGAATACTCGTAGACACAGAAGCGGCCACGTTCTGGTATCTAATCGTTCACCACCTTCTGCAGGCTAACAAGTACTTTTAACAAATCTCCCCAAAATGCGATCCTTTAATTGGTGAGTTGACGGAGGATATCTATCTCTCCTTACTGCTAAACCGGTTGTCTTATTGAATAAACCGCAGGTAGGACACTCTAGGTAGGGGCCAAACTGGCCTCTCTTAAAACCTTATTTCCTCCTGTATATTCAAATTTTGGACCGGCCCATGTAGGAAATGAAACCAGGGACCACCGCCTCCTTGGTTATACTGCTGTATAGGTCCAGAATGTTTTAGACCACAGGAGGTATGGTCTCACACCGTCAAGGGTAGTTAAAAGAGATCGGGTATTCCTATTTCCGCCAGGACTCATATGTCTCCTGGCCTGCTCCTGTTCTCATACGCAAGTGTTTGAATAGGAAAAGTACAGTCCAGTTCAAACTTGCAAGTCAGATACTCTCCGAAGTGGAGCACAAGCAACCCAAGACTGGTTATGCTCTGATTGGCGCTCCATACCCCCATCTGGTTTGTCTCTGATGCCTGGAACCGGACTACGACTCCAAGACTTGTTAGGATTGTAGGTGCCGTGAACTCAAGGCGCTACGGGTACGTTCCTTGAAGCCCCTTGTCGTTCGATGGTAGTCGGTTCCATGATGTTCCAGATTCCGGTTGCGAGTAAGGTCCCAGGCCCTTTTGTAGAGACATTCCAGGCATTCGTCCTCGCATTCAAAGGCATCATGTAAGTCCCACAAGAAATCAAAAAAGTTGAATCGCTCTTTGGCGTTGCTGCTCCCGTCCTAGTCATTGGACTAACCGCGGGAATTATGTCACATTAGACCCTGCTTCCAAATGAAGTTGGCCTCTGGGTGCACTAACGCCTCCTTGAGTTTCCCCGCCCAATGACGTGGGTTTAATGAGGCCATGAACCTCATTTTTGGGCAGGTCCATCCCTCTGGAGTGCATTCGGGCCCCATGGGTTTAATGGGTGCCCCCACTGGATTCCCCCAGGTGTATCCGTAGGGCACCCTGGATCCAGTTCTGGAAGAGGAACGGCTCGGAATGGGAATGGCTCAGATCACGAGTACTGCAACCTTCCTTGGAGCCCATTCCAGCAGCATCATTCCCAGCGCCACAGCCACCAACCCTTTCATCATACCCAACTCCAATGCAGCGCTGGATCGGCGTCACCCAACGTAAACTCCTCTGCCAAGCCGGAACGCAGCCTTCTGAATTGGGTCCCTGTCCTCCTTTCTTTAACAGGAATATGATTGAGGTGGATCTGAGGATCCTTATGGTTACCAGAATCCATTAGAAGAGTCCACTGTAACTGGTATGGGGAACTGGCGAATATCAGTGGTCTGGACACTTCACCCGACACTGGCGTAGTCTCTCCTCCTAGTGTGGCTACAGAGGAAGAGGCTTCTTTTGCCATGGTGGTGAGAAGGGTAGCTGAGATCCTGAATCTTACATCTTGACAGGTGCTTCAACCATGAATCACCCCCTCAGAACCTCATTTCCCCTTTAATGAAGGCCCTCAGATGTCAGGCTTGGGGCATGGGCCAAGCCCTGCACAAGGGCTCTTGTTGACAGAACAATTGCCTGTTGCCATTGCATCGTTACCTGGGACCCAGCTTTCCTCACCCAGAAACCCAACCCGTAGCGTAGAGTCTGGTTTTCCAGTTAACCCTGGAGCCTTCCCTACCACACCACCGGAGGCTTTATACCTTTGGCAAGAGAATATTCTGTTCCGTCAGCTGAGCACTGCGGTCGGTGAACACTGCGTACCTCTTTGGCCCATTCATGCACACAGTTTGGGAATCGATTATGCAAGTGCTACTCATGGTTTTGGAGGAGGCCCAACCCATCCTGACCACTGCCTGTGGCCAACAGGAGAGAAGCAGCAAAGTTCACCATTTGTTGCGGATTGGATACAACCGACTGGCTTCGTAGAGCGATTGTGTTGTCCATGGCACTCTGACGCCACACCTGGCTGAGGTCTACTGGCTTCTAAGAGGATGTCCAGGTATCCCTTACGGACATGCCCTTTCATCGCACGCCTCTTTGGCGATAAGGCACATTCCGCACTGTAGCCCTTCAAGGACGCCTTAGTTATTTTCCCATCGCTTTCAATTCAGAATGCTACTTTTATCTATGAATTGCATTTAAATCCACAAGAGATCCGCTGAGTAGAAAAGCGATTTGTTAATTACCTGTAACAATGGTTTTACAGCAGATTGAGTGATTAAACAATCGTATGTCCACAACACCATTACATAGTGAGACTGCATGGGTCCTAAACATTTTGCTTGCATGCATTCATAGTGGTTATTAGGCGCACACCAACAGTAAGCTCGGCAATTGTATGTGAGACATTGTGAAACTGCAGTTTACATAGGGGAATCTCATTCCAGGGACGTCTTCGCATAAAATGTTGAGGAAAAACGGGTGACTTATTTGAACTTAACAAATGGCAGCAGAATGTACACAACACGTGTATCTCAGGCCATTTAAACAGCAAAACAATTTTTACTTGCAAGTAACTTTTATTTGCATACTTCAAAAAATTGTAACGCAGTCCTTAATTTTGTGTGCCGTCTGGTGGGATGAACACTTACTGTCTCTTTAACGCCTGTAATTTAGACAAGAGTTTAGCCACACTACAAATCCTGATGCGCTGGCTCAGTTTTGTATTGTACATTTTTGAGTTGCACAGGCAGTGACGAGCCTGCACTTTATTTGCAAATGCATATTTCTTTATATTCTAAATTTGTATTCGGTACCTCAGAGTGCTGTGTTCAGTTTCTATATTGGAAATGTCTTACTTGTTTTCAGTTAAAATGTGTTTTGCTCTTGTGCCGATCCAACCCTCGCCCCACACTTTACTGTTCTACATTTTGTAGACCATGCGTTTAAGAATTAGAGGCGAGAAATGGTTGTTTTGCTTCTGCAGGAATAAAAGATTGTTTTCCCCAGTTAGGATGCGTTCTGCTTCTGTATCACCTCCGCGCACTCCGTGGTCTTCTAGAGTACGCTGATAGGCACGAACATTCATTAAGCTTACATTATAATTTTACAACACAAATTGACCCTGATGCCTTCTTTTGTCATCGCAGTTTCCAGGACTTTGATATCCAGGGGTCCAGGAGATGCAGTTCTGACTGGTTGACGATCGGAACCTACAGAAACGCTGAAGGTTACAGAGCCTGTGGCTCCACCATTCCAGCCCCGTACATCTCCCTGCAGGACCATGTCTGGATCAAATTCCATTCCGATGAGAACATTTCTCGGAAAGGTTTTCGACTCTCTTATTTTTCAGGTATGTTTCATTATTATGAGCTAAACACTTTAGTTCAACTTTTTGGGTGTTTAACAACTGACATAAACTATTTTCGCCTGCCTGTTTCCACTTGCGAAAAGGCTCGTTTTGACGTCTGAGTTAGTAATAGTTCGCAGACCTCATGTAGTTATTTCTCAGAAAACGAACGGAGGAGACGTGCATACAACAGCAGTTCAACTGCTTGAATAAACAAAACACAGACATTAGTTTACTCCCAAATAACTCCTGCTGAAAGCTTTGTAATGCTGGGGAAGGGGTTGTGAGAAAAGATTCATGAAGGGAAACTCTGCTTTGTTGCATGCACTTCAAGGGTTGACTGCATTAAAAAAAAGTCACAAGTTACACGATGTAGCATAATAGAATCGTTTCTAGAATTTCGCATAACAAATGTTATGCAAAACTTGTTTTAAGTAGGAGTGTGTAATTTGTTTCTGCATAATTTAGCTAAAATTTGGAAAAATGTAAAAAGTCACATGATGTTACATGAAATGCACAGCTGGCATTTGGCCCTGTATTTTAAACGCAAGGACAACAAGGAGGAGCACTAGGTTGGGAGAAAGTGTTTGGCGGTTTGCAAGGGGTACGTGGAGGCGTCTCAGGCAGGGTCTAGTGCTACGTGTTGGCATGTAGCCGCATCGGTCTGGGTAGATCAGCTTGCTGAGGAAGGGGCACAGGCACTGAGCCAAAACCGTAGCATAAATCTTGACTTCAGTGTTGATTATGGAAATTGGCCGGTCGTCCGCACAAGCCGATGAGGGTGGTTGCGTCTTGGGGATAACCACAATGGTCGCCATGTCTGTTTTAGGGGGAAAGGCTCCAACTTCTGCCATATGTTGGAATAAGGTAGAGGTGGGGGACCAGCAGCTTCCGATAGGAGGCGTAGGAGTCCATCTGGGCCCGGCGTTTTCCGGGACACCAGTTGGGAGATTGCAGCACCTGTCTCATCTGAGGTGAAGAGGAGGTCTAGTCTAGCCGCCTCAGAGTGCGTCAAACTGGGAATACGGACCTTCCCGGTGTCTAGTAGATGTAGGAGGGAATCCCAGCGCCTACGCGCCGAATATAGGCGATGTAATACTCTGCAAACGCCTGTGCGATTTCGGCCGAAGTGTGGCGAGTGGTTCCCGAGGGGTCACAGACTTCACGTACGATTCAATTTGCTAAGTGGTGTGAGGCCAGTCTGTGTAGCAGCTTCCTGTTTTTGTCTCCCCAGCCATATACCCGGGCGATGGTCGAACGCCACAACAACTTAGCGATTCTAACAAGTTCTGCTTGATCTATCTGTTTGCGCAGAGCTGCTAGTTACCTGTCATGGGCCGCATCTGGGGCCCTGGCGAGATCAGTTTCCAGCCGGACCACTTGCGCCTCGAGAAGAGCCAAGTAGCTGTCCTGGGACAGTTGTTGCGCCCTGAGGTCGCTTTTGGCCACTCCTCGGATGGTAGCTTTACTCGCCTCCCAGTGGGTACTCTGAGAGGAAACTGAGTCCATGTTTGTGAGTTGTGAGGAAGTATTGCCGCAGTTCCTCTCCTATAGTCTTTCAGAACTCTTTGTGCTTCAGAAACCAGGCATTCAGTCGCCACATCGGGCCAGCATGCTAGGGGTGTCGCCTAGACGCAAGAGTAATGCTAAGTGATCTGAGATTCCTCGGGGAAGGATAGACATGTCGGTCACACGGTGGCAGTCGGGGGCAGGCATAAAAACCATGTAAATACGCGCGTGGGTATGATGCGCTGCAAAAGGGGTGTGTGTGTGTCTGTGTGGGGGGGTGTATATATATGTGAGCATGTGAGCAAGGCACAGGGGTGCCGAAACGTCATGAAACCGGCAGGCGAATAAAGATTTGAATGCCGTAAAATTGGTCCGTGCTTGGTGTATCTGTGCCAGCTGTGATTGCGACGCGTGGAATATACTTTGGTTGTCGATATATATATATATAGATAGATAGATAGATAGATATATAGATTCAATGGTCCTCCGTACATCACATAAGCAGAGCGGCTGGCCATTCAACCAATTTCTTAGCTTGATTCGCCCTGGTGGGTGAGGGTGTGCCCGTGATGTCAACTGTCAAGTGTGGTTTGCATAACCACATTGAAATCCCTTCCCAGAATAGTCTGCCCTAAGGGCAGGGTGGAAATGACGTCAGTAAGGTGTTTCAGCGCTGGTGTGAGCATCACAGGTGGGATGTATATGGATATAAGGTTAAGGATGTTCCCCTCCAACATCCCAGAGAGAGTCACGAGTCGCCCTTGCGGGTCTCTATTGGCGCGAGTGAGGAGAAAGGGAAGGTTTCTCCGTAGTAGGATTGCTACCCCTGTGAACCTCTGTTAAAGTCAGAGTGTCACACCCTGTCGAAACCATAACGTGCAAGGAAGGAACAATGGGTTCCCAAGAGATGGGTCTCCTGAAACAAGAGGACATCGGGGAAGTGGGTCATGCCGAAACAGAGCGTTTGGTAGTCCGTTCGAACCTGGAGCTCCCTCACTTTTTTAGATTTTTTATTATTTTCAGAACTTGGATTTCCGGGAACAGCATAAAATCATCAGGTCATTCATAATTCGTAGTATAGTTGACTTTTCCTCGACCTCCAGCCTCCTTCCCTGTTGGTAATTCGCAATTTTGGGCCAATTGGGGTGTAGTTTCATTGTATAGGCGTTCGATATGAGCTCTCCATATGGCCTCCAATATGTCCGAATTATGATGACTACCAAACGCTCTGTTTCGGCATGACCCTCCATTCTGGTCTCAAGTCCTGACTCCTCTTTTCTCCAAAGTCACAGCTAATAGTCTGATCCTCGAGTCCTGGAGAGGAAACATCCTTAATCCAATCTATAAATCAAGGTTCCCGTTCAGACCCCTCCAACTACAGGCTGATTGTGCTGATAGATGTGGAGGCAAAAATGTACGCATCTAATCTCCTTGTAGAGCTAGACGCTTGGGCCAGTCAAACAAACCTAATACCTTCCACGCAAGCTGGATTTCGGGCTGGGATGGGCACCCTTGAGAACATCTCTGCGGTTGCTCTTTTAGCCAATCAAGCTTTTGCAAAATCAAGGCCTTTGTATGCCTGCTATGTAGACCTGAAAGCGGCTTTCGATAAAGTTCCAAGAGCTTCTCTATGGGCAAAAATGCAAGCCTGGAGGGGTTCCTTTCCAGGCTCCTGGACGCCATTATCAATCTGTATTCCCACACGTGGGTTCAAATCAAGAAAGGAGAAGGGTCCAGCGTAACCGGTAAGATTCCAACATCAAATGGGTTAAAACAAGGTTGCGTATTAGCGCCGTGCCTGTTTAACATTTACATGTCAGAACTCGACAAGTGCCTCCAGTCTATCCCAGCTGACCCCCCACAATTGGGCAAAATACCGACACCGTGCCTCCAATACGCAGATGACATTGTATTGATATCACAAACACCAGTTGGCCTGCAGAAATTGATCACGGGACTAGAAGCCTATATCACCGTAAACCATCTTACAATCAATCATCAGAAGACAAAAGTCGTGTTGTTCCAAACATAATAAAATATTGAATAGGCACTGCTTTTCCTGGAAACTGGGCGAACAACCACTGACCCCTGTTACTTCCTACAAATATCTTGGCTTCTTGCTCGATGGCAAGCTCAATTTTAAGCTACACGTGGAACAAGGACACACAAAAGCAAAACAACTGTTATTTGCCTTTAAAATCCAGAAGAAAAAGCTTATAGGTTGTTCTACTGGTCAACTGCTAAAAGTGATCTCCGCAAAATTCCTACCTTCCATCTCGTATGGCTCAGAAATTTTGAACACTAAAGATGCTACTATATTAAATACAGCACAATTGACATTCTTTAAAAAGCTGTTTTTTATACCGCTACATACCTCGCAGGAACAAATCCGTTTAGAATTCGGACTAAAAAATCAGATCATGGCCAGACAAGGTGCCCTAGTAAAGTATTATTGGAGGATGAGGGAGTCAGAAGTCAACACCCTAGGCCACCGCTGTTGGGTTGAGATTGAAAATCAAGCAAGACTAGCTAATTCGACCACGACAATCCTAAAGGAATCCTTGTCGGCATTACAGCTAGAGGAGGCTTGGTTAACACCAGTAACCTATTCTGGTCTCAAAAGGGTCGTGAACACCGCAATCAAGCGGACCTCTTTGTTAACCGATAAAATGAACTTCGCAAAAAAATATCACGCTTGGGCTGTGATACAGGCCTTCCAGAGGATTAAGCCGCAGCAGTCTCTGACCGAACACCTCTCCTACCATAAAAAGTATTACCTGATGTTGCTACGTATGGGATCACTCCCCTCAAAGGATTTGACCCCAAAATGGAAATTTACATGGTCATCTAAGGAATGCCGCCTCTGTCGTCAAGGGGAGCAGTCACTATTACACTTACTATGCGTATGCCCTTTCCTACTGAAAATCCGTAACTCCATTCTTCGGGAGTTTTTTCGGATTGAACAAATAAGAACTTGCAGAGCTGCAGTCATCAGGTGTCTTGGAGGGCTTTCTATTCCCCTCTCCTGCAGTGCCATAAAACTCTCGAAAATAGCTGCTAAGGAACTGGAAAAATTGATTTAAGCGAACCAGTTAACAAATAACCTACTGGCCGGCATTTAAAAAATTTTTTTTATTGAATTACTTGTCAGCTTTTTAACTGTGGTCACGTCTCACGCTTCTCATGTTTTTAAAAAAAAATGCTCATTTAATATATTGTGTTTTATGATGGTTTGCCATCCTTTTACGATTTTTTAACGAATCAATAAAAGTATACTTGACTTGACATCGGGGGAGTGTTGTTGGACATATTTCAAAACCGCTGTATGCTTGATGCAATCAAGAAGCCCATTGACATTCCAGGACATGACCCGGAAAGAGCTACTTCCCTGGTCTACGTGCATCATGTGGAGTGCGTGGTCTAAGGGAGTTATGGAGTCGTAGGTTGTTAGGGGCCCTTAGCGGGATAAAAAGTGGGTGCGGTCACCTCACTCGAATCACGGTGTGCGGGATTGCAGCGCATGTGTGGTATTCCTTTGCTAAAGTGCTGTGATCTGTTAAAAAAAAGAAGAAGAACACAAAACATAAGTCTGAACATCGGAAAACGGTCCAGGTCCCATCCTCCCCACCTCCCCCCACGCTATATTTCTGGAACTGAAGCATCTTTTACCTTACATACTAGGAAAGATCAGGCTAAACTATAACGCTTCGCTTAGGAGCTGTGAGGTGGACCCATCCTTCAGTGTCGGATGTGAGTGCATTATCAGCAGATTTCTCTGAGGTCTACAGTACAATGCAGTGGGACGGGACGTGAGTCCCATCCTGAGAGTGACGCCCCCCCTTTCCCCCGTTGTTTCTCTCTCTGTGATCTTCAAATCGCCGGACTTCGAGAGAGTCCAGCGCACCCAAGTCTAGAGTTTTGGGGGGGCTGTGCTCAGTGGACAAATTGTCCGTGGATCAATTCCGCTGCCGAGGTTGGGAACCTGGAGGGCTGATGGTGTTTCCACATTCTCGGGTGGTTGAGCCCGGCGATCTGGAGGCTTCTTTGCATCCCCCGTGTCCCTTGTGTGATTGTGTGCGCCTCCTGCACTGTTTAGGGGATCAAGGATGCGGGGCTTGGGATCGAGAGTGTGTGGGTGGAGAGTTCGGACGGGCCATGAGGGGCTGCTTCTCAGTCAGCCAGGTCCCAGTGGCTTACGGAGAATCGAACATTTGTGCTTTGTCTTGAAAGACTACACGAAGGTGGGCCGGGAAGAGGAGCCTGTACTGGAGGGTAACTTCTGTTTGACCTTCGTGTAGGAGCGCCGTTGGGCCTGTACCTCTTTGATATAGTCCAGGAACACCATTATGGTATGGTTCTGAAATTTCAGCGTGCCCAGAGTCCGTTCCTCCTGTAGGACCGTGTCCCGGTCTTTGAAGTTGTTGCGGCGTGATCAATTTTCAGCGTCCTCAGCCCTTCACTGTAATTCTTCGGTGTGAGTCTGTAGGTGGGCCATTGTTCTTTCGGGTGGTGGAAATCATCCTGCACCATAAAAAGGCAGGATTCTGCTTCCGAAATGCGGGCCATTGTGTTGCGCAGATTCTGCCGGATGAGGGACATATCTACTCGAACCTCGCCAATTTTTCCCTCCACCGAGGCTTGGGATGTGCTAATCGCCGTCAGGATTGCGGCTAAGTCATTACCAGGGAAAAATGAGCCGCCCAAGGAACACTGTCGAGCTCTGTTCAACTGTGGTAAATTGGTCCATTTTCGTCTGTGTTTGGGTGGTAGAGGATTTGGGACCTCAGTCTTTCCCCATGGTCAATGGCGGGGAGGTCTCCATGAAGGCTCGTGTCAGGGTGTCTTTGACTCAGACTCAATCAGCTAGGGATTCGCCGCCGCCCGGCCCCCAAGTGCTGCAGCGAGGTGGGCGAGCCCTGGAGCTCGAGATGGAAGGTCCGTGGACAATGGTACCTCGGGGGCACACAAGCAGGTAGACGACCTAGGAAACCGTTTGTTTGGTTCCCAGGCCCGAGAACTTCTCCACTCACTGAGAGTGGATGTGCCTGAGGGCCTATGGAAAGAGCGGGGCCCTGGTGTTCATAGATGCCAAGGTTCCAGAGTAGGCTGTAGCTCTGGTGTGTGGGGGATAGTTCCACTCCCCCTCCTCAAGTCCAGCCATCAGGGTCCCGTCTCCTGCAGGGTCCAGGATGAAGTGCGGCGTCGCAGGGGGCGAAGGTGGGTACCCTTATGGCACTCCAAGCAGATATGTGGGCACCGCCACCTCGGGTGATCCGGCAAGGAGAGGCTCAGTGCGTGGGTGCGTTATTAGGCATCGCCAGCTTGGGGTTCCCAGCCCTCTCCACCCGGAACCAGAGGATGATGGTGCGGGGCACGGCCAAGGCGCCTCTCCGGGCCCGTCTTCAGGGGGTCCCCGCAGCAGGATTTGGAAGCGGGGTGAAGAGAGATGAGGTGCAGCAGCCCAGGACCGTGGCGTCCACCCTTGGGCCCCTTTTCAGTGCATCCACAGATCGCATGCTAAAGAAGGCCCAACGGGCAGAGTCTTGCAGGGCCTCTCCAGGACTATAAATCACAGGGGACAGTCACTCTGGTCCAGCCCCCCGGGGGTGTAGAGGTCCGCCCAGACTGCTGAGGCAGCCGCCGCTGAGTTTAAAGGGGGGCCACTCTCCGCCAACCTGGGGATCCGGCGGGACGCAGAGCCGATCGCTCCAGTCAGATTGTGGTGTAGGCTCCAGGCATCTCTCCAGCGTTGGCCCCATGGCCTCAGAGGTGTACCTTGGGGGTTTTGTCCTCGCATCGATCTCTCAGGTGGGTCACCGTACCCCTCCGGCCGTGTCCACGCACTGCTGGTCCCAGTGTGAGACCCTCATGGGCGCTGATGGCCCCGCCAGTCTGGGGAGGACGAGTGAGTCAAGTGCCGGTGTTGCGGCAGTCGGCCGCGGGGGAGACCTCCGTTGAGTGTCCTCAGAGGTTCAGCCAGTCCGATGTCGGGCCCCACCCTCTCGGGTCTCCGTTGGCCTCTGGCGGATGGTCTCGGGCCTCTCCAGAGCACCTCAGAGACGAGCCAGGTCCGCCATCTTGTGAAGTCTCGTTGCAGACCTCGGGAGAGCACCCCGGACTCTCCAGCCACCTCAGGGCAATGGCGCTGCATCAGGGGAAGGAGCTGCCATCATCAAGGCAAAAAGTAAGTCGCCGATGGCCGTGGATCTCGGAGCAGATGTAAGAGAGAGATGCGGAGCACTCTTAGTGTGACCACCATCTTGACGCTCCAAGCCACGCTCATCAGGAAGCAAGAATTTAAAGAGTCTCTGAAGGGATACATAATCCCTGCTCGAGGGAAGGCTCACGCAGAAGCAAAGCTAGAAATGGCAGACTTGGATCGGCTACAAACCCCTGAGCCAGCGTAAGAACTAGAGTAGGAAATATACGGTAAAGAACAACATGACACGAAAATAACATTGAAGGCTCGATGAATCAAGGTTGGCAGGAGATCAACACAGAAACCCTGGAAGAAGGTATTGATAAGAAATAAATACCCCTCAGGACCATCCCTGCCTGATGACGTCGCTGCCTATAACTCTGTCATCAAGAGAGCATCAGAAGAATAAGGGGAAAAATTGGAAGAAGAGAAGGGGAATCCTGTTTCTTGCTAGAAATGCTTATACCAACAGAAGGGAAGAATCTATATCTTTTCATGATACCAAACATCATTTATAAAGGGAGAGAAGCATTCAGGGAACCACCTACAGCCAAAAGTGGTAACGCCCAGGGTTGAAAAAATATATATAAACAGACCTCTTAGGACTCAGCTTACTTCCAGGGCACATTCAAGGCATGCTTGATTATAGTCACCACAGCCCAAAGGAGAGCCAAAATTCCAGCAACCGTGGGACCTCCACCAGACAGTGAAAGCAATCGCTTGGAGATAGTGGGTAGAAAGATGGAATGTTCAGCAACAACACAATGACACATAGCCAAATCCAGTGTTCTCCCTAACAGATATGGTCACCAGCAGCGGGACAAAATCAAAGATTTGATGCAACGCCTGGCAAATCAGTGCAAAAAGAGGGCACAAATTGTCATTGCAGAGGGCAAAAATATAGAGAACACTTGTTTCACGTTTGCCCTGGATTCAGCTGACCACGCCAGCTGACAGCTCAGAACAGGTATCAGCCTGAGAATACACACATGCTGTTTACCGGAGACACACTCTTTGGAACCTCAGTTGATGAAGCCCTGCAGGACATGAAGACAGACCTTGAAACAGCAAAAGCAATGGGATCACTACAGTTCAGAGGAGGTTTCAGGGGTACCCCCGCAGTTAGAATACCAACCAACAGATGTGAGGGGGTCAGTCAGCAGCTGGACACCCATCAGCACTTAACTTCAATTGTGGGGTGGGGGTATCAGTAAGCTGATTGATGCAGTACAAACTGCTTTGATTAAAGTATTGCTCTTCATTTGGAAAAGCGGTTGGAGGTAGAAAGTTGTGCTATTAGATGTCTTTTTTGCATTGTTCACACAATTGTGTTAGTGAGGTTATCTGAGCAGTGACCAAAGTGCTGTCTTTCTGCTCAGTTTTAGGCCAAAATGCAATGCATTCCCTAAAATAGTAAGGCCCAGTATTAACATTATTGACGGACATTTCTGCTTTATTTTGGCTTTTTCCAGAGAGTTTGGGCAATAACACATTGAACTTTTGTAATTCAATGTCCTCTCTGACAACAGCAAGAACCCATTCATTAGCTGAAGAGCCACCTTTCTGATGTTTGATTTTAGGACTAAAACTATGCAGTGGAGATCATTTTACATTAATTCTTCTTGTGAGCACAAGCTCAATCGAGTGGTCTAAGCACAATAATGTTTGTTGAAGTTCGTCAATAGCTGTGAGACACTGTCCAAAATACTCTACTGAAAGCAAGTACCTCGCACTATGATAATCGATAATATCAAAGTTTAGTATATAAGAATATGTCCGTGTCTTAGAAATGAATACTGTCTAAGTGACATGTCATAACATCCGATATTGAGAAGCTAAAACAAATCTGTTTACTATCCAGGATCAGGTTGGGTTTACTCCTTGTGTTTCTGGCTCCACCAGATGACGAAAGGGTTTCTTCTTGTTAGGTTGGTTTAGTGAGGTGTGAGACTTCTTTAGCGGTACAGCAACCACAAAGGTGAGGTATGCTTCAAAATGAAGCCTATGGCGATTGAATTGGAAGGGGTCAATGTGGTCATATTTCGTCATGGCAGCCACTATTTGAGGTTCTGAATGAAGAAGCAATTTTTGCGGAAGTTAGAGATGATTTAAGTGGAACTTTGAAGATAGTAATTCTCACATCATTGCGTAAAGTACTAGAGTTTGACCAATTTAACTGTACCAGACGTTCTTGCAGGACAAGTGGTTTTAATCGTTTGGAAAAGAAGATGTTGGTAGTTGGCTCAGGTATTTGCCATAGGTGAATGTTCCATAGGGGTGCGAGGTAATTTCTCTCTAACACATGCTCTTGGCTTGCATTTCATTTATTGTTGATTTGTTCTTCTTTAATGATTTTGCACTTGTGGTACTTGATGGAGCTAGTCCAGTCGGAGGGACTCTTTCTTTTACAACTTCGCCAATTTTTCTTGATGAGTTTTCATTGATGAACCTTGTATATCCTGCGCCATTGATGAGTCTTGTGTTTCCAGTGGTGAAGTGAATGTTTCTTCATGGACAGCCTTCCAATTCTTGCTGTGATGGGTTGGTTCTAATGTCCGGCTCAGGGTTTTGCTTATCTTCTCTTTTATGAAGAATGGAAAGTAACAAGCAAAATGACTGGTTTTATGCAATCTGAAGGTATTTAATTGTGGAAAGCAGGAGGTTTTAACTGATGAGGTCTCTAGTGATTTCATTAACTCTATATTCATCAGAGTGTTTAAATACTGTGCCTTAAATTGATTTAGATAAGGATATATGATGGCATCTACCTCTCCTTCACTCTCTCCTCTGCCTTTGTGTATCTTTATGTGAGTTGATAGGAGTTCCGATTAAAGTTATTATTAATGTGAGGGGTAAACTAAACAAAGCTAGGGAAAAAGACATCAAGCAATTGCCTAGTTAGCATTTTAACTGTCTGATATGTACTGGGCCAGCATTGAATGTGAAGAAATTGCCAGTGAATAATTTCAACACTTCAAACCCTACATCAGTATGAATGAATAAATGAATATTGAACTTATAGAGCGCTAACTTTGCCCAAGGGCGTCAAGGCACTATTGTGTAAACAAGATGATATGCTCAGACTGAGATTTGTGTGAAAAGCCAGGTCTTCAATGCTTTACGATAGAGAGAATGTGGCACATGGCCAGTGAGGTCTTCGGGGAGGGCGTTCCACAGCTTGGCAGCAGCAGTAGAAAAAGCTCTGCCTCCCCATTTCGCCTTTTTAAACTTCGGCACTGTTAAAAGATTTTTATTTGCAGATCTGAGCTGCCTAGTGGGGACATAACGTTGAAATATTGCCTTAATACCCGTCAGGGCCTAAGCCGCAGTAGGCATTATGAGTCGGGCAGAAGGTTTTACAAAGGATCCTTCGGTCCAGAGGAAGCCAATGCAGCGTAATGAGAGAGGCCGAGACACAGTGGTATTTCGGGAGATCCATCACCAGCCTGGCCGCAGCATTCTGCACCAGCTGCAGACGTTGCACCAAACCTTTGTTAATGCCCAAATAGAGTGCATTACAATAGTCCAATCTGGACATTATCAAGGCAATAACAGCCAGTTTGCGTGAGGAAAATCACAGGAAATGGGAGACTTTTCTCCTAATCCTGATTATCCCAAAGCAGGTGGAGACTGTCCTACTAACCTGCAGGCTCATAGAAAGGGAATTGTCCACTATGACCCCTACATTTTTCCCATGGGATACAGGGCAGGGGCAGCTCTCAAGCGTGTCCCGCCACCACTCATTTATTTATTTATTTATTGAACAGTTTTCTATAGCGCAAACATGACCCATGGGTATCAGAGCGCTTAACAACATATGGAATAGGTTAAAAACACACATATATAATATACAATATGACAACACATACATATATAATATACAATATGACTGAAAGGAAAATTTTGTCTATTTGAAAGTGGCATCGCCCTCTTGTTGCCCTTGACTTTGGATGTATTCAGTATTTCTCGGATGTGCTCTACTTCGGTATGAGTGTTTTCCGTAATATCTCTAAGTTTTTCTATTCCTTTCAGGGTGTTTAGTAATTCCTGCGACATGTTGCTTATTTGTGTTTGAATCTCTAAGATTTTTCTCATTACCTTGGGTGAGGTATTGTGATTACTCATCTGTATTTTACGATGGTCACATTTTTTGTTCCAGCGTTTTCGTTCAGAGCATTTCATCTGGGTCTTCTTAAGGTTTCCCCTAGATTGGTTGTCACTTCTGCCCTATCTCTTTGAGGTGTTCAACCAGCCTCAGAGGAGATAGGGTATCAAAAGCTGCGGTGAGGTCAATGAGGGCCAGCAGTGTGGTGTGCCCTATGTCCACCTGAGACGGGATGTTATTGAAAACAGCAGTTAATGCTGTTTCCCTACTGTGATGGCTTCTAAAGCCATGGTGTGAGCCATCAAGTAACTGTTAGTCTTTTAGGTTGGCGCTAAGGTGGGAATTTAAATACGTTTCCAGGATCTTTACCGGGACTGGTAGCAGAGAGATCGGACAGTAATTCTTCAATACTCTAGGGTCGAATGACGGCTTTTTTAAAAGCGGCTTAACCACTGCAGTCTTCCATAGTGTAGGATATTGCCCTTCTGAGATGGCTACATTCAAAACCAATTTTTAACACTTTTAAGGGGCAAGGATCAAGGGGAGAACCAGATTTAACTCCTAGTAGCCGATCCATGACATCTGGTGACATACAAGGGAACATAAGTAGCCTGGGTGCCTCCTCCATGATAGCACCATCTTTAAGGTGAAGAGAGGACTGAGTAGGCGACCCCGCTTTAGGGTTGGAGGCTTCAAACAAGGAATAAATATCAGTGATTTTGGTGCGAAAGACGTCTGATATTCTATCACAGAACTCCTGAGAAAACTCTGAAGGATCTGTGACTGGGGGAGAAATTGGGGAATTAATGACATTAAAAAGATCTCTAGAGGATTTCATCGACTCTGTAATATTTGAGTAATATAAGCCCTTTTCCTCCACAATAGCCGCTAGACTGTAGACTAATGCCAGTAGACTAATGTATTCAATGGAACATTAGTACAGTAGTGAGCTCCTCCACCACAGTAAAAGGTTGGGCACAGTACCTCAGATATACCCACCAATTCATACAGAATATCACTTTTGTTGGAACTCAGCATATTTTATGTGGTATTCCCCCATACTTTTGCCTGAACTTCTTTGTTGGCTTTGGGATTCTGCTCACTTTACTCCTGCTAACCAGTAGTAAAGTACTGTGGTCTCCTTGAAAATGTGCTAAAAAATTTTACACCTGATTGGCACCTCTAATTTATAATCCCCTAATATTTGGTACTATATGTACCCAGAGCCTTTAAAATAAAGGCTACTAGTGTGCTGCAGCACTCATTGTGCCACCCATTACAATAGCACTGTAAAGCATGTCTCCAGACCTGCCAATTCATCCTGGCTGTGCAGTTTTTAAAATGCCAATTCATACTGTCAAACTCATCTTTTGACCGTTATAAACCTCCCTTTTAAATATTTTTAAGACACCCCTAAGGTACACCTTATGGTCCAATAAGGCAGGGTGCATGGTATGTAAAAGTTGGACATTTAGAAATTAATTTTACACATCTCCTGAAAGTGAAAAGGCCCCAAGAGCCCATTTCCTTGTGGCAAGGTTAGCTGCCCCATAGCAAAACACTGGATTACATTAGGATACCTTCTAATGATAGTTTCAAGTTGGAAGCAGCGACAGATATAATTCAAGGACTCGTTTTAATAGTTATTCAAAATCCAAATTAATGGTGAAATCAGATTTTAGCTAACTATGTTGGGAAATGTACTTAAAGAAAAGTTACCTCTCCCAGCCTAAACCGCTTGAGGCCTTTCTGCCAGTATTCAACTGTCACCTGAATGCTGATGATATGTATTGTTCCCAGATAGAGTGCAAAGGGCTTGGGTGTCGGGAAGTGTTGGCCTTATCTTGACAGCATTGGCTTGGTAGCTCTGCTCAATGACTAGTTACACTTCAAAGAAGCCTACCTTTTCACAAGCAGATACACTTGACTCCAGGCCTGCCCCCTTTCCTTTGTCCCTCTAGTTAGCTTTGCTCCAAACCCAGTCATAGTGGGAGCTGTCCCAGAACTGGTTTGCAGTGACTAGAAGCGAGGGGTTTTCTATGAGCCTATCTACCACCTGGGTGTGCCCAGGGAGCTCTGACTAAGGTAAGAAAGGTCCTGCCATATTAGATTTAGGTAGAGAGGGACACTGCGGTATAGTTTAAAGTAAAACACACATGAAGTGCTGTAAATTCGGGGAAGGTAACCTCTGGAAACACTTATCTCATTGGCTACAGTATGGCCAGTGGCTGCCCCAGCACAGACTGAAACTGGGCATAAATATGTTATGCCCAGCAGTCTTCTCCGAACATTCCTGTGCCTGAGAAGAATCAGAAGGAGGATAGCTCTGCTGTCTGAAGAACTTAAAGGAAGACTGGACCTGCTTGCTTTGAACCCAGGGCACCAGAAGTGAATCTAAGGGGCAGTCATCCTTTTCCTGCTTACCGGTTGACCAGTCCCAGCCGGGCCTGACCTGGTCCCGTCTGCCGGCCTCTGAGTGAATCCTGACAAAACCGCATCTCCTCACCCCCAAAAAATATTGTCCCCAAGGGCTTGGGACCTCGACTGTGGTTAGAATGTACTCTTTCCTCCCCAACTGAAAGCTTCACTGAACTGGACAGCGAGCACCGACGCTGACAGCCTTTGTCAATAGCCTCACCAGATTCGACAAGCAGCACCCGACCAACTAATTTCCTGGACACGATGTAGAGCAGCCCCCTAGTAACGCTGACCACGTTTATTGACTTCTTTATCGTGCCTGATGCCAAGCAGCCTCCAATTAACTCCAAAACCTTGAGAGCAGCTTCCCGTCATCGTTGAGCATTTCCTCGGATTTTGTCACCAGCCTGGCTATGCTGAATATTTTCTTTCTTTATAAACGTTTCTAAACAAGATGGTAACATTACAATAAGGACAAACCTGGTCCTTGTATCAGACCCCCACTCCATCGTGTTCCACCTTAAATCTTACCCTTGTTCCGGTCTAGCGACAGCGGTTGGCACATGGTACTTTTTGATGCTTTTAAAAAATGTGAATTTAGAGAATTCTTAACTCCAGTTCTACTAATTGGATTTTTGTTGTTCTGGTGTCATTGTATTTATTATATTTTCTTTTTTTCCTGCGTTTCGTTTCCACTTTATTCCTGTTTAAGTACTACATAAATACTTTTCACATTGTCTCTAAGTTACTCCTGGCTGCTCTGTGCAATAGCTACCAGGAGGCTTGAGCACAGGTTTATTTAGTGACTTTTGTGATTCATTCTGACAAGGATTGTGATTGTTATTTGAGGTGGACTGTCACCCCTCCTAAAACAAATACTTCAGTTTCTT